>NC_091488.1:45585920-45904958 GCF_947461875.1 Haliaeetus albicilla
GGCTGGCGTCCATTTTTCTCTTTTTGAGGTTTTCTTTTGTTTTAAAAAAAAAAAAAATCAGACTTCGATCGTTCACAGAAAGAGGCAGTGTGACATTCCCTCCGTACCCTTGCTCTTCATTAAAGTCTTGGATATGCAGCCTGTGACTGCTGAGGTACGCTGAGAGAGTATGGAAAGAGGAACAGGGCAGGATCACCAGTCGACGCAGCAGAACAGGACAGAGGTGTGGGGCAGAATGCACAGATAATGGTGCTGAAAATCCTTATTATGAACCACTCTTCTGATTTTTCACAGCTCACTTTACAGGGCTGGATGTAAGCTTCAGGAGGACCAACCGGAGAGGGTTGTGCACCCGGATCCTGCTGGTATGGCTGGAAATATGCACTACCAGGATGTCTGTGGGAGATGACACTTGCTTAATTACTCCACACCTGGATCTGTATGCTCAGGATCCTTAGGAAGGTTAAAAACCAGCAAGACTGATGTCAGCCTACAAACAGCTCTGAGAACATGAACAGTAGCTGTGAAAGCCATGAACTGGCCTGTTCATATCTGTTGTATGCTTGCTTGGATGCATAAAGATTATTTGAAGGAAATTGTATTGTTCTGCTGCGTACCGTCTTAGTAAATTAATCTGGATAACTTCTTGTTTGCTGTTGTTGGATGCTGTAGCAGATCGTGAGTTAAGCTGAAGTAGGACAGACAATCACTGGGAGCTTATACAGTTCATTTAAAATTACCTCCACCAGTGTCCCAAACAAAGGAGAGAAAGAAATTGTATTTATTCCCTGTTACAAAGGACTCTAGCGTAGAGTCCTAAAATAGGTTCTCCAGTAGTGAAGTCAGCTAAAGATGTCTCCTGTTTGGCTGCTTGTCCCTGTCTGTTCGTTGTGCTGCCAAAGATGCTTGTAGGCCAAGCTGCAAACCAGATCACTGAAACCCTCTTGGTTAAATCCTCCAACAGACAAAAGAGACAAATAAAAAATATTGGGAAACTACAACCGTGTTTCCTCCAAATAATCTGGACTGCAAACCACCCGGTTCTCACTGAGCCATCTGAAAACCTTCAGCTTCCTTCTGATAACTAAAAGATGAAGTTGCTGCAATCTTAAAACTTGTATTAGCACACTGAATGTAATTCAACTATACAGATAAGCCACAGATGAGAGGAATAGGCAAATTAAGGATCCAGAGAGACAATACACAGTTTGGGTTACTTTCTGCACAAAAAAAGGAATGTGCAGATGTAAGCCTGACATTTCTGTGTAATGAAATTGGGTCTACCATTACTGCAAGAGTTAATGGGCCTATCTGTGAGGACTTTGTGTATGACAAGAATATTTATGGTGCCATTTTCAGGGAGAGTAGCAACCTAAAAATCATAAAGTCAGCCTTTTATTTTCTGACTTATTAAAAAACATCATTTGTGAATACATGAGTGGAGTAACCAAAGCCATGAATTTACAATACACTCGCAATTCTGAATACAACTCTGTGTAAATCAAAGGTACCTGCCTTTCCCTGGGAGAGGGTTAACAAGCCTGTGTGTTCTGAATTTGCACGGCAGGGTAAGAAAGTGTACATGGTTAATACTGCAGAGTAGCTAGACAAAATAACATGTTCCTGTGCCCACACTTTTTAATAATAATATAGAAGGAATATTTTAAAATTAGGTATACTCTTTACCTCCTTCGGAAGAAGAAACATTGGTTGCCTTTTATTTTAGGGTGACTTGAAGAACATTTGCACTTACTTGTTCTCCAGTAAAAGTGTGGGGAGTGGAAAGGCATTACTAGTTGTAAAAGTCATGTCTTCCCTACTTCATATTTCCTGAAAGACTACAGTTGACTAAAGAACTAGTAAAGGTTTGGATCTTAAATAATTAAAGCCTGATTGACTGAGAGGAGAATTAATTTTAATCGTGCTTGCCTTTTTTATTTTTTTTAAGTGCTTATTTTAAATGCTTGACAAATATTTGGAAAAAATGATCTTTTCAGTAAGAACCATCAAATTCTCACCTTCAGTTGAGAAGTGAGTAAAGAGCCCTCTTTGCCTGAGTCCTTAAGAACACATTAATTGCTTTTATATTGCTTTCATAAGATTTAAATGTTCTTAAACGGGAGGCTTCCTGAATTATGGCTTCAGAAAGCTGTTTCCGTTTTAGAAAACTTTCCAGAAGGTTGTCTAGAACAGCTAACATGGCCTTCAGCACTGCTAAGGAAAACAGTCCTTCATATTCCTTATATTTCTAAAAGAAGAAGAAAGGTATTAAAAAAAAGTACACTTTTTTTTTTTTTTTTTTTTTGAGAAGGCTGTGTCGTCCTTTTTCCCTCAAAAAGAAAGAAAGGGAAGAACATAAAACTTTCCTTTCCAGTTTCATAGCACTGCAGCGTCTGGGCTGGGAACAGCTTTCGCTTCAAGTTGGAACCCGCAGGACACAACCGTCTCACAAGGTACACACATTTGGCAGCTACGGCGTGTGTTTCCACAGCCTCCCTGAACTTTCACACACCAAGCTGGATGTAGGAGGTCTTTGCCTACAGTTGCTGCTCTGGCCACCAAATGATTCCTTGTAATTTATTTCTCAGTCTCTAAATTAGTTTATATAATTTGCATAAAGCTTCCCATATGGACTGCATTGGCCTCGTGGATGCGGACCAAATATCTGTCTTGGCTTTAGGATCTAGAAGCTTATTTCTACATCAGTAAGTTATAAGTGCATGTGCCCTGAAAGGGACAAAGGTTAAGCTGAGCATAAATATATTAATGCACTCCCCTTCTGAACGCAGCATGGTGCACTTATAATTTTTCTAGCGCCAAAGGTCGGTAATTTCTTAACTAGACTGGGTTCTAACCATAATGAAACAATAAAATACTCTCCTCCTCAGATTGTAACAGGCCTTCCTAATAAGATAAGGGTTGGTAGATGCTTGCTGAATGATGAGAACATGCAGGGATGGTTAGAGAGAAAGAGAACACCTAAATTGTAAAGACAATACAATTCAGTCAAGTGCATCCACCACATGGCAAGGACTGCGCTCTGATGCTGGGCCACTATATGCACAAAACAATAGACCTAACCTATTTAAGCCTGTATGTCTAATAACATGGCCAAAATCAAAGCAGGTTGTAGATATTCCCTTCTCCCTCGGGCTCTAGCATTTCATGCTGGCCTGGCCAGTCACTGTTTTTTTCTTCACTCAAATATTCCCCATCAAGCTGAGTTACAAACGTATATGGCCTCTGTTGTTTATCACAAGCGTAACACGCAGAACAGATCAAACTTCTTTTATACAAACAAATAAGTTTACATTTAAGAGTCTCCACCAACTTTGTTTTACTGGGAAAAAAAGCTTACAAGGCCCTGCATTTAATTTCAGAAAAGACGCTTTCGTAGTCTGCTCTCTCCCACGTGCCTGCATGTGCGAGGAGAATGCTTTTTCCTCTCTACAGCCCGTGGTATAAGGATTTCTGGCAAAGCTCAAAATGAAATCCATTATCATCTGTCAGTAAAAAGACTTCCAAATTCCAGCTGGATGCTGTGCAACAGTCGCTTTAAAGAAAGACTCCCTCTGCATTTGGTGTTGTAGCTCTACTGTCTCTAGGTAACTGAATTTTGGAAGCAGTTCAGTGCTGCCAGTCAGCAAAAAAGTCCAATTTCAGATATCTCGGGCTTTATTCCTGCCCCTTTCCAAGACAGATCACAAGGTTTTATTCTTCTCCCTAAAGAAATAAATCCAAAGAAAACATTTTCCCACCCTTCCACCTCCAGCCCATTCTCCTGCACTTTCAAATCCTGTATCATTGCCTGCTTTCTTCTGGCACAAAAGGAATAGTTTCCCTATGGTTAGAGGGTCCTCCGTGGAGATCTGCTTCTGTAGCACTCCTCACTCCTACCACCGTCAAGAAAGGGAGTCTTACACAGTAGTGCCGAGCACTAACCACTAACCTTTCTCAATAGCCAAACAAAGCAAAGTCCAAATAAGTGGAATTTGAAACATTATACCATTACTGGTGCAAAAATAAAAATGTTTCTAATCCATTAAAAACAAACATTAACGCCATGGAGGGTAAACAGACCTGAGATGTATGCCAGAGTTTGCACTGAAAATACTGGCAATAAGTGGTGGAAAGACATGGTGTGTTTGTTTATTTTTTAAAGGAGGTTATTTTTAAAAATAAATGCAATCGGAACTGGACTTGGAGTAATTAAATGGCTAGAACCAGAATTCTTCGGCCTTGGTATCCTAATTCCGTGAACTCGTATTTGGGTGGTTTTTAACTGAATTTTCAGAGGATAATGTCTAATTGCAGAATAACTAAATTGCAACAATATATATTACTCTGAAACTGTTACTCCAACTTTAATTCCCCCTCCTTTCTTTCCAATCTATTTCCCTGAGCAGATACACTCCCCAGTAGATGTAGTTCAGTGAGTAGGTTTGGGGAAGAAGTACATGGAGTAATGACTATTTCCTCCCCTGTTTCAGCACCTGTCTCTCTTGGTCATACTTGTACCTAAAATCAGCCTTATAGAACAGCTGTGATTAAACTTCCCAGTCCTAGGACTGTATCCCAAAACACCGTCATGCCTTACCTTATCATCCACTAAATCCTTTACTCTTCCATAAACCTGAAGTCTAACTATCGTCTCCTTACCTCAGGCCAGAACAGCAGCCTGTGCTTCTCTCTTTCCCACCTACGTCATTCCTACTTCACAAGCTTTTCTTATTCTGCATCGCCAAAATTCAAGCTGGACCCCTGGTTTGGGTTTGTGTCGTGGGGTTTTGGTAGCAGAAGAGGGGCTGCAGGGGTGGCTCCTGTGAGAAACTGCTAGAAACTTCCACGGCTCCAAGTCGGACCTGCCTCTGGCCAACGCCGAGCCCATCAGTGATGGTGGTAGTGCCTCTGGGAGAACAGATTTAAGAAGGGGAACCTGCAGTGAGTAGTGGGATTGGAATGTGGGAGAAACCCCTCTGTGGATACCGAGGTCAGTGAAGAAGGAGGGAGAGGAGGTGCGCCGGAGGAGGTTGATGCCCCCGCAGCCTGTGATGAGATGGCAGGGTGTCCACTCCAGCCCATGGATGGGAGCAGGGGAGCAGATGCCCACCTGCAGCCTGGGGAGAGAGGAGCCCACACCGGAGCAGGGGGATGCCCTGAAGATGGTGGTGACTCCATGGGAAAGCCCACGCTGGAGCAGTCTGTGCCTGAAGGACTGCAGCCCGTGGAAAGGACCCATGCTGGAGAAGTTCGTGAAGGACTGTATCCTGTGGGAGGGACCCCACACCGGAGCAGGGGATGGGTGAGGAGTCCTCCTCCCCCTGAGGAGGAAGGAGCGGCAGAGACAACATGTGATGAACTGACCCCAATCCCCATTCCCTGTCCCTCTGCAGTGCTGGGGGGGAGAAGGTGGAGAAAATCAGGAGTGGAGTTGAGCTGGGAAGGAGGGAGGGGTGGAGGGAAGGTGTTTTAAGATTTGGTTGTACTTCTCATTATCCTTGCTTTGATTTGATTGGTAGTAAATTAAATTGATTTTGTTTTTTCCCCAAGTTGAGTCTGTCTTTTGCCCGTGACCATAGGTGGTGAGTGATCCCTCCCTGTCCTTGTCTCGACCTATGAACATTTCTTTATATTTTCTCCTCCTCATCCCACGGGGATGGGGCGGGGGGAGAAGTGAGTGAGCGGCTGCGTGGTGCTTTGTTGCCGGCTGGGCTTAAACCACGACAACCCCAATCCCCTGAAATACTTCCCCTTGGCCAGCATGTACCCTGCCTGTGTCAGCAGACTGCAGCACCGTAAAGACTCAAAGCCAGCATCTCCCAGCAGCAGCAGATCTTTCACATTTGAAGGACCACCAGCTCTCTCCTGCCAGTCCTTGCTTCTAGGTGCAGCCGGTCCATGCGGTCGGTGATACTCCTGCCAAGCACCCCAGCCTGCGAGCTCCTGGCACAGCGCTCCAGTGCAAGTACTTATGCAAATGTGGTCCTCTCCCTCATTAGCCATGCTGGAGTGCCTCCTCCCTTACACTTCGTCGAGCACCCCACTACCACCTTTTCCCAGGCGACATATGACATGAAAGAATATGGGAAGGCTGGGTACTGCAATAGCTAATGAGTTGAGTTCACAACCTAAAATTTGGCCAGCCATCCAATAGAAACTTCTATAGATAATTTAGAATTTACTTGTTTCTGAGCTATTATTAGAAGCATGGTGAGAACCAGATGATGGGAATGAGCAGGCTATGAGCAGTGTCTGCCTGCCAGGGCCTCATCTTGCACCCTCCTACCAAGATAAGTGAGACATGGATACTGTTATGAAATGTCGCTTACCTTTGTGGAATTATCTGTCACGGAGGAGTAGTCTTCAGCTGCTTTGGATGGACACTCTGCAGTTAGGCAAAGTAACCACAAAAAAAGACAGTTTCCTGCCCCCCAAAGTCTGCATATGTATCCTAAATGCAAGATTTTAGTGAGTCTTAACAATACGGGAAGTTGAAAGAAAATGTGCTGTCTTTTTTTCTGCAAATAACAGCAAAACCAGGGCTCTGTCTAATTTCTGCGTTTCTTAAATTAGCTATTTGAGGTAGAGCAGATTTAATTTAAAATTCTCGGAAAACTAATTCTTTAAAGAGCAAGTGAAATAATTTTAGGAAAGGTAAATGATATCTTCATCCCTATCAGACTCTAACACCTGCTTTAATGTAAAATCTCCACTTACTACTGACAGGTGTTGTATAATAAATAAAAGTTGCAAAAAAGAATTGGTAACACCTTATCATCAACATTGTACACCTTTTGCCATGACCAGCCATTCATACAGATTCAGTAAGCTTTAAACAAATAAAATGCGGCAAGTGTTTACATTATAGCATTACAGAGATCAAGTTTAAAAGGATTTCTAATTAGCACTTTTATTAGTTAACAAACTGTGCTAGCACAAATTCCCATCAGCCAAATTCCTTAATTCACATTAACAGCAGTCAGAATGAAAAATCAGGCCTTTTTTCGTCTCTCTCCATGTCATTACTTCAGACAAAGGAAAACATTTACTGTGGCAGGGCTGCAAAATGCTGAGGGCCATCAATGGAAAAGGTACACTTCTTAACTAAAATCTGGCCACGCTCCCAATGTATTGACCTGCCTGTGCTGGTGTTTTCAGATCATGCCATCCTTAATGCTTATTTTGTTATCTAGTGATTTTTAAGGGAGGTCCTAGTGAGCATTTGAAAATAATGTGGAGAGATGTGAGATAAACAGCTGAGCTCAGCAGTTCGGCCCAAAGTACTGGCTGTGGTGTCTAAACCCTAATTCTCTTCTACGCGAATATATTCTGAGTACACAAACATCATAAAGTTATTGTGACTGTCTGTCATCAGCTATGACAAAGTAAGACTGTGAGCAAAATGAAAGCAAGCAGAATTTCTTAGCTTGCTTTAAAATACATGTTAAATGCCAACAGAAAGCTTTTTTTGATGAACACGTCTTCATCCGTTTGCCTTGAATCATCTTTGCTTTTCTTCATCATCCCACAAAATCCCGTGATGACTAAGCAATAACAATTTAAAGAAAGCACTGATGAATTAGTTATTTTCACTGCAAATTCCCGTCAGTAAACCTTCAGTGCCATTACTGCCAGTGTGGATCAATGAAGTGCAACTTGTCTGGTTT
The DNA here is from genome assembly GCF_947461875.1 of Haliaeetus albicilla. Classification (NCBI taxonomy): domain Eukaryota; kingdom Metazoa; phylum Chordata; class Aves; order Accipitriformes; family Accipitridae; genus Haliaeetus; species Haliaeetus albicilla. Next base: position 45,593,588 of record NC_091488.1, read on the forward strand.
TCTCTTATACAGAAGTCTGACATTTGCAAGATTTATTTGAACTTTTTTTGGATTTTGCAACACCCACTATTGCTTTCCAGGACAGAAAATTAATGAACTGAAATTGAAAGGCTGTCTTCTGGTCTAATGATGTTTAGACAACACTAGAAAGACAGAGCTATGCCACCAAGAAGTGTGAGAGTTTGGGTGTAACAGAAGGCTATTCTGAAACCCAATCACTCCTTGGGTAGTTTTCATTTCAGAGGTGATGGAATTGTATTTCGGAGATCATAACATAGCTCTTGCACAAAAGGTTCAATCAGCACTTTCTGTTCCTTTTTAGAGCTTAGTACTTGGGATTCCAAGCTGGTGCAAATATATCGCTGTTATTTTGGGGCAGTAAGCTAGCTGTGGGAAAAGCTGATCAGTTCTGAAGCAAGGAAAATATTGACTACTAAAGCTCAACACTTACCTCATTCAGACCTTGCCATCAGAGTTCGAGTAATTCTAGATGCTTTGAACAACAGGCTGAGGCCCAGATCTGTAGGCAATTAGCTCCCCAGATACCTTGAACGATCTGAGCTTATGTACCTGGCTCACACACCTTCGGCCACACATTCTGGATTGCTGGAGGTATACTCACGTCTAATTAGAGGGCTGTCTAATAGGGCAAAACAGGGCAGACTGAGCTGGCTTACCCTTCTTTTCTGCCCAGAATGAGTGGATGAGCAACACGCAGTAGATACGATTGGCAGCACTTCTCATCCAGTGGTTCTAATAGATTTTAATGAAACATCAGTCAGTTGATTCACTACATGTACTAGGATGCTGTTCAAATCAGAGACCTGGAGATCTTTACCGCCAAGCACAGTGGAGTTCCCTGTAGAAAGCACTATCCTTTTTGCTTTTCAGAAGTATGGCAAAATGATGGAAGGCTTTACGGTGCCGTGAACGAAATTCTTTGCCCAAATGTTCATGAGAAAGGACTACTGATGATGCAGCTTGGCCTTTGGGAGGCGTTCCTCAAGGCTGCATTTGTGCCATCATCGATTATTTCATCAAGGAGCCAGGAACAGTGTGGTTTTCTGAAAGAATGAGTACATTACTGTTCCTGATTTTATCTATGGAGGGGATATGAAGGCATGGGGAGAACAAAGGAGGGACAGAGCTCAGAACCCTGGGCCACGCTGCATCGCTGCTGCTGCACGCAAACAAGCAGTCCGTGCAGGTGGAGGTGTGATGAAGGGTGAGAAGGCACTAAAGGCAGGCATTTGAAGCTGGAAGAAAACAATTCCAGTTCTCTCCATGCAAATACGCTGCTGGTGGGTCATGGTCTTGGTGGGGCATAGCAGTATTACCATTAGGGACTGCGGTATGTGTTTAATGTCTTTTTAAACTGAGATACCTTGACCTGCCTTAACCCATTTGTTTGCCCATCCTCCCATGCTGGGCTCTAGACTTCTACTTATGTATTTGGAATTTAAAGAATTGTTGAAGGGAGGAAACATTATGCGCAGACTTTCATGCATTTGTTATCCTCAAGTCAGTGGGGAAATAGAATGTTTTAATCGAGTTTTGAAAGGCTCCTGACCTAGACGGGAAGCCCTGGAAATCATTTGCATTAGACTTTTTAAAAGAACAGCTTATCAGTCTGATAAAGATCAAGCTGGGGATGTCTTGCCCAGCTGCTTTCTAGGATATTTATGAGGATTTGATGGTGGGTGCTTCAAAAAGCCTGTGGGTTTTGGTTTTGTTTTTTTTTTCAAAGAACATAAGACACTTCTGTGCAATAGTATGTCTAAAACATAATTTGAAGAAAGAAGGATAGAATAAGACAATACAAAGCTACTTGTAATATTAAATATCCCTATTTTCAGTGTGGTTCTGTATGCATTTGTAAAGCTGGAGCTGCAAAACTCAGGCTAGATTCGTGATAGCAGTTTTCTTCTACACAGTGAAAGAGCAAGACTGTTCTCCTCTAACCTAACAGATGTTCAGTACTTTGTATCTATGAGAAGAAAAGTACAAGCATAGAAATGCAAACATCAGTGTGGGAGACCACAGCCTTTCCTAGGTAGAACAGATAACTAGGCTTCTTCGTGGAAGAGAATATATGTGTTACAGAGTTATTCCCTGTGTAATCCCTCCAACTGCACTTCAGATGAACGCTACCCACCGGGACCAGAAACAGTGGGATAAGAGTGTACATGCTGAACCATGAAACTACAATATTTCCTATGTGATCATTTGGTTGTTCCAAACTTACACTCACGACCTAGAGCCCTGGTAAACACTCATAATTGCTATAATATGCTGCCAAATCTGGTGAAAGGCAGGCTTGTTAGCTGAGATGGAGTTTGTTGTAGCTACCTCGATTACTGGCTAGGTGGCAGTAGGGATTATTTATGTATTAATACACATGTGCATGATTTACCAGTTTGAAATTCAGATCACCGTACTGGAGAAAAAGTTCCTGTTATCAAAGATCTGCTCATCCCTGTGCTACTGCTGCTGTGCACTCTCCTATATCCAGCAAAAAGCAATTTTTGCTTTATATTTTTTAATAAGGGCGACTCACTATTTGTCTCCATGCTTCTTTCACGTTTGTGGGATGCGAAACCACTGTCCACTTGGCCCTTTTCAAGAATAAAGTTCTAATTAACATTATACAAGTCAACCAGCTGCTCTGGGACAGTGAAAGCCTGTTTTCTTTCAACTCCCCAACAGGCTCCCAATTTATGTATTTTCAGTAGTCACTCTTCTCGCTTTTTACAATAGTGGGTTTGGGCAGGATAAGGGCTGCAGTTTGCTGATGTAGTGATGTGGGCTCATGGCATGGTAATTAATCCTCTTCAGGGTGGTACTGACGAGCAGGCAATAATGCTGGGAGTGGGAGTAACAGTGCCAGCACCAGGACTCTTATGTCCACTCGGGGAATGGCATTCAAGATGGGGATTTAACTAAGGCGTCCCATCAGCACGGGAGTCTCCATGTGGGCAGTCACGCTGGCAGAGTGGCTGTCATTGGGAGGAGATCTGCAGTTTAGACAAGGGAGTGTGCAAGGGAAGCTCTGGCAGCCTGTCCCCGTGATTCCCCAAAATGCCAAGGAAACCGGTGGTTTGGAGGCCACGTGAATTACACCGTGGCAGGACCGCCGGAGACTGAGGTTGTACAACTGCTGCAATGCAGCACCAGTCTCCAGCCCGCTGGATGCTAATGGGGTAGGGGTAACACAGCCCAGCCTGAGCCAAACATCTTTTGGAGAATCAGGCAACATGCTGATCCCACCGTCGAGTCAGAAACCACCAGAAGGATCTGGATTTGGACCTCTAAGCAGGAATCAGTGCAGCTTGATGAAAATATGCAACTCCTGTCACCTTCAGGGAAGGAAACTGCCCTGCAGGCATCTCTCCGCAGTGACCTTGGGCTCACTCCGTAGCTGGCTGGGACGATAGTTTTCCCGGGGCCCCAGGGAACGGACGCACTGATGTTTAGTCTTGGATCTGGGAAACCTGCAGCCCCGAGGAGCTGATTTACACCCTCCAGCTCCTCTTCCTCAGTCCGGTGTTCTCAGAGCCTTCTGCCGTAGCTGGAGCCGGTGCCCCTCTGCGGTGGCAGCTGCCTTCAGCCTCGCTTCTTCGCCTTACCACCTGTTGGTAGACACAGCCTCCAGCCCGGGGGATTAGACCCATTCCTAGCTGAAATGACTGGGGTGGGTGGGGGTGAACTATTAAAATGGCTCATCCCCCTCAGTGCTGGTCCTCCACGGATCCCTGTACCCCCCCAAGCAGCTGCCCCCAACCCTGAAGCCCCTTGGAGCAGCTGCTGTCCGTCTGGCTGCCCTGGCCTCCTTGTCAGCTGTTTGATGTCACCCATCAATCTTCCATCTTTCCTGCAAATCTCTGATGATCGAGTTTCACATTTCCAGGACTCCGGCCGTAAAGCCCCTTTCACTGGTATAATTAGTAATTAGAGGAAAAATGTTAGCAAACTCCTCTTGGCATAAACAGACACTCAATCCCCATCTGTCAGGTCAGGAAATTCACATTAGGGCGAAGGCCCAATACAGATTTTTCTATCTGAGGTGAGTGACCGCACACGCTCTGCACTATTTAATTAAGCTGGCCACATGACAATGAGTGAGAGCTATTTATAAGCGACCACTTCAATTATAAACAATTTTCAGTGTTTTGAAAGTCATCGTGTCTTTCCCGCTAGGAGTCCCTGTGGGCTTTAAAAGAAATGGGCTCTCTCAGCGATGCTCTGCAACCCTTGGTGAGGAGGCGGGGGGTCATTCGTGACTGGTGTTCCAGTCCACAGTCTTTCACGGACCTGCACTGCTGAGATGACACCATTCAGCAGAGTCACCCTATCATTCAAGCACGACAGGTAAGGCGGACAGAAGACTGGACCTCTTCACTACAGTGAACAAACGAATGATGATATGCCACGGGTGAAGCTGAAGACAGCTTCTTCAGGCTGGAAACAAGGCCCCACATACTTAATATGGAACACAGCTAATGGCTGGGGACAATTAGCAAGCATTGTGATGAACGCCCTTCTCTGGAAAGCTTCCAGGCAAGACTGGATGTTTTCTCCTCTAACAGATGCTATAGCTTGAAGATAAGATAATTCAGGAAAAGTCCTATGCCTTATGTTATGCAGGAGGCTGGAGCAGATGATTACAATGGCTTCTTCTGGCTTTATCATCTGTAATGGAAGCAAACAATGCCAGCCAGGCCCTGCCTAATCCATAACTTGGGCTCTGTGCATTGTTCTTTCCTATAGCACATCCTCTGGTCTTGTTTGGCTCCTCTTAAGAACTATTTTTTCCCCTTCTTCAGAGGAGAAAATTGATATATGATTGAGGATCAAGCCTCTGGTCCCTCCATAATTATCTGAGGGAAAGCCAGAGGTTGTACAGCTGGGCAAAAGCTCAGCAGCGGTTAAGCTCAGAAACCCTTTTCTGGGGTTTCTGTTTCATTTATAGGTGTTGGTGCAACCAAAACAAAGACAAACAAGCCAAGTCTGTGGCTGCATTCCATGCCTGGAGTTGGACAGACTATAAATACAAAACCCCAGCACCACAACCAAGGCAATTCTTCTGTGCCCAAAGTTTCATGTTGCTCTGTAACCCAGTCCTGCCTGGTCTCTCCAGAAGGAAAGCAATCTCTTTCTGAGATGAATTTCTGAGGCAAATTAGACGTAGGAACACACGGTTGTTTCAGGTATGGGCAGAGAAGCTGGGCTTGCTTGAGCCACACTCAGATAAGGAGCCATTACTAAATGGGAACTGGAACATATGATCCGATTCTTCAAGCAGTATTTAAGTTTAAAGTACGCAGGCTACTGTATAGCTTACAGGGACCTACCTGTAGAAGCCTGAAAGGGACAGGGTGAACCACAGCTGCTGGAGTGGGAAAGATGTTTCTAGAGAAGGAGAGAAATCCCAAAAGCTATATGAGATGTTTCTTGTCATGGGCATTTTCTTTGCAGGATGTATAGCTGAAGAAGGGCACAAAGAATTATTTGTTGGAACTGTTTCCAGATATGCTGAACACTGTGTCTCAGGGTACTAAAAATCAAACTGGACATCGAGTTCACTGTTAGATAAAAGATAGGAATCAATACAGCATCAGAGAAGAAATTGTAAGAAGAATAGAGTTAAATTCTTACAGTAGCATAACCTCATACTTTTGACCTGATGCATGCCTCACAATGCTGACCTTATTTTAAACAACTTAAAAGTCTTTGACCTTAACAGCTTAATAGTATTCTCTTAACATATTTTTCTGAGTTTATGTTCCTAGGCCTCAAAGAGGAAAGGTGAACTTGAGGAAAAATAAACCAGTTATGTAGGATCACACTGACATGCTTAACTCCACAACTGATAACTTAAGATCACTTTCAGCAGCTCCTGTCACTTGAGCTAACTGGAATAACTGGTAACAGCAGAGGTTTGCTATTTGGTAGGTGAATGAGCATTAAAAAGAGATGAGGTCATACAATTTGTACTACCACGTAGTATTGGCTTTCAAAAAGACTCCATGGCAGGGGAGGAGTGGTGAGAGGTGGACTCTGTTCCAGTGGGGACTGTTATCAAAGGGGATCCCTCTGCCAGCTCCGAACAAGCTCCGATCCTTGTGCCCCATCTCTGTTCCCCGGTCCTTGCTGCAGTTCTATCTTTTTGCCATCCTTAGATACATGTAGTTCAATCTCTTCTCCCCCCCCGCCCCAGTTTCTTGACTCAGCTTGTCTGTGACTCCCAGCCTTCTCCCCAAGCTGAGTCTTTCCTCCTCAGATTCCTCCTCCTCCTCATCTTTTCTTTTGAATGTAGCCTTCCCTTTTCCTCAGATCCCTGCGCTGAGCATTATCCAAACAACTCCTGTTTGCAATTTCTATGCTCTAGTCAATTTCTTGCTCTGTATCAATTGGTTTTTATTCCTTCCCTCTCCCCTCCACATCCACTTCCATTCAGTAGGTCCTCTCCATCATGTTTTCTGAGTGCCAGTTGCAGATCATCGCAATCCTGAGGGAGTCCGTCCTACCACTATTAACTCTAGGAGCAGTGTCTATAAGAAGCAACCTATCTGAATTCTTAAGCATGCAGAGCATGCACAAAATCCTTGGTGACTTCACCTGCACAGCTCTGACCTGTGCATATCAAAATGTGACCTTTCCGACTTGGCCAAGCTTTGATACTGTTCACAAGGAGAGAAAGAGGAACGGTGCTGACTCAGAAGCCATTCCTTCTGACAGGACCACATTTTCCTTTTGAATGTTAGTGCCACTACAGCTTCTAAAATAAACAAATTTATCAGAATGTGTCCAATATAAGCAAAAAAAATATATGTCCATAACTTCATTTTTCAGTTTTTTAAGTTGATTTTTCTAAACAAGTGTCTTATTGTGAATATGACAATGACTGGGGCAGACTAGGGAGAGGAGAAGCCAAAGTGAGTGGAGACTTGAAAAGGAAGAAATCTATGCCAAAGGTGTCTATATCTTCCTTTCGTTATCAGTGGTTGCAGTAAGTCTTTAACAACATAAGGTTGTTATGGTACTCTCTTTACCCCTCTGCTTATCTTGTCCCCTCCTGCTTCATTTAATCCCTTCTCTATTTCCTTGTCCCTAACATTTTTATTCTTCAGTTCTGTACCTGTTTCATCTCCTACTCTATCTCCTTATACTCGCTTTATACCTCATTTTGTTTTTCTTTCCTATTCTACCTCTTAATTCTCTTTGCTCCTTTTCCCTCATGTCATAATTTTCTTCCCCCCTCAATCTGCTCCATGGAGTAACTTTGGCTATGAAAAAAAAAAAAAAAGCCAAGAACAATAGCTATAAGGCCAGATGTCTGGACATCAGCATTCATTTGTGCTCTTATTTTTGGTCATACACAAACTGTGCCCAGCTGTTGCACTAAGCCTTTTAAGCAATCAACAAATCCCTGCTCTGCCTGCCTTGAATATATTAATGCACAGAACTCCATCTGGAATTGCTCATCTCTTCTCAGGTCCTCTTAAACTATCTTATACTTCTGGGTCTGATTGAATAAGGGATTTTATAAAGAATATTTTGAGAAAATATGAGCAAATCCCATCATCTTGGTTGGAAATCTCTTCAACTGATGCTATGTTTTCCACTGTGAAAGCAGGGTGTGTTTCGCCTTCATTGTTCTCCGTCCCCTCTATCTGTCCCTCCCTCGCTTCTTCTCCATTCCTCCATATATTACTGCTGTGCTGCGCATTTGCTAGAGAACGTGTCTGGTTTGTCTATGTTTGAAAGCCCCAGGCTGCTTAGTGATAACACCTGTCCAGCCAGTTAGAGAGGGTGCAGATCTGATGGGGACTGGGAAGGGAGGCAGAGGCAGCTCTCTCCATTCAGCATGACACTGAGGGTTAATAGAAGGAAAATATTGATGTTTTATTAAATTACTCCTATAGGTCAGATCGTATAACATGCCCAAGATCTAAACAATGATCCTGTTCTGGAGGAATGTGAGGTTCAGACTGATGAGATAAACCGTTTGCTGGAATATCTCTCTGAGTTCACTAAATTGCTTCCCTTATTTAATTACAAATTAATTGAAAACACTCCTTGCCCAGCGGAACAATACTTAAAACCTGATTTGTTGATAGTATCCTAATCCTCCTTAATATTCCTGTAGACTCTCCCACGATTATGTCATCAATTTTACACTTTTTTAGACTTTGGCAAAACCTTTTATGCAGGACTCATTAACATAAATAAGAGAAATAGCTGTGGCCCTGGGGTACACAAAGCCTTATTAATCTCAGCCAGGATGATGCTGACATAAATAACAAAGTGGCACACTTGCAACTGATGGAAATTTGGTAGCAGAGACACTGTCAGAGCTCAGAATGGAAAGATGTAGCTCTGTTAGCAGAAAGAGGAGACGAGTATTAGGAGAGAAAGCAAATGAAATCTATGCAGGAAGAGGCTGAGTTATGGAATCAGTTGAATTTAAAGCATCTCGAGGGTCACGCGTCCTCTGCCTGTTGCATTTCTAGTCTTCAACCAGTACAAGGTTACTCACCTTGCTGCGCTTCTCCATGCTTGGCACGGTCTTTCTCTTGATATTCTAAAATATCAGGAGAACACCTCTTTATATTCTAAAGGAGGTAGAGTTTGCCTGAAGCAGACAGCTCCACTGTGTGGTAGAAAAACCTGGCCGACAAAGGGAACAATCAGAGTTTACTTTCAGTCCCCAAGAAGCAAGTTGCTAGTTTTTCAGCCAAGCCATTGGCCTCTCAGTTTGGGATGATGTCTGTTTGCCTATTGTGAACTGCTTTGTAAAAACAATAGAAATGCAAATACAGCAGTAATGAATTACTTAGCAATATCAAATTCTTACAAAACGTCTGTCAGGCCACATCACAAAGTATTCTTACTCGGACAGCCCAACACTATAAATCTGAACCACCGTCCGCTTTCCTTCACCCAGATAAAAGCTCCTTCTTTCCCTTCTATGCTATAGCTGACCCTTTTCCTGAAACACTAATCATATAAATAATTTATAAGGTGTACCAAAAAGGCTGACCAATCTGGGCAATTTTGGACACCCTGATGGAGGAAAGATAAGATCTGGAGATTCTGGGTTTGGATTTGTCAAAGCACCTTCCTTAGCTTCAGGGTGGAGAAGATGCAGGGAAAAGGAGGTGCTTTATGCAGGTAGGTCCTGGCTATTTTGGATCAAAGGGAAAAAGTTGAAGTCTGATAGGCATGTGGTACAAATCCCAGGGCCCTGGGGACATGTGGTGTCAGGAAGATGCTCCTTGCAAAGGCAAGTACTCATGTTATACTCCCATCTCTGCAGGGTTTTTTCCCAAGTATAGCCCCCTCCCTAGTACATAACAGCGATCTGCTTCTGAAGGAATGAAAGTATGAATTGTAACGGCACAGTGGCTAGGTCCCTGCAAACGTCCCACCCTGATGTAGGTGGTAAAGGCTGAGAGTTAATACCATTGTATGAATGCCAAACAGCTACAGAGGACATTTAGCTAGCTCGCAGATGGACATAGTTCAGAGGCTTCTCTGAATTATGCCCATCTGTGTTGTAGATCTGGAAGGCTGAGACTGCATGTGCTGAGTTTTCCAGATAACTGGGGCTCTTACTATGGAGGAACTAGAGGGTATTGTCCGAAGCTCTGCATTTGGTTGGGCTATTTAGCCAGGTTCCTGGGAAAATAAGATGGTAAATATAGCCTGGGGTGCTATATAAGCAAGCAGCTCCACTTTTAATCAGCTAGAGCTTATTTCAAGCTGGTGGTATCCATCCTAGGTATAGTTGAGTGTTCTGGTAGGGGGTCCAGGATCCATCTGGGTCCACACTGATGTGAACATGCGAATCTTCAGTAGCCCAAGGAAGTGAAAGGCTGGAGCACCTCATCAGAAGCAACCACCAAATGAGTTAAAAAAAGAAACAGGGTTTTTGCTAGTTCCACCCTGCCAAGGGGGTGAGGGGACCTCCTTTGTCTTGGGGGGGGGGGGGGGAATGTGCACTCCCTGTGTGGTGGGCACTCTCAGTTACCTCCTCTATAATTCCAATTAGTCAATGTTGCCATGCATTAACAGCATCACACCATCTGCACTTGCCCCTATCAGCCAGAGAGCTTTTAACAGACCCTTTTCCTGAAGAAGACTGCTCAGTGCAACTAAATTCCATTCAGCTCCCCAAACCCATCCTGAAATAAAAATCACTGTGGGCTATGTACCCAAGAAATAGGAACTGTGACTCTGGGATTGCAAAAAATGCCCAGGCGTGTTTGGGTAATCAAGTAACAGAAGTATTAATATATTGATGAATACAGTGAATAAAAGGCTGTATCAATGAGTATAGCTAATGGTGTCAAAGATTTCAGGATAATGGTGATACAGTTTGGGGTGTTTGCAGTGTCCCTGGGGTTTGCAAGATAAGGAAAATCCAGCAGAGGTTGCAACCAGTGACTATGGATCAATGGAAAAAGTACAGGGACAAATGACCGAGGACTTTTAAAGATTATCTGAACACGTAATGGCTAGATACCTGTATCACCACCCATGTTTTTCTAAAAGTCCATTTACAACTTTCCTAACTTCAGTCTTCCTAGGACTAAAGTAGTCCCTTTCTTACTATTTTGACATGGTTGGAGTCACTTTAACAAAACCCAGGAAGATTAATTTCTCTTTAATTACAGTGAGAGGTGGGGATGGAAGGGAGCAAGAGACCCAAAAGTCCTAAATTAGCTAGGGCAGAGAGGGAGGAAAATGTTCACAAACTGCTGACAAGATTAATATGCAGTTGATGGGAAGCGCTTTCACACCAGGGTGCCAACAAATAAACACAATTCAAAAATAACATCCCCACTGCAGTGGATAAGGGTAGATTCCCAGCGACAGGGTGGGAGGGAGGGAGGGGGAGACATTTAGAGAGGGCAGGAGACCTGTTTGCCCTGTGAAGCTTCGTGCCCAAAATTCCTCGGGTGGAATCTGATAGCGGGGGGCTAGGCGGGCCAGAGGGTTACTGCTTTCCGCATTAAAAAAAAAAAAACAACAAGGAAAGGAGGCTTGGGCAGGGGAGGTTGAGGACTGTGTGTGAAAACCTGAAGATCAAGGCTGTGCACAGCTGCTGTGGGGCTGGGAGCTTCCACCTGCTGCGAGCGCTGAGCTAACTTTGTGAATGCTGCGGGATTTGCAGAACCCGGAGACAAACAAAAGGGTAGAGTCCTCTCCCTGAGTGGCACGCAGTGGGAGGTTGTCCCCCATGTAAGTAAGGCAAAAATGTCTTGCTAATGCAGGTTGCCTCAAAAGAAAAAAAACCAACTTGGCGGGGGGGGCTGAGTTAGAGGAGCAAGAGGGGAGGCACTTCTACAAGCTGAACAACGCGCTGCCAGATTAACATTTTACAACCAGTTTACAAAAAAACCTGGGAACCTGATTACTTTTCCCCTTCCTTTCACCTTTTCTGCCTTTGTTATCTGCTTCCTTGGTCTCTCCGTAACTCTCTCACCTCCCTTCCATGCTGCCATATTGTAGTATTGAGGGAGATGCTGCCATTCCACTGTCAATCACCTGTTTAAAAATGCAATTTAGATAACATTTCAGCTAAGCTGGGATGTAATTGCCAGGCCTGGCAACTGAACAGCACTGGATTATATGTCTATATATATCATCAGAGGAGGTTTAATGAAATTGTTCACTAATGAAATCTTAGCTTTAAGACTTCACATCCCTTCAGAGAAATGTGACATTAAGAGCCCTCTGCCTCTGTTATGAACGAGAAGTTGTTATTGTGACTGCACTGTAAACAAAATGATAAAAAACCATTGCTGAAGTCAATGGGAATGCCACCAGTTACTTCAAAAAGGAGTTTTTAATCCCTGTGTACATCTTCTTATGGTTGAAAGCACAAACATCTCAGTCCGGTCCTGCAGCTTGTCACTCTTGCAGTCCTACAACCGCTGTCCCACGCTGCTTTTTTCCCCCCAGCTGTGCCGACCCTGGGGTCCCCCCTCTAAATCTACTTCTCACCCCCTTCCTGCCTTCAGCCGTTCAATGTCCAGCCCAGGCTTCGCACCCAGCAAAACCCAGTGGTTTTGTGATGCGCATAAACGGAGACTATGAGGGACGATAACCAGAGTCCCTCTCCTTGCCCGTTTGAAAGGGAGTGTTCAAATCTAGGTTTCCAAGGGGAAAAGGTGCTGGAATAACCCCATCACACTGCACTTCACCTGCGCTTCTAAGCCAGTATTGGATAAAGAGGGACGGTTTTACTCCTTGGGCTGACCCAATTGGTGCTGTAACCTTTCGGTTCCCACCGGAGCATGACAGCTCTGTCTGTGTAACAGCTAATGCCTCGCAGTTGACCTCCAGGGTCAAGGACATTGTGCTGATCTGGGGATGACAGTAATAGTTCTGTTGACAGATGCATTTCACCAGCTGTACGGCCGCTTGGTGGGACGTGGAGTTAACCCTTTCCGTGTCATCTGACACCGAAGGCTCAGATGTAACTTGTGTAAGACAGATCGTCTACAGCCCCTTTGCCCTCCATGAAGTACAAATCTCTCCAAAATGAATTGCCTCATCATTTCAGGGAAGAAATAGACAGGTTCTAAATACTGGGCTCTCCCTACACCCTCTCCTTCTCCTCGGTGTAGTCTGTCCAGCTTTATGCCTCCTACCCCTTCCCTCTTTTTGCTTCCTCTCAAATCCCTGCTTGATAGTTAAAACACTCATTTAGACCTTGTGATCTCTCTTTGGTCCTGCTCCCTGTAACCAAGACCAAGTCCTCTCCTGATGACAAGACTGACTCAACTACTGCACTGAGGATCCTGGCTGATTGTCGTTGATGAACCTCTTCTTGCTCCTTTTCCACTTTCTCTAATTTCTTTCTCTGAATTTTTTTATCTGTCTACCTCTTTCTCTCTCACCCTACAGTGCCCAGTCCTTATGCTGAATGACTTCTTTCACCATACAGTGCCCAGTCCTTACGCTGAATGACTTCACTGGTTGCATCACCAAAGTTTTGACCTGAGTGTAGATTTCTTTTTGCTTTCATCCTCTTCAGTGGTGGCCCAATGCCCTTATTCACCCACACAGCTGCTTTTACAGTACATTTCTGTGAAGAACTGCCTTCTTACAGTTCTCTCTCTAAGTTTCTTTCTCTTTATTTCCATTTCTTCCTCACTTGTCTCTCAGCCCTTTCAGGATCTCGATGGGGTCTTCTTCCCTAAGAGCCTCTCTAGCATCTGTGCTCAGACCTACTCTGCTTCGTCTACCTTTGACACGGGGGTTTTTTTGCCTTCTTTTCCTGTTGACTCCTTCATCACCCCAAATAAGTGTCTCTCCAACCCTGTTCTTTGAGTGTCCCTTAGGACTTGCGTGGGTGGCTCAGGGAAGGAATGCTTTTCACAAGCCCCCTCACCTGTGAAGCCATGCCAGCAGCAGTCATACCTGCAGTGACCTACCACTTACTTAACCACCAGAAACGCTGCTGCACGCTGCGTCGCGGCCACACATCAGGCCAGGCTTCCTCATCCTTCGGCTTCTCAGAAGACTCCTGAGTCCATGACAGCTACGCTTGAGCCCAGACCTTCTCACCCCACATCCAACCGACTCATGTACGTGAACAGCAAGATGAGAGAGCCTGCCAAAAGGGCTGCAGCCTTTGGATCGACAAGTCTAACAGTCCCGAATTGCAATCCTGTAGGATGTAAGCATGTCCTTTGTGTTTCAAGACTGGCCTCTAAGCATCAAAATAGATGGTAGTTCTGCATCTGGAAAAAACAGTCTGGGGCCTTCTGGGATCTCTTACTCCTAGACCCTTTTCCTTTCCCCTCTGTCTCCCATATTTTAAAGACTGAATGTTCTGATAGAATTGAAAGCTCCTCCTTGGATAATAAAAGTGCTTTTGGAATCCAATCCTGTGTAGCAAGATATAAAAAGGTGAAAAAATACACAAGTGAGGAAAAAGAAAGAATGGCAAAATGCATAAATTTTGTGTTTTAAGAACTCTTGCAATGCATACAGAGTCAGGTCAAAAAGCTCTTTTTTTTTTTACTTCTGTTTTTAACATTTTGATTCCATTTTAGATACACATTTTCATTTTTATTTATTTCTGTTTCTGAACTCTTTTTTTCCTTATGCTTAATTTTCCACTGACTTTACTGAACTAATTTGATTGCTCCTAATTTTTTATGGAGTGCACTGGTACATCTTTGTCCAGATCCTAATAAATATATATTGGCCATCTGCCTAAAATCACCAATGCAACCTCCATCAGCACACACTACTCTTCCTGTCCTAGTCGTAAGAACAATCCACAACTTAATTTCCCACTGAGACTGCAACATTGCTTAACACCCATTTTGATAGAGGATTTGTGAGGGGCTTGAACTACCAGAATGATATGGATCAGTACAGGCACCCTCCCCCTGCCCCTCAACTTTATTAGATTAAGGAAAATCAATCTATCTCCAAAGCTACTCTCTAAGCTTACTATTGCATATGACCTTCCCCTGCTCTGGATTTAAAGAAATAGTGCACGTCTCTCTATTGTCCTCACTTAGCCACAGTCAGTTCGCCAAGTTTGAAAAAAAATAGTCAAAAAGAGATGAGAAATTTTGAGAGACTTGTATTCATGTGTGTTTCGCATATGCAGAATACACATTTTTTAGTGGACAGCAGTGAAGTAGTAAATTCCTTCTGCATCTAAATATGATGTTCCAATATAATTTTGCTAATAACCCTGACGCTTGTACATCCCTTGTTATTATGACTGTAGTGAGTAAGTGATAAAAAACATTTATCCTCTTCCCTTGCTATGAGGAAATGCTAGGTTGGGCTCAATTTTTTAAATGAATGCATCACAAAGAGTATTATTAAAAAAAAAAAAAGCCAAACCTTTCCAAAGAGGTGAGTTTTGCATTTACTTCTTAAAGTGGCAAGACTGAACATTCACTTTTGTTTCACTAGACAGCAAAATTCTGCAGCCTGGCCCTGGTCCTGGCCAGGCTCCTGCTTCCCGTGGTCAGAAGCCTCCCTCTATCGACCGACAATTTCACTGTTCAAGAGAAAGAAGCTTTGGATAGAAGCAAGAGCAGGAGCTACTCTGCCAGGTAGCTGGGACCTCTTGCAAAATCTGTAATGAAAATTAAACAATCTGTAATGAAAAATGAATCTGTAATGAAAATTAGACAATTTAATAACTGAATCTGCATAGTTTTGAATTGTTTCTACATTGACTTCTTTTTGATAATTTAATGTACCCTTAATGCTATTGAAGGAGTTGGTCCAGCAGGGCTAGGAAATGAAATTCTGTTTGTTTATAAGGAATAAACTGTCTTCCTGCTATGGTGTTCCTAACCATAATGAAAAAAAAGAATTACTTTGGCCTACATGTTTCTTGCCTGAAGGGCCTTCAAGCAAGAGCTGTGGAGAACTGAGTAAGTCAGGTCTAACATTCAAGGATGAGTGCACAATCTTGGCTGTACAAACATGGTTGTTATTTAAAGTCACTCAGAAGAACTTGGAGAAATTTGCTGACCTGTTATTTTATAGTTATTTGGGAGAAGAGCTCAGTATGCACTGGTATGTATAAATAGCCATTTCAATGGCTCCACTAATAAAAAGAATAAAAATCAATTCAATAAATATATGCTCTGTATTTTTTTTCAAACAACAAGGTTATCAAGGGAAATTATAAATTTGCAGGTTTGTACTTATGTACAAACTCCAGCGTATTAGACAACAGAGAAGCAAACTCAGGCAGGCAACTGAGCAGGACCCTTTCTCAAATGTGCATTGACCTGAGTCATTGCGATGATGGAGCAGACCCTCACGCAGTGTAAATCAACACGGTGCCATTAACTTCAGTGGAGCATTGATGAAGTACCACTGGATGCCTAACTTGTCTGGGAGAAACCCTCAAGGTTCTGGGCTTTGCCATGTGCACTGACATGCTGATTTATTATTAAAACTTAGGGGTGCGCAGGAGAACTGGACAAGGTAGGCTGCGTTGCTATTTTGAGTTGCTTAGGAAGGCTGCAATGTGCACCCAGAGACTTATTTTAACAGGGTTGCTCAGAAAGTGCAACTGGGGAGCATGAATTAAGAAAATGTAGAGAGTGAGTAAGCTGAGGGAAAGAGGCGAGTTTGAACGTATTTCTAGACTCGCAAGACTACAGCTGTGGGAATAATTAAAAAAGCACACTTTTTTGGATAATTTATTTTTGAAACTCTGCAAAATTTGTCAAATCGTTTATTTGATGAGCATTATTTGACCAGCTGTACAGGGAGCCACACTGGAGTGCTGTAATGAGTGCTTTGGAATGCAACCAGCGTTAATGTGCCTGTGATAGTTGGATAATTCTTTTACCCTGCTCATTTCTGTGGTTTGCCTGTAACTATGGCCCCGCTTGATTGCTGTTATGATGTGAGCTTTGAATTCTCTCTCTCCTTTGGCCTTTTCCTTTTGGCAGTTCCCGCAGAGCTGAGCCCTGATTAGAACCACAGCAGGTCATTCGATCTTCAGATGGCTATAAAAGGTCTGTGCAAGTGACCATCTCGCTTCTGTCCCAAATGGATGATCATGCATAGTGCACATTGCCACACTCCTTGGCATGACTTCAGCAAAACTGGCAAGTTTTCCTTCCAGAGCTAAAGCATAACACAAGGTACAAGGAGCAATTCCATTAAATGCCCCTTTAAACTGTCAAATTTAGCAGGAACTTTAAAACACAGCAGACTTTAAAGTGATGAGGGAGAAGTACTGTTCCCCTGCTTGAAACTGCAGCTGGGTTTGTTACCATCAGGTGTGATATGAAGTCAGCATTTTCCTTGATGACTTTTTCCTTTGCCATTGTTGCAATCTGGCACTGCAGATCGGAGCCTCATTCCAGGTTTTTAAAGGGAACTGTTACTTTCCTGAAGGATTTTATTCCTTGTCTCCTTCTAAATGGATTTTGTTATTTTGTAATTTCTCAAAAATAGGTGAATTTGATAAAATCCAGATATTTGGAAGCAAAGATGGAGAGTTCAGATAACAACAGTTTTACTGCAGAAAAAACAGAGGTTTAAATACTCATGCTATTAAGTAAAGTCTACAGTCATGGGCTGCTCTCTTTCATTCATGGGGTTCTTCAGAATATTGGTGCTCTTTTTTCAGACACTTGCTCTGTTCAGGTGCTAGTGGCATTTCCATGTGAAACAGAGACACCTGAGCTATGCTGGTTAGCTTCCCAGCTCGCTGGGAAACACCACAAGAGGGATCTCCCTATCCCAGCACCTGCATATACCTTGCTTTCTTCACAAGACACATGCTCTGGAACACAGGCTGTCAAGTGCTGGACACATAATCATTTCTTTCGGCATCTCAGCCTCTTACGCAGTTCACAAAAGACTATGTTTCAAGAGTTCACTCTGATCAGACATCGAGGCAGAGACTGAATTTTTCTGCTGCTCGCACAGCTGCTGTCTTCAGACACTGATGCTATCAAGGGCTGAAATTTGTAATGCAGAAAATCTTCATACAATTAAATGTCTCCTTTTTTTTTGCTAAGTGCAAGTAACATCTGGGGTGCCTGGTGCAGGAACAGTACTATTTATTGCTCCATTATTTATATTCATTATTTTAATAGTGTTCAAATGGCAGAGTTCAAGCCAGAAGACTGAAGTTTCATTTCCAGCTCTAAGATCAGCTCATTGAGAATACTTTGGACTCAATCAGTTTGTGGTTAAGTATCCAAGTAGGAAAGAAATATTACTTTGCTCTTCTGTCATACTGTCCTTTAAGATATCTCAATACACTCTGCATTAGCTCTCATAAGTCTGATCTCAAGTTGGAAACTGTTAATAGCAAATGGCTTATGAGTTTGAAGTAGCCCATTTTAGTTTTTTTCACCAAAAGTTATTTTTGTGAATAGTTTTTAAAAAGACAATTCTTTAAAAATATAATGGAATCAAATGATAAAGTATACAGTTTCTCATTTTTGGTTTTGGTAGTTTTGATTGATTAGCTAAGATGTATTCTTCAAATCAAGATTTTTCCACTTTCTTTGTAAAAAATCACAGTAAAGTTTGTTGAGAAGAGTGATCAGCTAAGGAAAAGAAATGAGTTTCACAAGGTGCCACATAGAAAAGTGATTCAGCACTGAGATAAACTCTGATTGTTCAGTTTATTACCATTATCATTAGCATTAACACTTCAGCATATCGGGATAGCTCATAAATATCAAGAGGCCATTCTTACTGTCAGTGAATTACTTAGAATTTTTCAGGTATATTTTATTTTTATTTTGGAAGCACCCTACCTCAGCTCAGTCCAAACATTTGTGCAGAAATTAAAAGCTAAGTACTGGAATGTGCACACAAACACAACCCCAAATTCCTCTTTTATTAGTGTTCAATCACACTTATATTACACAAAGTCGTATCACAGGGTTCTGCCAGATGTCAGGGAACAAAAAGGCACACACTGCCAGGTGAGCAGAGGGCTAGACATCTGTGTTGCAAAGCCAAAGGCCAACCACAGAAATATCTTGGCAATAGCCTTCACCTGAGGGGATCAGATATCTCCTGGAATGCAAGTCCAGCAGTATAGCAAGCACAAGGGCTTCATTTGATGAAGTACACCAAAAGTCTGCTGAGATGCCCAAAGATACTGCTTTTCTCTGGCATTTCTGCCTCTGTCCTCTTTGGAGACACCACCTTTTTTAGCAGAAGTCGAAGGATAAGAATCACCTCTATGCCCAAACACTGCAGTTCACAGACCGGCGTTTCAGGTTGGCCCCAAAGCTTCAAAGCCATCTTGTGATGGGTAGCAGGAACAGACATAATGTCTGTTCTTCCACTTCAGAAACATTCAGCAGAGCTCATCAGTTAGTTACAAGCAACCAGTTCCCATCAGAAGGAATTGTAATTGGACTCTGTATGACACACCAGAGTTATCTACATTGCATGACATTCTGGGAGATCCTAATATTTCAACATTCGTTTTTGTTCCCAAACCAAAACACAAAAATTTAAACACCAAAACTTCTCCTGTAAAAAAAAAAAAAGAAGAAAAAAACCTGATTCAGAAATAGTGAATATTTATTTATTTAATATCTTGACCAAGCAAAAAACTTGATGCATGCCCTCAAATTGATGAGATTGGTTTGTTGAACTGACATGGTTTGTTCTGTGAACCATCAACCCATGTTACACTACAGCACATGTTGTCTGAGCAGTTGCTCGGCTGATGCCCCTCTCACAGCTCTGAGTGTAGCTCAGTGGCTTGATTGCAGCTGTCAATCTGAACCCCTCATGATCAATTTTTGGTCCAAAGGGAAACACTGTGACATGAAGAGGAAGATAACTTGCAGGGAACTTGATTGACAGAACAGACACTTATGAATTCAAAGAATCTATGGTCTGATAGGGAATGCACTTCAAAAATTTACCAAACTGAGGTGGCAAAAGTTATAGGTGACAAGACCCCGAAGGAACAATCATCCTTGTGTCACCATTTGCTAAAGCGGCAGCTCCCAAACATCTCCCATTGCTTGTCCAGGGACATGCAAAGTGATGGGACTAGCACAATAGATTTCATTCAATATATATCACTATCATCATTGTACTTACTACGCCAGAGACCTCTGTGATGGGACGAAGGTCACTCTATGTTAAGTGTCATGCAAAGAACACAAAATAGTCCCCTTCCAAATAAAATTATGATGGAGACAAGAGGCTGGATGGAGAAGAAGGGTCTTATGTGATGCAAAGACTTGTTACCTGGAAGTTGTATGTGCTTAGGCTTCTCTCTTGGTCCTCGTAGCCTGCTATGTAAGATCAATTCTGAATGAATTGTCAAATATATAAACTTGCCTATCTATGCTCTAGTTCTGTTAAGCTTGAGGCCATCACATGATCTAATCCCAGATGAGGCATTTCAGGGGTGGATTTACTGAGGTGCATTCCCCTTTGTTAGCACCAGCCATACCACTTATTGCTTATGTAGCTCCTTGCACCTTGTTCAGATAGGACCTGTAACTGCCCCCCAAAATGTAAATGAAGATATCATCTTTCCTTGCACAGAAGGGATGCGAATCCAAGGAGGCATGCCATAGACAGCACCAGAGATGGCTCAGAGAACACATGGGCGAAGGAATTGACCCAGAACAGTGGAGATAAGAGTGGAAGAAGCTGCTGCTGGAAGGGAAAAGGTTGCTTCATAGGGAGAAACATATTTATTGTGATTTTTGTTTATTTTAAAAAGTTAGAGGAACATACTGCTATGTGTTTATATTAGAGAAGACTATATCAAAAAGCATGACAGGTATGTGGAGCAGCAGATGGTAAAGAAGATATCGATCCTAATTTCCTATATCCTGATTCTGATTTTGCACATCTTTGGCGTACACACTCGGAGCACAGGGGGATCAGATACCATGGCTCACAAATCTGTATGGATGAATTGATAGCCTGCTTCCCCTCTGTATGTAGCTGGAATTTCTTAGGGGCTAAAGGCTTCTTCCCAAACTCTATGACATTGCTATAGTTCAGCCATGTGATGACAAAGTCATGGCCAAGGCATTTTCTGCTAGGACTGCCTTCCAGCTGCCCATCAGTAGGAGGAGGTGGCTGGAGAAGGAGGGTGTTGCAGACTGGATTAATTTTTCTGTTAGTTTCTTCTTTGCTATCTTTTTTTCTGAAGTCCCCACAGCCCTTCCTTCCGTCAAGTGACAAGGAATGAGCTGGTCACATGGCTGAATGTTATTCCCCATTATGTGACCACATGCGTGCCCCTCACATGATGTGGGATGCTGGCATTTTTGGCATGCGGTGGCTGCACATCTGATCATATGACAGGAAAAGAGGAAAGGGAGAGCAGTTCTCCCATATGAGGCTATGCAGCTGGTCCCAAGCTTCCCCTATTTAAAATTTCACTTTGGTTAACTGATAGGGAATGGAGAGTGGAATTTTGTGGAGCAGGGTAGCAAGGAAGGCTCCTGGAGAAGATACTGTAGGGAAACATCCTCTAGGAGGAGAGGTCAAGAGGCTGCTTATTTATTCAGACCTTGAAAACCTATTTATCCAATGCTCAAGAACCCAATGTAAATAGAGAAAGCACAAACTGAACCCGAGTCAACTTTTCTCATTTCTTCTTTATTTCTTCTAAAACACAGGCTCTTGTTTTTTTCAGAACATGAGTGAGGCAGCTGGCATTCCTTGTACCAGAACTTGACAGCAAAACCAATTCCCGTGGTACTTTCAATGTTCTCACTATGAACAGAAAATCTGCTGGATACAGTAGGCCTTACTAAAACTGTTTCCACCTCAGTTTACATGAGGCACCCTTTTACCAGTCTGCTGTCTAAAGAAAGGAACAGTCTTCAGCTCACAAAGACACTTGCACATCAGATTTCTATTTTGATTGCTTGTGTCACAGGATCTGATTTACTGCTGGACAGAGGCTTGATTGAGATCAGCACAGATCAGTTTAGCTTCATCCTGGTGAACTCCCCCCCCTTACACAACCCTTTTGGACAAGTGTGACCTGCTTAGCATGACAGTGAGTCATCAGGTTGGCTCAAATTGTCTCCCCATATCTTTGAGACGGATGATTAAGATCCAATTGCAGACCAATTGAAAACTTAACTAACTTCAGCATGGCCAGTAAAGCAACTCAGTTAAAGCTGAAATGAATTAATCAGTGAAGCATCCAAGGACTCTATCAGGGATCATACACAAGTGTTCACTGCTGTATCAGTTTTCCACCCAGACACATTTATTTAAGTTGTGACTACCTGTCAGAAGGAAATAGTAGCAACATTTCCTAAGGCATCCTCTGGCAAGGTTCTGGTTATTCTGAAATAATGTGTCTTTCTTCACAGGTGAGCTCTAAATGGAACTATATGCCACCTTGTTTTTGCAGAAGACCACGCTGCAGGAGTATGATACTAATCAAAAGGCATCAGCATCTGATGTTCAGAATTAGGAAGTGGGAGTAAGGCTACTAGGCGTTTATGCTTTTCTCTGAGTCAGTATGAAAGACTTCCAAGAAAACTATGCTCCTGACTTTGCCTGTCTGAAAGATGGGCAAATAATGCCTCTTTATTGTGTATTTGTTATACATTTTATTGTTAGTTGTCACCCTGCCACTCTGTCTACTGATCATCATTGGTCCACAAGATGATGTCCTACTACAGTCCTCCCCCTCAGCATACTCACAAAATAATTCTGATTTCACTTGTGCCACTGTGTACCAGAAATGTGAAAATACCGAATGGGTCCTCCTCACAAAAATTCCAGAATTTCTTACTTGAGGTCAATTTACAGCATGGGGTTAGAATTAGTTGCATTATTTGCTTAAATTAAAAAAAAAAAAGATAGGACTCTCTTCCACTATATCTAATGGGAATAGAAATGTGAAGGAAGCATATGGTAGAAGAAGAAAAGGTAGAAGCGTGGAATGATCTTAAGAAAACATAAGGCTTTTATTCAGGCTCTGTCTTTGGAAGCTTGGTCATAAGGTGAGGAAAAAAAACCCACTAACATTTTACAGGGCAAATTCCTCAAATTACTTTTGTGTAGCTTGAAGTTTCATGTTATCTGCAGTACCAACAGTAAGTTCAGGTATATGTGATTTGAATAGAGATGTGCAAACCTGAAGAATTATCATTTACCTATTGCGAGCACTACTTAGACAAGTAAGAGGTAGCTCTAGGACTGGCATATATAACTGTGAGTATCTGGATAAAGCCCAGCTTGGCAACGGCAGACCAAGCAGGCTGCATATGTCTGGCAGCTTCCTCAGAATTTAACTAAATCTAAACTTAACACTGCAATACAGTGAAGCTATTCCTCAAACTTCCTGTGAGGTCAGGGGTTTAGACCTGTTATTGAATCACCGAACAGACTTTGTGGGTCCAAGAACATCTGAGATGCACAAAAGAAAGACAGACCAGAACCTCAAGAAAGCTCCTGCAGCTGGATAGTGAAACTTGTTTAAATTGCTCTGTGGTAGAATGGGGAAGTTTTCTTTGGCCATCACCAATGCTTCAGGAGTTTCTTGAAGGGCTTCTTTATAGGAACATCTGGGTTGACTGTAGCAATTTCATCATCAACTCTCTAGCAATATTTGCAAAGCTGGTTGTCTCCATGGTTCCAGAATGAGTCATGTAAAAGAGTGCTGAGCTTGTCCTGTGTCAGAGCCTCCCATGTGTGACTGATCCCCTTCTGCTAGCTCACACACCAGACCCCATTTCATGGCTTTTCCTCATCTTTCATGGTTTAGTCACGTCACAATATTCCTTTACTTGCATGGCAAAAATAACATCTGCAGGAGCTTTCCAACGTCCCGTGATTGAAAATAAGATACAGCAGGGATTCTGTGTGGGTCTAACATTCATGTGAGGATAACACAAAAGAGTGCCTTCTCACAGCTTTCACAGCAGGTCATTTTGATTGACGTATTTGTAGAGGCTACAGGGTGGATTGTAGATTCAGCTGGTATGTCAAACCAGATGGGAGAATTCCACTGAGTACACAATGAAATGAGGAGTGCAATTCTATGGCTTTCTCTGCTTCTGACAGATGGATGGGAAAGTAAAATATCTCTCCACAATCTCCTTTTCTTTCTGAGGGCCACCTCTATTCCTCTCATCACCTTCCTCCTCTCTTCTCCATCCCCTGTATTTTCCTTCGCGATTTGTGTATCCCTTCAGCTTTTCCTATCTTCTGGCTTTTCCACATAACCATCCTTTTCTCTGCCTTTCCCTCCTCTGGGTCTTACTCATTGCTCTTACTATTCTATGACCATAGGTGTTCCCAGTATAGAAATAGCAGACGATACATGACAAGATGTACAGCTCCAGAAGGAGCTAGTGAAATTTTCTATCCCCGTGTGGAAAGAAAAACACAAGAGCAGGTCAGGGAATGAGTGAGCCTTGTGGCATTAGAGGTTTGGCAGAGTTCTCTTGCTATTTTGGGAGCTTGTTGAACTTGATGGAGTCGATAAGCCTTTTTTCTTGTAATTTTATTCCCTTTTTTCTTTTCTTTTGGTGATTCAGTTAAGGAACCCAAAGATGTTTTCCTAGCTCAAAGGAAGCCTTTGTAAGTGTCAGAGACAAAAGAAGTCCCCCATATGCTGGGCTGGTACAAGTAGTTACCCTATATTATAGCTTTCAAACCAGCAAAACCTATCATTAAGGTTATGTTTGGACTTTTATTATAATCTCCCATTTCAGTGCATGGTCTCAGCTCCGGAGGTAAAATTTTTTAGAAAGTTTGACCACAATCCCGTTGTATGTTTCTTAGTTACACAAGTGAAAAGTTTCCCGTTATATGTTGTGTTTAGATGCTTTTTGCTCAAGGAATACTTAAAAAAAAATTTAAAATAAAATAGAGGAATTTTGAAAGGTGAAATTAATCCTAAATCATACTAAAACAATTCTCTGCAGCAAAAGCAACTATTGTGTTTTAAAACTTAGCCTTCTACCTACCAGGTGCACTTCCCTTCCCCAGCAGCATATAACTGTCTATATAAAGAAGGTAGCTGAAGCTAGCAGTGAGAGCATCCTTCTCTTTCCACAGAGCTACACAGGTCTTCTACAAGAGGCACCAACATTGCTGCAGGGCTGTTAGTGTATCCAGCACATTTTACTTTCAAACTCAGATACTCCTAAATGCAATATTGTAGTGCTTCGTGCCATGCTTCGGAGTTTGACCCTGGACCTGTAGAAGTGAGACAGTGCATAAATACAGGAGAACACACCATGTACAAGCCATTAAATGCAGCAGAAGTGAAAGAAAAAAAAAAGGTGTGTTCAAAACCCCCTGATCATCAGGGCCAGAGTTGTTCAAAATATACAGAGATTTTCTTGGCTACAGACTAAACAGAAGGACCTTGTTTACATTATTTTTGGCAGGGTGGCAGGTGTATGGTAGAGCTAACTGCAAATCTTCTGGGAGAAATAAAATGCACAAAGGCCGCCTTTGCCTCTGGGAAGCCTAAATGGCTAGCCCAGGATCAGGAAGGAGTTAAAAGAAGCTGGGTCCTTTGGGCTGCTAAAACGCACTTGCTACTGGTCTTGAATTCTCCCCAAACGCATCCCGGCTGTACCGAGCACCGCTGGGGGCTTCCCACCACCATGTCCTGCCTTGCTTTGAGCCGTGGTTATGTCAAGGCCTTCTCCCCTCAGCCACCATCCAGCTCTTTGTGGCCATCCCATGTTTCTTCTCAAATACTGACCGACGCCATGATGTGAGAGAAACGGATGGCAAAATCTGCTCAGCTAATGGGCAACGTGTTTGTGCCTCCGCTCGCTGTCAGCCTTGCCCGTTTTCTGACAGGGATTTGAGCTGATTTACCCGGACCCCCTCCAGGCTGCCCTGTGCCAGGATTCCCTCAGGGCTTCCCGCCATGGGCGGGGCAGCCTTTTGCAATGGCGGGGGGTGGGCAATGAAGGTGGGATGGGAGGCCTGAGGAGGGTCGCTCGGGCTCTGGGGAGCTGACGGCTGTGGCCTTCCCTGCGTGAGGGAAGGAGCCAGGCAGAGGCAGCGAGGAGGCAGAGGGAAAGCAGCCACGGTGGCCCCCGCCATGGGGCAGGAGTAGAGCCCGCCTGAGGGGAGCCCACCTGAGGGGAGCCCGCCTGAGGGGAGCCCTGTCAGCTACTCGAGGAACTTTTAAGTGTTAAAACCTGAGCTGTCTCTGGAGCTCAGGCTTCAGCTGCCAGACCCCTGCTTTTATCCACAGAGCCTTTCACAGGTGCCCTCTTTGCTCTTTGTGCCCGCTGACTGGAGGAAGGTCTTCGTGAAGGCCCAAGCAGTTGCCAGAAGCGTGAACATGGGGCAGAAGTTCCCCCACCAGCCACAAATGCTGCCGGCCTCACACCTCTCATGACATCAAAAGTGCAAAGAGGGTGAGATCAGGCGACAGACAGCGTCGCAGCCATCATTATTTGTTCTGAAAAAGGTTTAGTGAGGCACAGCCGCCTCGCTGTAGCTTCCAGCTGACATAGGCAGGAGCTGAATTTGTTTTTTCAGGCTAACAAATTTAGACTTAGTTGTCACCAACTCAGACTGACGGCCTACATCTTTTTAGGGATTTGTCCCCAAAGCTAATGCTTGTCCCGAATGCTGTTCAGTACTTACAACTTCCCCTGCAGAGTCTCAAAACCTGATAGGGTTTTGCAGAGTTCATAAGCTCCACAGGAGGGAGTCTTTACCTATATTTAAATACTGCACCTATCTACCGAAGATATTTGTCACCTACAGTAATGATTGATAAGGGCCGATTTCTGCTTTTTCTGCAAAAGAGTGGTGGATCAAATGGAATTCCACACTAGAGTGGGCTACTGCAAACAAGGGACCTGGAGGGAAGGAACCAGGAATGACAACTGCAGCCTGCAGCGCAGCTCAGGAAGGCAATAGGTGGTGGATTTGAAGGACTTCTAAGGCAGCCAGCATGGACTGATTGAGAGCCTCCAAGCAGGTTTGTCTGGGGAATGGGTCCAGAGAAAACAGGGAGCTTATGGAACATTCATGACTGCCATGTTTAATGTTCCTGGTGGAGAATGCTTTGATACTACTGATTTGAGAAAGGTTATAAACCTACCTGTTTTGAGGGCAAGGTTCAAGTCCCATCTCTTTACCGGTTTCCTTTGCCTTTATTGAGACAATAGTAATGGAAAATTCATTTACATGCACTTCTTGCTGTGAATCAGGACAGCAGTAACCTTAATGACTCATAAACTCATTAGTCAGTGCAAAGGTTTTATAAAGAGGATTTCTTAAAGTGGTTTTCCATTTCTAGCTCCTCTAAATCTTGAGTAAACAAGTGGTTTTCTTTATAGATGATCAGAAGCTCCTTTTCTGCTTGCATGTTGGCGAATATGCATGGTATATAAAAACACTCCATTCCTATGTCAAGTGCCATTAAAAATGGAGCGTTCCATACAGGGAAGTTACAGGGGCTTGACAGTACAAAACAAATTTCTCAGACTTTGCTTGGAATAAAATAAGACAGAAAGCCCAGATGCACAGTCTGGTGGTCACTGCATTAATCAAGCGTAGCTCCTATCTTATCTA
Organism: Haliaeetus albicilla; assembly: GCF_947461875.1. Lineage (NCBI taxonomy): Eukaryota > Metazoa > Chordata > Aves > Accipitriformes > Accipitridae > Haliaeetus > Haliaeetus albicilla. The sequence goes on from NC_091488.1 coordinate 45,620,639, forward strand.
CCTACTCTGACAGCCAAGATCTTTCTTCCCCAGGCATCCTATTGTATGCTCTGATAACTAAGCAGAACAGAAGAGGTATGTCTCTCCCTAAATGGCCTCCCCTCTTTCCTCTCTCATTTCTCCACCTGCAGCTACTCTTCTGATAGGCACTTCTCCTTCAGCAGAGTGCTTTCTATCAGATCAGGTTTTGCTGGATGTCCCTGAGAGTAGTGTAACCCCTGCCCTATGCTGATGGATTGAATAAAGCTACTAATCGTTAAGTGAAAGTTACACCAGACATTGTATGGAGCGAAAGGAGGGGGCACAGTTTTCTGCCTCTAGGGCTTGGCAGATTTCACAACAAAACAGCTGGCTGTGAGACATGGGTGCTGATGGAATACATTAATTACTGTCGTCAAGGTTTTAGACACACTTGTGTGCTGCTGGTAATACCAGCATGCAGGATTATCAGAGAAATCGCCTGTGAAGAAGAAAAAAAGTGGAGAAGGGAAGAAAGGAAACTGGAAAGAAGGTTGTCTGATTCAGGTCCATGCTGCATTTGCATGGGCAGTCTCATCCGCTTTGACCAGTGCATTCCTTTGTCTCCCCTCGGTTTCCACAACAGGCGCATAGAGTTTCTCTGAACATAGTGAAGTAACTCAAGGCCTTTTCTGTCCTTACCATTGTAAGTATTTATACAATAGCAACATAATTTAGAGCCAGCCTTCCCTGTTAGAGTTATATACAGCTTAATGGCAGCTTGGCGGTAGTCTGTAAAAGCAACAAGCAGTGGGGAAGGTACTAGTGGATTTTGTTTTATAATTAAGAGATCATAAAATGAATTTGGCTGCTGTTGGCTCCTTCTAGTAAAATCTGACATGTCTATTTTGTACATCGATTTTAGTAACATTATCAAACCACGTCACTAAGCATTCATTTGCTCCTTTTAAGTCAGAAGCGATGACTAGCTTAAAGTGGTGTTCACTTGAGCCTGGTTCTGTTCACCCACTCACAATGTCTGAACATCTCACGGTCTGCCATATATGTCTTCCTTCCCTTGAGACAGGGCAGGAGGACCCAAGGCTATGCCTACATGGCCCAGTGCACAGTCTGGAAGAGACAGATGAGAATCCATGTTCAAAACTAACTCCAAGTGCAGTATAGCTAAGGCAGTAGATGGAATAGTACCAAACTATTGGCAGCACAATAATGATTTTGGTGAAGTGTTGCCTTAAGTTAGCTATGCTCTTTCTAATGCCTGTGAGTTTCATGCAATGTGCCACCTACACTTATACTGGGAGATTTTGTCTACATTTACATTGTCCTTTTTTGTTGTTTTGGGGTGTTCTGGTGGAATCATGCAGCTGAATGTTCCCTGAATCATGTAGCTGTCTCCTGACCACACAGACCCATATGTCCCTTGTACTTTGGCCCTGCGCTCCTATGGAACAGAGGTGGAGTATACTTTTGGGAGCAGACACATGCTGCAGTACCCTCTAGATCAAGCTGGGTCAAGCTGGATCATGACAGTTTGTGGCACCAGGCATAGCCAGTGTGAGAAGCCTGGCAACTTTTTCCAAGCAGACAACATCAGGATTGAACCACTGGTCCATCTATTCACAAGTTGGCTTTGCTGCTTTTTGGCTTATGGGGCAGGGAATAAGTACAAATCGTGATGCTGTGGTGACGCTGTCTGTGCACATGAAAACCAAGGTTGGCATCAGAACAGCACAACACTTGATACCTGGGTCCTTTTGAACAAAAACTGAGGTACAACTAGAAGAGCTCACAACCACTCCACCTCTTGCCCTCTCAGAGGGTTTGGCTCTTAGTTCGTTTAGGATAGGTGGGCTGGAGGGCTGTGCTGCCTGAGGATCTGAAGACACCTCTGGGACACAAGCAGCTTGTCCATCCTGGGTGAAGCACCACAAGCTCTTTGAGAGAGGAAGATCAAATACTGAGCAGGGGTGTGAACATCCCCTTGACTCCTACTGAGAATTCCTTATGGTTTTCTCCCAGCAATCATTCTCTTCCATCCAGTTAGCATCCTCCATCTTTACCTCTGCCTGGGATTACTCTTACAGGCAGACATTCTCTGCAGGTCTCTCATCACCTACTGCCTCTAAGCGCATTTTTGTAGGGTGCTGGAGTAGGGAGGTGATGGCAATGAAGGTGTAGCTGTATCCAGCTTTCATTAGATTCACACGTGCAGGCAAAGATGCTCTCTGGAGACCAGTACACTGTGCTGCTGCCAACAAGCAATGTCCTGTATCCCATAGCCTGATGCCTTGTCTAGATTTGCTGCTTGGCAAACCAGATTGGATAGCCTGGAGAAGAGGTCTGGATAGGATAGTACGCCAGACAGTACGGAAGTACCTCAGCTGGAGACAGATGATAGCACGCTAGGTGAATCATTTCTAGATTGAGAATTTTGTGCTATTTCAGGTGGCACCTTCTACCATCCTTATGTCTGAAACATGTCCCGTATGACATGTTGGATAATTCTTGAGTTAGAAAAGAGGAAAGGGAACTTGTGCCAGAGGGACACTGTGGTTTGGCTTGGATTTGAGGTTCTGCTAGAGGTGTCCTGGGCAAAGGCATGTCATGACAACCAGCTCACCATTTCTAGTGTGTTTTAACCTTCTTGTTCCAGGCTGTGTAAAATGTGCCTTTCCTACTTTTGCTTGGAGCAGGCTGCTGGTTTTTGCTAAGTAAGCATTTAGCTGGGACTAGACTGAGCCCCAGTTAAAGTTGTCCAACTGGTGGCTGGAGCTTATGTCACTGTCACTGTCACGTTGGAGGTAGAGATAAGGCTGAAGGGCTATGGGGTCAGGCCCTTGCAGCTGTGAACCTTGTTACCGCCTGCAATGGGTTTCCAAAACATGACTGTGGCTATTTGAGGGACAAATTCTGGAGTATTGTAGCCAAGCTGAGTTGCAACTTGTTCAGTAGTCAAATCAGGTTCTAGGCTTCTTTCTGCAGTGTGGTAGAACTTTGTATTTCTGCCTCATTTCTACTGGGATCTTGAAATAATAGGGGAAAGTATTTTTACGCTCAGTCTATACAGAAGCAAGGCAAGGCTATATTTGCAAAGTCATTGAATCAGCCAGTGGAAGAAGTGGGAGTAAATGTCACAAGTCTCTGGTATTCAGTCCACTTCTCTGTTTGCTAGACATGATGGCCTGTCTTTGAGTTCAGAGGTGAGTGATGAGCCTCACTGTTTTCCAGCACAAGACCCAGGCAACTGGTGAGGCTGAAGGGACCTGTTAGCTTTGTAGTTCAGGGCAAGGGTGCCTCTGCTGCCCTGTGGACTAGTTCATTACTAAACTGAGCTGCCTCTTTGTAAGGCCCACCTGCCACTTTATATGTAGCGGGGTAGAGGTCAGGCCACAACAATCCAACTAGTCATTAAGAGAAAAAGCAATTGACCTCTTTTGCTTGCATTAACATTGCTGATCTCCAGCTCTGAAGTGTTTATTTTGAAAAAGATTCTGTCACTGCTACTGCACCAAGGAGACAGAATAATGCCATTAATATTGTTTGTTTTGGTTGGAGGAAAAGCACTCTGAACCTCTAACAAATATCCTCTTGTTAGCAATTGGGAACGTATAATTAGGACAGACTCTCCAGTTATTTTAACGAGATTTCAGTTTCCTCTCTCTCTCTCTCTTGCCATTGCTCTCTTTCCCATTTTTAATGAGATACCAATTTCCTCCCTTCTCATTTGCAGATGCCTTTCCAATAAAACAGACAGCTTTGATTTTCATCTTAGCATGCATTCTTAGCCTTAATTTATTCGTCTACATAAGTTGCCCACCGCACTCTCCATGTGCTAAACGGCTGTTAATCGCTGAAAAATTAACAAGGTGTTTAACGCCAAAAAAAAAAAGGATAAAAAAGTCTTTTTCTTGTTAGGTGGAAAGGCTTGTATTTTTCTCACATGGCCAAAGCTCAACTAATTCTAGGCACTGAGGGCAACACAGGACACCTTTTTGCAACTACACCTTATCTCTCCTCTGCTACACTGCTTCTACTCTGTACCTACTACTTCATCTTTCCCCAGACCTCTCCCCCAGCCTTCTCCCCTGTAAGTAAGAAAGAAATCCTGCACTTTCCTTTTGTAAAATTGACTCTAGGCCAGTTTATTTTAATTGCAGAAATGCTGTCAGTTTGTGGGCAGCCCAGCAGGCCCTGGAAGATTTGTAGGTGTTGAAGGTATGAAGAGAGAGTCCTTTCTCAGTGTAGTTGATTCAGTACAACCAATTCTTCCCCTGAGGTTTGGGGAGATGCAGCCTTGGCAAGTTCAGTCAGTAAACTATTTATTTATGAAAAGTTATTTTTATTTCACTTAAATAGTGAAGTCTTTAAGACTTGCAGAAATCCTGAAACAGCATGGAGTAGAGATCACCTTGTGGCAAAGAATCTGGGCTTTGTGTTTTATTCAGCCCAGCTACCAGATGAGATTTTCTGTAAGTTTGATATGTCTGAGATGTGCCATCTGAGATGTAACTCACTAGTTCTTATCTCTGTAGAGCTGAGATGGCTCCATGTTTGGATTTTGTCTCATGTCCAAGAAAGATGGTAGATGTTGCATGATGCTGAAAATGCTGCACTAGAGAAAATGGTCATGTTGAGCCATCCTGGAGCATTTTCCCTCCCTTACTCTGTTACAGATGGAGAAGTGGCTTGTGCTCGTTATCTCATCTCAGTTTTACTCTGATGTCACACTACTGTGGCATCAGAAAACATTTTGCTCCCTTTGTTTCCAAATGAGTAATCTTCTGTAACAGGCCTTTTCTTGGCTGATGTGCCTCAGCCAAACCAAAGTCACTGGACTCTGCAGAAGAGTAGCAAGGTCATACTCTGAAACCTTCCGAAGTTCTATGTAGGCGATTGGACAAAATGGCCTAATTGCTTTCTGATCTCAATTCTGTGAATTTGCATTTATGTTCCCATGACTTCATCTTAAAATGGAGTTTGAATCAGCCTACGAGGTGAGCCACCAGCAATCTCTACAACTCTCAAAATGAACAGTACTTGGAATTTGAACTTAAAGTCTACAAGTCTTTAATTCTGAGGACTATATCTGCATGACCTCAAATTATAGGGAATAATTAGCCCACATCTGATTTATCAAAGTCAGATGTAAAACATATGCTGCCTGAGGGGCTGAATTTCATGGAGAGTTTGGTCATAGGTGATAAGAAGTTGCATTGTGTCTCCCAGACCTGTACAAATCTACTTAACCAAAGCACTAAAAGATGTGTTGGCAAACACCCAGACCAAGGCAGGTGCATTTGTGTGTAGAGCCCCAGCTGAATGGTGAAGCCAAGGGGAACAAGCCAAGGGAAGCAACTACCTGTAAGATCTCTGAGCAAGGTCAGAGAGAGCAGCAGGGCGGAGGAGCCTGCAAGGGGAACATTGCTTCACTAGGAATTATCTAATGAACCTAACATCATAGTATGAAATCATTTTATTGTTTCATGCTGGGGTACCCAATTTCTGCTTGTAATCCAAAGATCCTTTGTGAACAGTGGACATATTTTGCAACACCCTTACTTAGACATAGTTGTTCTGTTGGTTTAGTTAAAGTTTTATCAAGTCCCTCATTTGTATCCGTGCTGTTTGGCTCAAGAAATGGTGCTGAGAGTTGGGCAGGGTGGATGGGGAGGCAGCTGTGCAGCTGCATGGCCGTTAATGCACAGCGTGATCTGGGTGAGCACAGACTGCAGGTGGTGCTGCTGGGGGCAACACAGTCACCTATGGAGAGTGAATCCACACCTGCTTCTACCGGTGCAGCTTAGTTCTTTACTAGAGGAAGATAATCTATACCAGGATAAGCATAAAATGTGACCGTCCACAGCTGAGGCAATAATTCAAAGGTAAAAATAAAGTTAAGCCTCTAACCAAAACAGTATATGCTGGTACAGAAATGTATGCCCAACTAGGCCAGATGTGTAAACCACAGTGAAAGATTATTATTATTGTCAACATTTTTTAGGTGCTTAGGATGAATTCCCTTCTGTTCTGCATGTGAAAAGGCTTTTGGGAGGAACCCTTAAAAGCCAAGATCCTATTTACTCAGTCAGCATTAGTGTGAAACTCGCATATGTAAGTTTCTATAATAACAAGTTCACTTAATAACAATAGTGTCCTGGAGAAAACTGCTGCCCTCTCCTCCTTTCTGTACTGGTGCATATATTCCTCAGAGCCATCCCTTCCAGCTCCCACTCTCCATGAAAATGAACTCTGCATATAATTGTTCTCCTTAGCACAGATAATTTGGATCTTCTGAATGAAAAGTACCACAAAGGTAGAACAGAAAACGTGGTAATAATTACTCATTCGAAATTCATTTTCCTTTTTTTGGCCATTTTGCTGGAAAGACAGGAGGCTGGAAAGACAGGAGGCACAAAGATTGGGGCCTCTTAAGGTATGGGGAGAGGGGGATTTCTGTCAGTCATAATGAGGGACATAAGCTGGGTAGTTCTAAGTAATCCTGAGACCTCTGTTTCTGTGAAGACTGCAATACCATAGTCAGACAGCTTTAAACTCTCACAGTTAGTATAAGCTAAATAAAAAACTAACGTATTACTCAAGCAGAGTTGAAAATAGAGAATTCTTTAACGATGAAAGCTGTAACAAGAGTTGGTGGCTCAAAGTTCAAGTCACTAAAATTCAGAATTAAAGTTTTAACCATAAGAATAATGAACCCTTGTAGCACTTTACCCAGGGACATCATAAATTCTCTGCCACTTGAATTCTCTTGATGGAGACTCATTGTCTTTTTAAAAGGTATGCTTTGATTCTGCCACAAATTAATGGCTGAGATGAAGCAATCGCTTGACAAAAATTTTTTTCGTATGTTATACAGAAGTCAAACTAAATCATGACAGAGTTCCCTTCTAGACTCTATAAATCTATGTGAGCCATCCACATGTACTTCCAGCATGAAACACCAAAGAGGGTAAAGTATTACAGTTTGAGTAATGAGATAACTATGAAGAAACCAAAACATAGGTGGGCCACTGAGAAAGAAAATATCTTTCCAGTGACATTTATTAGCTGTGGAACTCCATCTACAAGAGATGGTGAGAGCCAGTTCTTGAGTCATTTGAAACAGTGCTGCATTTTAAAAGAAGTACAGAAGTACTGAATATACCAAAAGGAGTGTGCCTTCTTTGGTCCCAATAGACTATTAAAACAATGGACTTTTCCACTTCTACTCCCATAATTTTTACGTCAGTGTGCAAAATTTGGAGAATATTAATGAAGACCTATCTCACAGGAAAATTACTGATGATGACTGAACATCCATGGGCACGTTCATGTTTTGGATGCCTGTAATGAAACTTTGTGAATAGCGTGGAAGCTAATATCACCCGTTTTTTTTCTTCTTCCTCATCTCATTTGCCACAGTACATCAGTGAATGCTGGTGATCACTAATTAGTTGACTATTGTGGAAAGACAAAGAAAGTGGTCACTCAGTCTCTCAGCAGGTCAGTACCTGACACTGTCAGGCAGAAGGTTTGCAACTGAGGACCTGACAACATCTGACCATTGCTTGGTATCCAGGAACTATCTGGCTGAATGAATTGAGGCCATCACTCGAAGCAATGTTAAAAGAGATTCAGAGGCTAGACTTTAAGTGACTTCTGCACTTAACAATGTATTTTACAGGAGATGATAATTTCTAGGTCAGAATACTTTGTAAGCATGGCTAGTGCATTGATGTGGGGACAGTGGGACGGCAGGGTAGGTTAAGAGGGTAATTGGCAATGGTCGGCTAAAATTGTGTCTTACGTCTCATATTTTGGAGGCTTGCTGGGCACACCAGAAACACTAAAAGGCAGAGAAGTATCATTTCTGTGAAGCTTTCTGTTTTTCCAAGAGTCAGCCCCAACTGGTTGTGTTACTTTAAGTTGTTCTGGACTAGTATTGGAAAGGCCCAGGCTCTTCATTAACAGTTAATTAAGCCGCAGTGGCCCTTCCTTCCCATCAGGGGTTGCCTTCATTTGTAGATTTAGTTAAAGGGATTCTGTCAAGTTGGTTAGGCTTATAATGTGACTGATCTTTACAGCTGCATAGTCCAGCAGGAAATGCCCAGAACGCACCCCCAGGGCTCCGTCTGTCTCTCTAAACTAAAGCCCATCCTTCAAAAAGCACAGAACTGCTATTTTTTCAAGCCGCATTTTATAGTCCTGGGTGTGAGTCAGGATGTGATGCATGCTTACAGGCTGCACCCTTGTGCTCTGAGTGCAAGCGCTAGCAGGTATTTACACATGTACGATAGGCAGGCTGAGCCTGTGTTTGCCTCTCTTGTAAGTCCAGTGAAATACATAGACTTGAATGGGACAATCTGAAAAGTAATCCTGCAATGGATGCAAGAGATGCAATAGACACAATTTTATTACTGGGAGAGCAAGTGGGTTTTCAGACAGATAGCTAGGTGCAGGCTCCATTCATGCTGGGGTGAGAAGGACAAACGTTCAGGAGATATGTCACTCGAGTGGGTTATCCACTGAGCGTGCTGGCCACGGTTGGAGCAGCAGGCAGGGAGTACATCTTCTCTTCTGCGGCTAGTTAATGCTGGCAGGAGAAGTCGCCATATGGCTACCTCTTTTGCAGAAGTTCATACTTGCTATGCCTCTGTATGCCCAACTGCATAAAAATATCAAAAGAATAAAAAGCCTAAGAAGTCATGTATTCAAAAGTTAAGAAATCCCAGGATTAAAGTTGCCCACCCAAGCTTAGCTCAACCTTTTTTTGGAAGTGTGTTATGATGGCAGCTTTGTTAACTTACTTGTTATTCTACTTCTTTGCAGATTGCTTGCTCCATTCAGTACACACACACAAAAAAAAGGGTGCTCAGGGACTGGGTCAGGGTTATGCGGTTAAGGAGGTACATATCAGTGCAACTTGGGCCTCACTTCTTACAGATGGTGGAAGGTGGAGAAGAGATTTCGTAGTCTCCCAGGTCAGGCAGTTGAATGCTGTTGAAAAGAGGAAAGCAGGTGTGGGTAGACAAGATCAATGAAGCACTGTGGTAGTAAAACCAGGAGCTTGCCTCAAGTTTTGGGCAAGGATTGACAACTTTGTTCTTATCTGAGTTTCTGACATGTGGTTTCTGCTTCCTCCATTGTGCTTGTCGAAGTTTCTCTCTTACTTATTCTGTGCAGCATAACCAGCACAGAAAATTATTTTTTCCGGCAAATGCCAGTATTCTCCGAGTGTCTGAGCAACCATTTACAATTTTAAGTCATTAGCTGTTTCAAATCATGTGCAATTTCAAGTTTGTAATTCATCGCAACACTCTCTGCCAACACTTGCTACATGACAGAACAGAAGACTGACTGCTGGCGGTTCTCTGAGCACATCATGGAAAGAGTGGCTTCTTGGGAAGGCAGGAGTTCACGGACACACACAGGCTTTGGTACCAGCCAGTTAACAACGTCGTTCTCCTGTGGTGGTGCAGATAACCACATCCACTGAAATCCACTGCACAAGAAGCACCATGCAGTCAAATATGTGAGTGGCAGTATGGGTGCCAACAGGACATCCTCCTGCTACTGTGTCAACCTTTTTCAGGCTGCCATTTTTTAGGCTGCCTTCTCGTCACCCTGCTGACCTAAGAGTTTATTTAGTTTGTGCCTTTTGCATTGATCTGAGAGGACTGATAATTTCTCTAAGAATCACTCTCACGCACCACAAAGTTTCAAACTCAAGTCTGCTACAAATCCATCTGATGTCATCAGTTATCCTAACCCCGAGCAATCCGGCAGCATAGCACTATTGTTTTCCTGGCAGTGTGACAGCAGATTAGCTCAGAATGGCCCAGAAAAAATATTTAATAACATAACAGTGACCAATATGCAATTCTGAACATTTCTTCTTTAGTCTATAAATCAAACAAATGACTTATCAACCCCTCCTAGCCTTAATTTTTTTTTTAATATATAGGTAGCATGCACATATAGGAAAGCTTCTAAGAGGCTTAGCATTGTACTGATGGTTTGCATGGCTGTTGATCGGGTGGGACATCTGTGCTATCACATGACAACATCACAAGCTTGAAAGAATTTTTGCCCATAATAAAATAGCATAGTTCATACAAAATCTGTGAATGTTGTTTCAAGAGAGAGAAATGAACTTGCTAAAGGCCATACTGTGGGTCATTGAAAAGAAATAAACCCCTGCACTGTCCCTTACTCTAGTGGTGTTGCAATGGATAGCTTATTGTCATAGATAGTGACATGTAATACCTCTTCCCATAGAATAACTGTAGGTTCTAATACACTGTAGTAAGTGGTTTTCTGACAACTGTAAGAAATCCTGACCCATGCAGTTCCTGCAATGTGTATGTATTTCACTGTAAGTGGTAACATCTCATGTTCACAACCAGTTTCTGCGTGGGACCCTGTCTTAACCGACATGTATGAGAAACTTTCTTGTAGATGAATACCAGTTCGAGTTGAGAGACTAGTAACATCTTGTGATTTTTGTCAGATGTGATATTAGAAACTCAGGAGGTCATACAAAGCAGAACTAATCCTTAACATCAGGACTCCTGGGCTGACATAATGGAGTTGGATGAAGGCCATCCTTGCAATTGGTAACCCTGTACTGGTGCATGCCTTCTCCTCCTTCCCACCCCAGAGTGCCCTCCTCACCCTCAGAGGGTGACCTGCTACAGCCGTTTACAAAAACTGGCAAGGACAGGCCTTTCTAAAACTATTTTCTTTAGCGCCAATTGCAGCAAAAATAACTTTTTTTTTCAGTATGAAAACCATATCCAAGTGATTCAATATTTTGTACTTGAATGTAATTTCCTCTTTTGGGCCAAATGGCTTACCACATCATCAGCACATTTGTTCTCTGTACACATGGTATTTTGAGATAGAAGCATATCTAGGGTAACTGTTATCTATTAGAAGCTGAATCCCTTTTTTCCTGGCTTGTTCAACAGCCCACTTTTAGGGGATTTAAATTCCTCTCATCCTTATGTTCCTATCACTGTTTAGAAAAAATATGTAGGAAATTATGAGTGACAGGTAAAAGTGAGCAAAGAACAGATCTCAAAAGCCAGTGGCATCCTTGGTGCTGACTACTGAGTACTCCATAGAGTCTTGCATGAATGCTGGGACACCCTGATAGCTTTGGTTCATGGACATTAAAATGAGATAATCAGTGATCTAATCATTGGAGCACAATTCTCTCATGACTTCACCCTCTTCATTGACTTCTGACTTCAACAAATTAGTACCATCTAATGATTCACCAAAGCTTCATTTGCAGACTGACATGACGCCTATATTTACTCTCCAGGTTTACTAGAAATGATTCCTTTATACAGAATTATTCTGCTCTGTGTGTACGTGCGCATGAACTTTCCTGACTGATCTCTGTGGTTCCTTTCGAACTAAATGAGACTGTAAGTCAGACACAGCGAAAAGAAAGAGTGTCTCTCAGGTTATACTGCTTTCAGATGATTCTTCTTTAATAATCAGGATGGCTCTGAAAACACTTATTTCTTGGATTAGCCTAAATAATGAAAAAGACATCAGTCAGATTCGCCTGTAAAGTTTTCCCTCAAACTTCTTAATTACAGAAACACATCACTTTAGAGAACAATTACACATTTGAGTGAGTGCAAAAAAGGATTATATATGCTGCCATTTTAAAAAAAATCTTTGACTGAACAGACTGCCTTATACAAACATGACTGTTACAAATAAGCACCCTGTAGCCTGTCTGGAGAGGGCTGCTGTGAGTCTTGACTGTAAAGGGATTTTTTTATTCCCAAGGCAAAAAGAGATGAGGCATTCTGAAGTGAAAAGATTTTTCCTGCTTAGTCTTTTATTATTCCCTCTTCATTCTGAAAAGGTTACTTGTTTCATGGTATTGTATGTTTCTGAGTTTCTTTATGTCAATGCAAATATCATTTGACAGTAGCTGAGACTATGCAATGTGTAATCACATAAAAACTCACATTTGGGTATGCCTGTTTCTGTGAATTTGTATTGCACATGTGTGACTGTATTCAACCACCTCTGTATATGTTTCTTATTTGCAAAATGCCTTATTCACACTTTTGACAAAACAATCCCCTGTATTAATTCTAAGCTATACTCCCACAGATCTTTACAACAGAATCAATCATTTCTAAATGGGAGCAATTGTTCAAAAATCTATGAACTGAAATATATGAATGTGTGTGTTCAATATATGTTTGTGTGATCTTCATTCACTTTAATGATTAATTGTAACATCCTTTGCATCTTTTTTTTGGTAAAATTACTGACCAACACTTAATGTTAAACCAAGTTTAGATCAGGGCGTTTACCTGTAGTGTAGTAGCTGAAAACATTTTAGAGAAACATCACAGCCTGAATCCTCTGAGTGACTAAGTTTGGGATTTGAAAATTAATACAGAGACTTCGATCATTCGAGGGGACTGCAGACCAGGAGCCTGTGGGCCTGAGAAGAAAACCAGAAGCAGTTCAAATGATTTTGTACTAAGGAGGTGACAAAACCTCTGTGTAGGATACTGCAAAGATTACTCATTAAGTGCTGTGTTTGATTTTGGTGTTGACTCAGAGAATGAAGTTGGAATATTGAAGAAGGTCTGAAGAATAGAAAGAAAGAAGAAGTCTGGAAAACATGCCTTAAAATGAGAGATTAAAAGAGCTATTCTGCTTAGCCCATGAAAGGGAACATTAATGAGTAAATTAATCATGATCAGTAGATGTCTACAAAAGGAGAAGATGTATGTCATTCTGAGACCCTTTAATGTAGCTGATGAGGATATAATTAGATGTGGCATCTGGAAACTGAGGTTACAAAAATGCAAATTTGAAAAAACCAAGCAACTTCTCAACCATGAGTATAATTAATCACCAAAGAGTTTATCAAGGGAAAAGCTAAATTTATAATGGGCTGCAGACTTCAAACTGAGAATGTACGTCTATTTTAAAGTTATTTTCCAGACCAATCCCATGTTGCTGGGCAATTCCTTCAGGAAAGCCTTCTCCAGGTCATGGAAATGGGAATTGTTCACTTACTTCAATAGACGACATTTCATCAGTAAGGAAACGAATCTTTGAGTGAAGATGTGTTTTGCATTACAACAGATTCAATGGTAACAGTCCTTCTGATGTTAACATTTATGAATTATCACAAGAAACAAATTGACAGGTACATCTTTCAGTTTGCCCAAGTTTAAGTTTTTTCCAGTTTCTTTTACGTAACTTTTCAGACCTAACCCTTTGCATAGGATGCATTTTTGAAGAAAGCACCCTCCATTTTGTGGAGCAGGGAAAAGAGAAGGTTCCCATTTTTAAACATTTCTTGCAAATAATCTTGTATAGTCTGAATAGAAATTACCTCTCCTTTCACACTTTATGCCCAACTATTTTAAATACTGCCTTTGCTTAGTGGCTTTCTCACTTCAAGCCCAACAGCCAAGGCATGGGACATGAGGGTCTACTGTCATCTCTTCTGCTGTGCCCTGCTGGCTGTGGCGCAAATAATTAACCCATTCCTCCTAGCTGGAAAGAGCCCTGAACAGTGGAGTTACAGCTCCTCACTCCAGCACCAAGCTGTGATGCTAGAAGAATTACAAGCCACCTGTGTTGGACTGGCACTCCTGCTGCCACTAAAGCCCTGTGTAAATGGAGGAAAATCTACTGTTTTAAGCAGCATGTCAATTAGACCTGTTCCAAGCAGAGTTCAATGACACAGTACATAAATTGGCAGTAGCAGCTGGTGACAACAGCTATCCCAGGTCTCCACCTCAGCAGTGGAGCAGGACAGATGTTCGCAGAGGTATAGCAAGCAGTAGTCAAACCTAGTGTTCAGGGCATTGTTTCTCTCCCTGGTTCTCCTACTGTCACGTTGTCATCAGAAAAAGACTCAAGGCAAATGGATATAGTGCCAAACATGAGGTAGTGCTCCAGTTTGTAGGGGATGTGAGGAAACCCCTCCCTGAGCCCACACCCAGAAACATGGAAGCTAAAGTATTCTGTCCAGTCAGTGAGCCGTATGGTGCTATCTGCAAGCTGTATAGAAAGATTTAAATCAATAACAGTCAGCAGAAGGGGATGTTGCGATATATCAAGTTGTCAAATCTGAGACAATACACTGTGGGAGAGATTAATACTCCCAAAGTATGCAGACAATAGTTCCAAACCCGTCTTTGCCTTCCCCTCATGTGTAAATAATGAAAGCTGTTGTCCGTCTCTCTTTGTACCCTGTTCATAGCTTGCAATCTGAGTTTACAGGACATCATTTGTTTGGGGCTTGATTCTTAGTTACCCCCTCAACAGGGAATGTTCTGTTCAAGAGACTTATATGCCTTTCTCAACTTAGAGCAAGGCGAGCATCCTTCCCTATTGCTCTCACAAAGTTTTACTCCTTCCTACCATTCTGTGCTGATGGATTTCTCAGCTACTACCGCTATGCTGGTGGCCACCTCCCAATTGCTCCTGCTGTGCTTCCGGTCTTTTCTTAGAGGAGAATCAGTGACATGCAGAGTCCTGACGGACCAGAGCCACAGCAAAGGTGGTGCAAGAGGAGCTACCAGGGGAGGGTCTCTCCTGTGAGTCTTCTCTCTGCAAGAGTCCTCAAGGGCTAAACCCCACCATTTAGAGACCATTTCTTTTCCTCTGCTCCTCACTACTTGCTTGGCCGCTTAGAGCTACCACCCCATTGATTAACAGGAGCAATGAAAGGATGCAACAAGGTGGAAAGGGTGGTGGCAAGTCCCATAGTTTCTCACAGGAGGATGCTTTGTGGGATGAAGGAAGAGGAAGCAAATCACCTAATTTTGACCACAACAGGGAGCTGCCTGATAAGGTCTGAAAAAAGGAAATCAAGGCACTTAAAATATAATTTGCCTGATGCTCCCTCATACTATTATGGCAGCCTTGACTGTTCTGTTTTACCATGTGAACACATTCAAAACCCTTATGCATCCTGCAGAAGCCCAAGTGAGTGCACGCTGTCCCGCTGGGGCTGCCAGCTCCACTGCAGGCTGAATATCTATAGAGCCCCATGGTTCGATGAGCTCTGTCTGGTGATTGGGATGTAGACTTCCATTGCATGGATATTTCCCATTTCAACCAAAGCGAGAACAGCTTTAATGGGCATTCTCTGGCACCTGCTTTCCCCCATTTTTTTTCATCTCTTTTGTCTTTGCTGTAAATCTATGAACCCAAGCGAGACAGATTTCTCTGTGACACCCTTAATTTATTTGGTCTGTTGCCAGAAATACGTTTCTTCCTACACATGCAGAGTGATGGCAAGGCCACTTGCTCTGCTGAAGCTGTCTCTGTCCTCAACAGAGACACTTAGGTAGAAGCAGGCCCCTTTCTTTCCCCATACTGCAGCATACCCAGAGCTTACAGAACATATACTACAGAAAAATCTCCTTTTCAATGAGGGAACAGGAATATGTAAATGCTTCCTTCTTTGTCCTTCCTTTTGTCTAACCACCCCCTCAGATGTTTCAGATTCTGTGGTTCACACATAGCCAAATAATGCTCATGTTTTTGAAAAGCAGGAAAGAAAGGGATTTTGAAAATGGACATGTAACAGTTCCTTCGATCTGCTGCTTATCAAATATTTCCTGGCAACTCTTTCTAATCACTGATCCCTCTCTCAGATTTTCTCTCTGAAGCAATTGAAGCCTGATGTTTTATAATCAGCTCTCTTTCCATTTGATAAAGTTCAGAACAGCCTTTGGTGGAAAGCATTTCACTTGATAAAACCAGCTATGGTTGAGCACCCTGCAAATAACACCCAACCCTACTAATCAAGCATGTGATATAAATTAACCCCCTAGTTCACTCATTATTAAACATTTTGTCCTCACTTCTACAAGAAATAAAAGCCATCCACTTTTACATTTTTTTCCAGTGGTATTTGTCAGTGTGTACTCTTCTTCTTTAATGAAAAAGTCTTATAGGGAAGACACTATATTGCTACATTCCCTATTTTTCAGAGGAGTACTCGGCCAGATTTCTAAAGCCAGTTAGATGTCTAAATAGCATTGTATATGTAACCTATAATCTCCTGACCTTACCTGTGGTGATGAAAGATATTCTGGTTGTCTCCGCTTTTAGAACAGTTATTAAAAGATCTCACTGAGCATATCTTACTTACTAGCTATCTTTATTTCCTGCAGTTCACTTTCTTCAAATATAGCACTGTTGTGATTTAACCCCAGCCAGCAACGAAGCATCACCAGCCGCTCGCTCACTTCCCCCCCACCCAGTGGGATGGGGGAGAGAATCAGGAAAAAGTAAAACTTGTGGACTGAGATAAAGACAGTTTAATAGGACAGAAAGGAAGAAAATAATAATAATAATAATAATAATACTACAATAATGATAATAAAAGAATTGGAATGTACAAAACAAGTGATGCACAATGCAATTGCTCACCGTTTGCCCACCAATGCCCAGTTAGTTCCTGAGCTGTGATCCACCCTGCCACCCTGCCAACTCCCCCCAGTTTAAATACTGGGCATGACGTCACATGGTATGGAATACCCCTGTGGCCAGTTTGGGTCAGCTGCCCTGGCTGCGTCCCCTCCCAGCTTCACGTGCCCTTCCAGCCTTCTTGCTGGCTGGGCACGAGAAGCTGAAAAATCCTTGACTTAGTATAAACACTGCTTAGCAACAACTGAAAACATCAGTGTTATCAACATTCTTCTCATACTAAATCCAAAACATAAGACTATACCAGCTACTAGAAAGAAAATTAACTCTATTCCAGCTGAAACCAGGACAAGCAGCTTAGTACTATTGGAGTCTAAAGCTGAGAACCTACCCTGATGAACTGAAGAAGTTTGTGCCAGTAAGCTGTTAACTTTGCCTAGGTACTGATCTGATTTTACAGATTGTATTCCTTTTGAAAATTTCCAAATATTTGGTAATGCAACCATTAAACCACCCTACAGGTACTATGTTTTAAAGCTTTAGAATTTAGGAGACAAAGCTCAGGGTTTTTCTGTTTTCATCCTCATCTTGCTTCCAGCCTGATAGCAAGGATTATATTGATTTTCTCATTGAGGCATGCCTGAGAAGCACTGTGTGTCCTTACAATCCCAGGCAAGTTTGAGACCAGTGACAGATGACTCTGTTAGTTTTCTGCCCTTATCCAGCAACTCCAGTGTCATTCTTCATCCTCTCAAAGCATTTGACTGGCATTGCCTAGACTTCTGGTATATGTTTTGATTCTGTGTGATATCATGACAAAATACTGCAAAGTTCAAGTTTTATTCAGTCATGCCCACATAATGTTCAGTATTGTCATCTGGAATTAGAGTGCAAATATCTGTTTACATATTTAACATTGTGTAATATTCCCATAAAACCTATATTGGCTGGCATATGGCACAATGTGGTTAAATTCCTTTCACCTCTTACTGATGAGTGCAATGGGCTTTTTTCTTCTGCTCTTATGTCTTGATTGTGTGTTTGAGGTGAGTATCTCTGCTTCCATGGAAAAAGAGCATCTACTCTTATGATTATGAACAAAGTTTTATCTGTTTGACACCTGTGACTTTTTTTTCCTGGGATGAGATTTCTCCTAAGAGAACAGTTTAATCTGGGCCACTTATTGTTTGGATATCATACCTCTGGGACATTTCTCTGCCCTGGAATAGCATAGTGAGTAATTTCTGCAACTTTGAAAGAATTTTAGCAATTTTAACAGCATCCCTGTTTGATTTGCTGCGTGATGGAGATGAGGGCTTCCTTTTCATCGGTAATTGCCACAACCTTTCTGAAAGAAAACCAGTCTTATGCTTTTGGGCTATGCCATGCCTGCTGAAATGCCTCTTTGCTTAGCCTCTTATAGTTACTGGTGTAAAGTCAGGCAGTCCATCTAGCTGTCAGAAGTCTATATAGTGATTAACAGTAGCAACGCAGTTTGTATAGACTCCTGTGAAAAAAATCCATTTCTGCTTTAGTGCAGTGCTGAGGACTATACTATGTGGGGGGGTTTTTTGTTGTTTTAAGGTTTTTTTCTGCTTGAACTATGTTTTCTTACACTGACTGCAGCTCTTCAACAGCTCTCTTGTACCTGTAGTCTTACTTGTCCGCTGTATGGTGTTTGTGACCAACTTGTTTCTATTCCTGAGTTATGTGCTCCCAGCCCTACTGTTCTTTTCATAGCACGCTTCCTGAAAAAAGCTAGTCCTGCAGCCCTGTGCTTTCCCCGGCATACCACAGCACGTTTCTCGGCACAGCGGATGGGCTTGCGTGGAGCACCGTGCTAATGCAGAATGACTGACTCTAGAGCCTGCCTCCATGGCACTGGCTGCTGTGTGTGTACCCTAATATTTTATGTGTTGTCATATTATAGTGACATCTCCTGGAGATCTACTATCACTCTGTCATTCCTGCTTCATTTCTGCAGAGACTTTTCCAGCGGCGCTGAAGACTGATTTCTCAGCCAGCAGAATTATACTTCAGCACATGGAAATACTGAATTACATATAACTCCGGTTTTATTTAATCTCAGTAGATCTAGATTTTAATAACCTAATAGTAATGCTGTATCACCTTGTTTAGTTCCTGCAATCCCCAATTTCTTGTGTAGGTAAATACCTTAATACTCTTGTGTTCTTACTCTTAAATGCACAGTAATTGTCATTATTTGACATTCAGCAGCTATAAAGGTTACAGTTAAGCCAATTGCCTACTTAGCTGTGTTTAGGGCAGTTAATCTGCACTGGCAAATTTGGGGATTTTCTCAAGTTCTTCTAACACCTCTGTCTGTGTGTAAATGCACATTACATGCAAAGTCTGCTGCATCAGCCCCGTGTTGTCTCAGTTCCTTGCAAACTCCCTCCAGATGTCAGAGCAACCTCCTGCTTCATAAAACTAATCAGAATCCACGTTCCCCTGCACAGACTCCAACTGTTGCTTTTTTGTGCTTGAATGGCCGATCCCCTCCCTTTCGCCTGCCTCTGGTGTGCTGCCTGGCACAGGTAACAAATGCTTCGTCACTGACCCGTACTGGTGCGAAGGCCCCTGGGTTCAATTAAATGGAGCAAGAGGCAGTAAATAAACCGCATGGGCCAGGGCATTAAATCACTCGGTGCAGAGAAGAATCAGATGCGGAGGAGGTTTGGTTTGGAGGTGGGCCGCGTGCACTTGTACCCACACTGCAATTTAATACCCTTGCTGCAAGTTAATGACAATTGCAATCAGGCAGGGTGATGTCCCCTTTCTTCCTTCCACTCCTGCTTTTTTTACATTCCCAGCGCTCTCCCCAATAAATTAAAGCCTTTCTCCCTCCCCCTCCTCCTTTTCCTATTTTGTTTTACTGCCTTCATGCTGTTCTCCTTTATTTCCAGCATTTTATTTCAAGGAGTGGGTTTGAAGTGCTCTCAGCCCATCTGCTGGTTTGGTTTAGAACAAGGACTGGAATGAGACAAGGGGTTTTGGAAGTCATGAACTATTTATAGCGTATTTGTTCTTTCACATTGGCACTAAACTTTGTTTATAGAATCACCTGCAGTAGAACCTGAGCCAGGGGACCACAGCTCACTTGATCTAAAATTGGCTTTATTTCTTGGGTTTCTTAACAGAGACCACATGTGTGTGTCTGCTGCGGGCCAATGCGTGTTTGATGCTTGCACACATGTTGAAAGCACAAACAGAAAGTGCCCACGAGTGTGTGTGTGTGTAAAGTGCTTGGCATGTGCCCTTAAGAAATACTCTTACAGATCATACATGTATGTGGAGTAAGAAGGGAGTTGTACATGTGCACTACCACTGCCTAGAAAGTAAGGGTTCTCAAGAGAAAACCTGAATGAAAATTTTTCATTACAATTTCTCCGGTCGGTTTTCATTTTCTCCAAACAGTATTTTTGTCTTGGGTTGGCCTGTTGAAACACAATGCTCATTTTTGTTTTCCTTCTGCGTTAAATATTTTTCTTTTTTTTTTTCCAAAACAAAACAACAATTTAAATTGAAACCAAAGGAAATCTGTCATTTTAAATTGCTATTTTGGCATAAAAGCATTTAATTTATTTTTCTAACCAAAAATTGACATTTTAATTTGAAGCAAAACAAAATTTTTCATTTACTTTCAAAGTATCAATTACAAATGAAAATGTTTTCATTACTTCTCCTCAGAAAGTCAGACTATTTCGTGCTTCCAAAATTGCAGGTATGTGGGTTTGCAATGTTTGTGTGTGCATAATTGTGGTGGCATGACTGTATTGTGCAGGATGCGTGTTGAGTATTTGCAGGTGTTACACATATATACGTTTTGCAAAATGTACCCTCATCCGTATAACTTGTACATCCACATTTGCGCAGTGGTGGCAAGATATGCACACATATGTTGAGTTCATGCCAGTAATATCTACATGTATTTATGTTTTTAGGTTTTCCTTGTGAATGTGTTTTTAATGTGTATAGGCTTGTTGCAGTGTTGCCAACAGTGTTAAAAATAACGGAGGAGACTGAGTAAGTCGTAAGACTGGGGAAAATGATAGATTTTCATTTCTTTTGTCCACTTCCTTTTTTTTAGCTTGTCAGATTCAAGTTTGCAATCTGATCTTTACAGCTTTGATGACAGAAGAGCAACATTTTCATTATAAAAGTAGATTCTGATTCTGCAGTGATCATTTTGCTGTAAGAGCTGAGGTTTTTTAAGAAAAGGCATGAAGAAAACAGCAGGACCTGCATTAAATTTGGGGAGCTGGTAAAAAGGGTTTCTGTTTCTGTTTGTGGGGTAGATAACTGGGTATGTGCTTGTATTAGCAGTACTATATACTCATGCATCTGTAGGATAACTAAATGTTCATGTACTTTTACCACATGTTGGTGTGCATAATGTGTATTTTAAGCCATATTAAAGTTTAGCTTCTAGTCTAAATCAGCCACTTAAGCACTTCATAGTAAGTAGAGAGAAACTTTGAAAGCAAGCAACTCGTCCTGTCCTAAGATTCATCTCCTCTGATGATGGAGGCACTTTGGACAAGACCTCTATTAGACTAGCCATCTCATTTTTAGGTATGCTGACTGCATGTGTTCAGGACATGTGTGTTTGCTTGTGATTTATACGTATGTTGGAGTCCATATGGCAGTTCTGTTTGTATATGCAATATGCATGTAGACACTTGTGCGATGTCTGTGTACATACATATGCATGAAAAGCAGTTGGCAGGAGCTTTTGCAGAGCATACTGTGAGTATGAAATACTTCAGTCTTCGTTCAACTCGGATCAGACAATTCTGCTACGCTCCACTTACCTAAAATATTTCAGAGCAGCTTGGTACAGCATTAGGCCAAATGCTGGTGTTATAACTTAGCCTGTTAACCTTTTCCCAGAGCTCAGCTCCCTGCAAGTCCCTGCTTCCCGCAGTGCCATACAGATTTCTTGTCGCCCAGTTTCTGCCCGGCTCCGGAAGGCGTGAGCCAGCCAGGGAGAGGGAGCGTGGTCTCATCAGGGAGCATGGCCCTTCGCAGGGCACCGAGGGCATTCCTTAGGGTACCAACTTGCAGTCCCCGCAAGGCAATTTACCACGATGAGGCAATGTAGATTCACAACGGCCTTGATCCACATGGAAGTGTTTTAATTTGGGGAGTGTTGATGTGATATGTCTGCACTGAAGAATATGAAAATGCAATGTTCTGCCATTTTTGGTAAAAACATAATTTTCTTTCTCTGAGAAATGTTAACATTTCAGTTGTTAAGCTGGCATAAAATAAGGTGAGATGTCAGAGTTTTCTATTGGGTAAATATTCTGAATTTTGCTTAGTTTTGCATTTACAGGTAGTCTGTGTATTTGAGTGGGTATATGAATATTCTATATTTAATGGGAGCACCTGCGGTCAACACAGTGAATACTTTCTGTGAACTGAATAAAAGGTATGACACTAGAATGTGTCTAGTTACATACCTAGACACTTTCTAGTTTGTAAAAATTCACGTTAGCATTTTGGGGATCAGATCCTAAGCAAGCGAGGACTGGTGTAGCTCCACTGACTTCAGTTGACTCTGTTGAGTCCTGCCAGGATGGTTTGTGGCCTGGAAAACATGCTTACTATGAGAGATTAGAAGGGATCTATTTGTTTCACTTGTAAAAGAGCTTAAGAAACAATTCAATCATGTTCTATAATTACTTATGCGAGGAGAAGATATCTGATATTACAGGGCTCTTCGGTCTAGCAGACAAAGGTATAACAAGATCTGACAGCTGAAAAATTCAAACCTAATATAAGGCATAGATTTTTAATGCTGGATGTACTTAAGATTCAGGACAGATAAGGAATAGATAAAGTAAATTCTGCATCACTCTGAACCCTTAAAATAAGACTGAGTGGTTCCCTAAAAGATGTGCAGTGGGTTGACTTTGAGCTGTTGAGTCAGAAACCAAATTACTGGGGGAAGATTCATGGTGGGTGCCAGGCTAGTGAGAGCCGAAACGATCAGGCCACGATTATCAGATATAAAAGCCCAGTAAGAGCCGAAGGAATGACAGCCTCAGTGACTGGTTAACAATTCTCAGATCAAGTTTATCTGCTGCATCCAAAGAAGAACTGATTATCTGTTTGCATCAAACAAAGAACTGCCCCTTGCCCCTCTGTGTGTGCATGCACACATAGGGCACGTGCGCTCATGCTATTTATTTCGGGCTGCGATGTGCATTTGCTGCCGGCAGCCTGAGGCATATCTCTCAGGGTGCTCCCATATACAATGTGTAGTGAACCTCTGCCGGTAGCGGGGAGCGGAGCGGAGATTTATACAGTGCCTCCAGGAATCCCTAGCAGGGCCCCTCCGGTGAACTTTGGCTCCCCGGCTTGCTGCCAAGCATTAACTACAATACTCGCACTTGTTTTTGACAACAGCATGCAGGTTGTATTTCACCAATTGCTATTTTGGTTTGGGAGTTATGGCAGAAATGTCTCTGGGTGCTCGGCTGGTATAAGCGGAATGGGAGATTTACTCTTATTGTGTAATGTCACCTTTCAGTCAGTGCTTGGGACGAAAATTATGGGGTGCCGTTTGTTCTTTTTATTAAATTTCAAGGGTATGCACCTCCTGTGTGGGAGGAGTGTCCGGGGAGTAACTCTGGCCTGATTCTGCCTAGAGGGGTAGCCTCAGCTATTAGGCACCTTTTAAAATACAAATTGGCCCTTTTTTTCTTTTCTTTTTGTCAGTAAGTTGGGACCAGAGGCAGCAGCAGTTGTCATCTTCCAAACTGCTGCCTATGATGATAGATGAGTTTGGCCCTGGAAGCAGAGAGATACTGGACTCAGCACAACACAGATGTTGCAATGCAGCCAAATTAAGCTTTAGTGGGAATGTGCAAGTTGGGTCTTAGTCAGAGTATCTCATGCCTGCCTGCCTCGCTGAAAAGCAAGAGCAAAATATTAGCAGCTGACATGGTGGGATATACACTTGCCCAAAATATTCTGTTACTGGCTGCAGATGAACCAGCATCTGATCTGCTGTGTGACTTTCCTGAGGATCTCACAGCCATGGGATGGGGAGGCAAAGGAGTCCTCGAAAAGAAATACCGATTTCTGCAATCTTCATATCACAATTCTCTGTAAATCACACCACAGTAGATAAACTAGAGATGTTGCAATGGCAGGTCATGCTCATTCCTTAGACCAGGCTCAGTACACCACAGGAAACAAACGCAAATGTTACAGACTATGAGAAATATTCCTGGGAGCTTCTAGGATAAAATAGAAACAGGTTGCTAAATTAATTAGCAAGATGGAGATTGTAACAATGGTTATGACATAAATTGGTAGTCTACACAGCTAGTAAGATCAACTGGCTAACATTTTTCCTTAAACAAACACTGATAAAACTTAATGGGGAAGCACCTAGAGACCCCTGGTTATAGATGGCAAAAGCTGTCTCTAGGTGAGGGTCCTGTACACTGCTTTCAGCCTAATAGAGGGAAAGAGAAAAAACAGGAAAAAGGTAATGGAAAAGAGTGGAATGTGGACACAGGGAAAACAGCATCAGGAAAATGAAAAAAAGTTCTCAATGATGGTTTCATGTTGCAGAATTGTAAACATGAAATGTAGTAAAGGTGGCAAAGAAGTAAGGGATGAAGGGACGAATATTCTTTAGTTTATTTATTTTATCAACCTCTTCATAATCTTGAGATTGTAATCAATGCATTCTTGATCTTAACGTGATGGGGTAACCCAAAATTAAGACGTCGAAGGGGACAAATATGTCTTGCAGTGTTTCTTAAAAATTGAATTTTTTCCCTAGCTGAAGATAAAGGGGAGACAATATCAGATCCTGAGATTTCCCCCTGGTAGAGGAGTCCAGTCCTGGGGAAGTCAGTCAGAACCTCCTGACAGGATATAAGTAAATTGCAACAGGAGGGCGGAGGGGATCTAAAAATTGCCTGAAAAGCAATTCTTCCTTGTGACCAACAAGAGGGACAGACAGTAGACAAATATAGTTTCTGGAGGGTGAAAGTTAAAACTAGATCAGATTGCCAAACACAAAACACTGTAAGAGACTGTGTAAATAGAAAAATACAAATGAGAATGTGCTAGCAGATATATATTCCTTCTCTTTTTATATGACCTGTCTGTTGTGTGGCCTTGCCACTCAGCATATGTGAAAATAAAACTGAAGGAGAATTAATTCTTATATACTCCTAACATTATTATGGACATTCCTCCTTTTAAAAATCCTTCCTATTTAAAGAAGTTCATGTGTGTGGGGGGAGGGGGTAGATATCTTTTCTGTTTGTACAATGAAAAAGTGTATCTGCTATAGGCATCAGGAAGGCAATTTCCACTCACACTGAAGAAAAACAGAGTAGATTCAAATGTACTCTTTTTGGTTTTTTTTTTCACTGCACGAATGTATGCGTGGATTAAAGCTGTTAGAAAAATATCAAAACTATTTCACACAAAAGCCCCAAATACTAAATTATTTCTCCTTCGGGTGAATAAAGGTAAAATGATTTTCAGTTTTTAATGTTTGTACACTTTTTTCTATTTTTCCCAAATAGAATTTTATTTTTACTGTTTTTTCGTTTGATCACTGAAAGCGAATACCATTGAGAATGTCAATGCTTTTCTTTCACTTTTTAGTTTTTAATTTTGCTTCATATGGCTTTTTAAGACTGTGTCAACTTAGAAAAGCTAGTTTAAGAAGGAAAATAATTGAAACTGAAACTGCTAACATGTGGCTTCATCAGCTTTGAAAAAGAGCAGCTGAGTTGTAGGTTTTTTCCTGTAACTTTTCCAGTGCTATGAGCAATTTGAAAAGGAAAAAATATTGAAAAACAGAACAAACTAAACGCCAAGAAAAAAAGAAAACATCAACAAAGCTCTAAATATAATCCAGTCTATTGGAATTCACATGCCAGGAGTTTGAAATGTTTTGATTGACAGAGAGCAGAAAAATATTTTAAATTACATTTTTAAAGAAAATCCTGCTTCTAAGAAAGAGTTATTTTTGTGCAATACAAATTTCCAATAGAAATATTTGATCGGCAAGAATTTAGTGTTGTGTTTAAAATGGCTAAAACAAATCAAAAGAGATTCTTTTATTCCAAAATTTGCATTTTAAAACCAGTCCCCCACATAGACTCCGGAAAGTGAATGGAATGCATGAAAATTTGGTTTGATTACTCTGGTACGGGTTTTTTCACGGGCTCATAAGACACCTCTGACCACGCAGCGATCCGATGTGGTCTGACATGACGGTACTCTCGCACAGTCTCCAGTCCTGGTGAGCCCGCTCGGCTGTTTTTCTTCTTTCTCCACTTTCTTCTTTCTCACTCTGCTGCCAAGTTTTCCTTTTTGGTCTTCCTTCTTGTGAGGTGGGTATAAAAAAGCTTAGCGTACAAAATCTCACATAATGATACTCTGAGGGCAAATTATGTCCTTGCTCCCCTAGGCAGCTCGGAGTTGCCTGGAATATAGGAAAACAGTGCAGATTTAGGCTCTAACAGTAATTTTTATTGCTGCTATTTAGGAAACGGTTCTGGAGTCTCTTCTTGGCAGCCCTCTTTTACATCCATCAGCAATGCAGCATAACCGTACCATCAGCACTAAGTACGAATTCTCACACCCTGCTGGGGACTCAGGACAAGCCTCCCACAAATAGCTTTCCATTTCCATCCTGAATTCAGCATTAGCCAATTTAGAGGCAATACACGGCTCTAGGAATAGGCTGTCATGTACAGTATGCACAAGACAGCTCTCCCCTAATCTCATCTAATTGGCAACAGGAGTTGCTGTCATTAGGCACAGAGTGTGAGAGGCATTAGAGTCATTAGTGTTTGTGCAGGCTATCAGAGGGAGGTCAAACATTTGGGGAGATTCAGACACGTTCCCTAGGAGGACATGGCACTCCTGAATTACTGCTTCCACTAAGTGAATTCCTCAGGACTGCATATTTGCCATAGTCCTATGCTCATGAAGAAGAATGAGAAAATAAAGATTTTTAGCTCAGACTGGCAATAGCTTTGAGGGATGTGGAAAATGGAATATTTTTTATATTTTTTAATGTAGGAATTTAATAATGATCATCCACTCCTCTGTCTCTGAAATATAGATCCTCCTTCTGAAATAATATTCTGGAAAATGTTAATTTCAGATAGATTGAAACATTTCATTTTGACATGCTTTTTAAAAAATAGTAAATCAAAATATACACCACAAAGAAAAACATTACAGAAAGTAATTTCAAGGTCACGGCCCGAGGCTTTGTTCAGAGAAACCCTGGCCTTTTGATAGTGTTAGACCATCTCCTCCAGTTTTATCCCTGAAGCAAAACCTCCATGAAATCATCACAGACTTGCGAAACAATCCCACTTCAACGAAATTAATTCCCCGATGGCAAATAGTTCTGCTAGACGTCTTCAACAAGCGACAGTGCAACTTGACCATAGTTCTGGTACCCAGACTGGTATAAAATGCTGACTTGGCTTTTGAGAGAGGCCCCGGGACTGCAGAAAGCCATTTCCAGCTGAGAGTACGGTTTCTTTATACTTAAGTCGGAGAGGTTTTGTTTTCGTTTAGCTGGCAGAACTCCTGCCTGCAGGTCGAGGCAGGGGGAACACTGAATTATCCCGTGTGGTAACACCACGGACATGCTCCCCTGGGTCTGACCAGGCCAGCTCTGCTCCAGCTTCGGGCCATGGCTCATCTCCTCATCTCGAGATGCTGACAGCAGCACTGGCTCTTTTCAGCTCTCCCTCCTGCTTCCCTGAACATCCCACACTGCCTGCCTCCCGGCTTACCCCAACCTCCCCATCTTTGCCCCACAAGGCTTCTCTTCGCCAGTCCCGCAGAAAACTCCTTGTCGCTTCGGGTTTATTTAAGCGGAGACTGTCTCACCACAAACACCTCATTTGTGCCTTTTCTTTCTCCGGATAATTTGGGATTCATGCAGGGTTGTGGTTCGAGGAAAATCCAAATCCAAGCGGAGCGCTCAGTCAGACGGTGGCTCAGGCGGGCGGTCTTCACTCACAGTAGCATTTCATCCTCCAGGTCACTGCACCTTTGCAGAAGCAGAGAAAAACGTGTATTTCTGTGAACGCAGCATTCCTCCGCCACACTTTTTGTTTGCAGGGAGCACTTTCATATGGCAGGCTGTGAACAGAAATGTTTGGGTAGTTCATTTTGCCAGCGGTAAAGGTTTGCAGCTGCTCAGTCTTCTCCCTCATCCTAGCACCTGAATTTCCTTTAGGGCTCTGCGTACTACAGATGATACAGCAATAGATGAAAAGCCACTGCAGGTACCAAGATGTTATTGAAGAGGTATGAGCTGTAAAACCTTGGAGCACAAGCAGGAGATAGTGCTAGAGCAGATAACGTGAGCTGGAGCTGCCATGGGAAATTGCTCTGGTTTTGTCAGTGTTGCAAAACTAGTCTGCAAGGCAGTTGTGATGATAATAACAACAGCAATTGCTGTTGTGAGGGGCAACATTTTGGACAAATGCTGTTGAACCGTGCCTGTAGGATGTCATAGTACCTTACCACAGGGAGAAGCAATGCTATATGGTAAGAAGACAGTGAATCTACAGCTAGTATCTTTGCAGTGCAAGACCTCTGAGGCTGGTGAGCAGTGGGGGGCTGGCATTAT
Source organism: Haliaeetus albicilla (assembly GCF_947461875.1). Taxonomy (NCBI): domain Eukaryota; kingdom Metazoa; phylum Chordata; class Aves; order Accipitriformes; family Accipitridae; genus Haliaeetus; species Haliaeetus albicilla. The sequence goes on from NC_091488.1 coordinate 45,648,726, forward strand.
TTCTCACCAGCCCTCTCAATGCCATGCCCCTAACATGGAGACAAAGCACCACCAAGCTCCTGGTCCCTTATCAGTTTGCCTCCAGAAATCCCTCCTGTGAAATCCCCAAACATGGCAGGCAATGATGACTTTAGCATATCAGCCTCTAACACTTTTTCCTCCATTCTTTGCCCCATTTTAAATGAATTTAAAAAAAAATCCCAAAGTGCTGCTTGGCCAGCACATCTGGGTGGTTTAGCTAGGACATCAGCCATAGGTGATGAGAGTGGTCAGTGCCACGCTGAAGATAAAATAGATGAATGTTTTCCCCAGTGCTGGCTAACAAAACATTTTTCCTGCCACTCCTCATTAAAATCTCCTATTAAAGATACTTAAAGAGGCATATTAACAGTGGGGCAAATAAGGCACAAGTCCTGTTCATTGGAAAGGAAGCCACCTAACTCTCGGAGCGCCCACGAGGGATGGTGGTCACGCTGGGATGTGTGACAGGTGCATATGGCTCTGCTGCAGATGTCCTTCAAGCGAGCCCCCGTCCCAGCTTGACGCACGGTTTCCACGCTTGTTTTTGCAAGCAGGCAGCGAGCCAGCCCTGCTTCGTCCCTGCAGCACAGGTCCCGCCTTGTCCTTTTCCTCGTCCCCGGACAACTGTTTGCTCTGGTTTCTTTGCCTGGTGTGGGTGCACAGATACACAGGGTAGTACGAAAAGGGACGCGGGGTGGAGGAAGGGTTTAGCAGCTGGCAATGGGGTTGCTGCTTTTGCAGCAGTGGCAGCTTATGCCCATCTAAAGCATCAGCAGCAGGCTGACGGTGCTAGTCCAGGTTCCAGCTAAGCCTAAGACACAGCAGTCGGGGAAGGTGTTTGTGGAGCCTGCTTCCCTCTCCACACCATAAACATCTTCCCACTTCTGTGCTCCCACTGTTTCTTTTACACCTCTCTGGTGCTAGTCTGATCCCACAGTGCAACAGGGACTTCAAAAGCCATAATACTGACCTTACTGCTGGGCTATTGTGTGAATCAGCCTCCAGTGGGATCAGGTAAGCACCAGGATGGGAGCAGGTGACAAGGTTTTAGGACTGGTGCAGCCAGGAAAGGGAAGTAGGACCCGAGACATGAATGCCTTTCAGTAGCAGCTAGGTGGACGAACTTGGCCACAAAATGAATTTGTCACCTAAATGTCTGATTGCCTGTATTTTGCATGGGAAATCTTGCTTTTGAGTAAGCGCTTTCTCCATTTGCTGATATTCACAGCTCCCAGTGTTGCCTCTTTCCAACTCTCTTGGCTCCAGAAGAAATGAAGGTGGCATTCCCTTTCACTGCTGTGTCTGCGCAGAGAGAAAAACAGCTGCTGGCGGTGCTGTGGGTGGAGTTGCTACATAGTGAAGCAGAGGAACGGAGAAAATGGTCTCTGGACATCTTTTTTCAGGACCATTTTCTGGAATTCTCTGGTAGTGCAGGGTAAAATGATAAGCTGAGAATAGATGACCTCAAATCTATCCCAGTATTTGATGTCTATGACCTTGCAAATAGGTTTAATTTGTGGGAAGTGACTTATTGACACCAGTGCATTGTTTAGCGTAAAGTATCTGGCAGAAAGAATTTAAACAAACATCCTACTTCAAGTATTGTTTTAAACAGCCAAGGAAGGTATATTCTAATTAGAAGTAGCTGAAGTAACACATAATTGGAAAAAACAGTTCTCCTTTTAAGAAAAATGTTCCTTTATGTATTTTTTCCTTAAAAGACTCACACGGCAGTATGCATTGTTGCATTGTACAGTGTACACCCCCTGTGTGCCACAAGGCACTTAAATAGGTGGAAAAGACAGTACAATCACATGCTGTTAAGACATTGCCTGGAGGTTTCAGTGCAAAACAGAGTCTTGCTGTCATGCAAGATGAACAAAGTCCATTCAGCTCTTGGTTCCTAGTTGCTTGCCATGGTTATAGCATGCAGGTGGAGGCACTGGAGAAGGGAGAATCAGGGGAGCGGGAGTGGGACTTTGTGCTGACCCAGGCCCATTCTGTAACCAGAACAATATCCTGAAAAACAGCATTTCCCACCAGCTGTCCTGCTCATCTAAGCTGGCCATTTATAATGGATGTCAAGGTAGATGTGGAACTGGAGGTGAGACCTTCCTCTGAAGCTAGATCAGGAGTTAAGAAAATAGGCAACTCCTTGCTTATAGCTAGAGTTTCTAAGAACAGGTTTGAATGTACAGTTGGCACTGATTTAATTATGTCAGTACAGTTAAGATGGTAGAGCACTCCCCGACTGTGGATACAGTTATTCCAGTACAACTATGTCATACTGGTACAGCTTGTTCTTGTACAACACGTACAGATGATCGGTGGTGTAAGGCTATGGTATAACTGTCTGCTCTATAGGGACCATAGCTTGGCTGTTATAAAATCAGTCTGTTGAAGAAGGAGAGAAGAGTGGCAGGAGGCAGGACGTTGTACTGGATCTTATTATTGCTGCTGAAGAAATTGGCCAGATCACATGCACAGGGACAGTTAAATGAGAGCACAGAGATGGGGAAACTACAAGGTAACCAACAAATAGCTGTACTGTAGATTACTGAATCATATTATTCCTATAGGTTCTGCTGGTAGTTGGCAACTGGTAAATGATGAAAAGCATTTATGCTGCTGATATAAATCAAAGCAGAAAAGAGCCCCAGGACTCCACCAGAATAAGCTGTGTGTTCCTATGGGAATCTGTCCCAGCATTGCTTTCATTTGAATCCTCCTTTGTTTATTTTGCAAAACAGAAAAATTATTCTGAAGGAGTTTTGGCTCCTTCAGCTCCTGCTTTGGATATTCCAGCTTCCAACGAAAATCAGACACCCTCTGGCTCCAGACTAGTAACTCCCCACTGTTTTCCCTAACCACTAAGAGGTCTAGCACGTACAATTTTGAACTGAGTATCTAAACACAAAGAAATTTAAAATACTGTGACAGACTACAAGTTGTGTTTTTTTAATCACAGTTACAATTTTTGTATCCTGTTACTCATCAGAGGTGTGGAAACTTCCATTTAAGCTTGAAGAAAAGAGTTAAAAATGATTAAGTATAATGGGTCTCCACATAGCGTGTAAGACATTTGAACTCAACTGGCAAGAAAAAGCAAGATGAAGTACTTTTTAGAGTGGTAACTATTGTCATTATAGGCCAAAACCCAAGTGAGATGCTGAATTACCAATGAGAATAAAATAGTGGGTCAGCAAAACAGCTTTCCTACTGACCTCCAATGTCATATAGGTTAAACCAAGACCAATAGGGAAAAGCTTTGCAGAGGACATCTGACTTGGTTGGTGAGAAAAGAACAGGATTAGGAACTTGGAAAGAAAATTCTGGTCTCCTCCTAGACTTCTCAAATAAACATCTGCCAGCAACCAGAATAGACATGACCCTGACTTTCTGATGCACCTGTATCTCTGACACATCCCCTCCTGTCTAGGTTAGGGTATGGAGCCTCTTAGTACTGCTTGCCAGGACTGACATTTAAAAAAAAAGAGGACTGATAACTCAGAGGAAGAGACCGCAAACAAAGGAGAAACTTTAGCCAAGCAGTCTCCTTTTCATCATCTTTCAGGGCATTTGTGGGTGAGTGTCCTTCCACCCAAGGGAAAGAGGAGCTTTCAGAGAAGAGGAAGTGTCCTAGCCATTTCAGCCTGGTGGTGGTGGCCAACCATTCTTCTGTGCTATTTTTAACACTCTAGGACAAAGATATCCTGCAGATGACTGAATTTGGAGGTAACTTTTCTTTCGTCTGGCCAGACCCCAGACAGACTCAAGTTTCTTTATGAGTTTGATCCTTTCTGACACCTCTGTCAATGTAAAATCCCTCAAACTGCTAGTCAGGCACAGGCACAAATCCATTGACTGTCTCCACGCGTACCATTCCACGTAGGCAATTCATGTCACTCCCAGAAAAGAATCCCTTTCTCTTCCAAGTTAAAATCTCACTTGTGTTAGCTGCACTTCTGTACATACAGCCGATCAACAGTTTAAATTTAGGTTGACTAAAGCTCACTTTCTCAGTTCTTGGGGACAGCATCGCCATTCTTCTGGTCACTCAGAGTCTATGTAGGCAGAGCCTGTGACACATGAATCCCCATCCAGACCATATACATGTTTTGCACAGTGTGATGGGGATTTGAACTTCCATGTACGCAGCTAAACTCTCATCCAAGTTCTGTCAGTTTGCGTTTTGTGTTCGTAGCCTGCCACTGTGATCATGTCACCTTTTGTTTGCAACCTTCCTCTGCTTCTCTGGCATTACATGCAAGGAGCTAGTCTTCCCTTTCTAGCTGTCTGCAGTCAATTCTTGTACTACCTATCATCTCTCATTCACTTGGAAGATGTTGGATCTTTGGCCAGCCTATGGTGCCATATCATAGTGGCCGCATGTTACATTTTCAGATCTAATGACTATGTTTTCTCCTTTTCTGCCCCTCATTCCTGGAGGAGTTCCCTGTAATCATAGACAAAAGCAGCTCCACCAGCCTCTTTCAGGCTTGGCTGCCTGGAAAAATTTGTGACGGAAGTGTTTTCGTGGTTGCTGGCATGTGCCAGTTTGCTGTGACCGGAAGGTTGTGCAAGTCCTGCGTGGGGCCAGCCTGCCAGGAGAGCGTCCCCAATGGGGGCTCTGTGCCCACTCTCACCCAACGTTGCAACAATTCCGGTTTTTGTTCTGGCTGGACTGCCTCCAAGTGCTGAGATGCGAATTCCTTTGCAAATAAAATGCCTCTCTTGGCTCGGTTCGCTTTCCAATTGTTTTTCTTCCAGTGATGCCTACGGTGACAATGGTTAGGTTGCAGCCCATCTCACTGACCAGCGTTGTCTCTCTGTGTCTGTGTGCCTGTTTGTCGGTCTGTAGCTGCCCATTGTCTTTTGTCTTATGATCACTTTGAGGGGCAGAACTATGTTTTCCTTTTGTCCTTAGACCTATGGGACTTTGGTTGAAAAACAGGCATCTTATGCCCTACGGTAATATAAGCAAGAAACAATAAGATGTTTTCTTTCAGTAGGAGGACAAATGCTAAGTCCTTACTCAGGCAAATTCCCATTAGCTATAGTGCAACCAAATGCTGCTTGAGTAGAAACACAGGAAGAAGCTAAGGATTTGGGTCAAGAGAAAATAAAAAAAATACACACTGCACAGCTACATGGTGAACCAGGTTGTCAGTCTTTTATGTTCCCGGGAATAGAAAATGGCAGCTATAGACTATGTCAATCCTAAAAAATAAAATGAGCAGTGAAGAGGAGTGGCATCCCTACCATTGCCTAAAATGCCTATGGGAAATACTCGCTGGCCTGCACCATCCCTTAGGCTGTGCCTCAGCTTTGTCCTTGAGGGTCTAGTTGGCGTGGGGAAGCTGTGTCAGGGCATGTGCTAAAAGTTAACATTACAGATGATTGTTGACTAGTTCTTGAGCTTGTGTTGCAACTCCAGTTAGTTTATTAGTAGAGATATAGCCTTATACACCAGAAGCACATAAATACAGAAGGTGAGGATTCAAAAGAAAACTGCAAGTTCACAGGCAACAAGTGTACATTAAAAAAACCATAGATAAGAGCCTGGATAAATAGATTAATTAAATGACTAGTTTTGAAATTCATAGTGTCCTCGTGCCCTGTCCAAGATAGGAATGCAGCTCTCCTAGGTACTTCATAAACCAGTAGTATTGGATGTCTCCTGTACGTGACAGCTAACAGTCTGACTACATAAAATACCCCTGTACGTCACAGCTAACAGTCTGATTACATAAAATACTTACAAGGGGGTTAAGAAGCAAAGAGATAAATGAGCAATTTTTAAGTTATGCTCTGTTCTGAGTATAAATGCATTCATCCTTATATTTTTTGAGAAACTGTGCAAGAATGAATGGGTATCTCATTAGATACATTTATGCATTCTTTTTCAAGAAGAACTAAGATTAAAAAGACTGTGACAGTATGAGTCTGAGGAAGCCATTCTGTAAGTTTGGAGCCCTGGAGCTATTAATTAAGAGATGTCATGAATCAGAAATTTCAGTGACTTGCACATGCAGGTGATCTCCCTTATTGCTTACTCTGAAAGTGTTGCTTTTATTCCATGTACCCCTGCAACAGATGATGGGGTACAAATTCAGTGATTGGCAGGGTTAATACAGGTCAGTAAATTCATCCTTAAGTGTTGATATCAGTAGCATAGTTACAAAGCAAAGAGTTCGCTTTCAGTGTTTGCAAGTAGAAAGAAATGTAACAAGTTAAGTTTAATACAAGTTTACCAGAAGGTGGAGCTGGATAGTAAATCTAAACAATAACTTGCAATTAATACATTCCAAGGATTATTCCAGTACAGAAGAATGAACGTGGTTGATGTACCACTAGTTTCTGTGTGCTGCAATTCAGATACTACAACTGCTAAAAGCTGGCATCTATTACCTGGACAGAACTCTAATGATCAGAGTAGCCACAAAAATGTTCTTGAATAATATAGTGGTAATACAAAGAAGACTGCAAAAGTATGGTTTGAAAATAAAGAAAATTAAATGCTAATTTTAACTCCAATTCTCCAAAGTGTTCAAGTATATGCATGTCTTTGAGCCTGTAAACAGAGTTACTCTGTCACGTATGTGTTACCCTAAGTTAAAGTCTTCTTCAGGAAACTTTAACCTGCATTGTATGCAGGAGATATTTAAAAAGTAAAAAAAAAAACCCCAAATCAGCAGTTGAAGTAACTAAAAATCAGACCCAGAAGCTTTTAATCTATTAGAAGGCTACCTTTACTTTAGCATCACTCTGCTACAATCAATTTTGTTCTAGACTGCAATAGAAATATATAGTAACATTCCTTTTTTTCCATCTGCTAAAACCTCTGCATGTACTGATATCAATTGGGAAACAACATTGCAATGAGAAAAGGTAGTATAGCAAAACCAATGTTATCCTCTGTAAGGGTATGACATTATCCATATATATGCCATTAGCCATAACCTAATTTCTGGAAATTCTTTGCATTTTTCTATTGCAAACAGAGCAGACTGACCAACATATACAGGTGAAGAGCAAAAAGTCTTAAACTGAGGCTGTAGGGGAAAGTAACCTTCAGACAGTAAAACACACATATAAAGATAAATAGCCTTGTCAGACTCATCATGGGCTACCTCTTAAAATTATATCACAGTATATTTCATATTGCCATATTCCCATCCCTGCAGGTTGCCATATTTCCATACAAATATTTTTGGGGGCAGGTGAGGCAGACATTTAACTTCATCTTTTTGTCCTGATTCATGAAAAATCTCCTTGAAAGAGCATCCTTCACTTTGTGGCAGGTCAGACTGCCTGTCCATCCCAGAGCTAGGCTTATTAAGTCTTATAAACTGCCCCTGGCTGCAGGCGTTCTAGCAGAGCCTGGAGCTGGGGTTGTGAGGATATGAAAGCCCCAGCTTCCTTTTGAAGTTGAATTTCCCTAGAGGAAAGTTTCCTCGCCTGGCTGACCTGCCAGTCTTTTGTCAGTCTCTTGGTATCAAAGTCAGCCTGGGAAGCGTTCAACTGAAGCATCCGCCACAGACACATTTGCTATCTCCACAGTGCAACAAGGTCTAAAAGCAAAGGATTACAAGGAACCCAGCAGCCATACTGTTTGTGAATCCATCTTCTCAGGAAAGACATGGACTTGAAACAGACTGGTGACTGGAGAGCCTCAAACCTGGCGGTGGTGTTCATAACCCATGGTCAACCCACCAAGCATGCAGCTGCTCTCCAGCGGATCCCATGGCTTCTGCAGGGTATGGTGGCACAGCGCAGACCTCAGCTTTGATCTGGATCGCATGGCATCTCAGAGCGATTGCGAAGGTCAGGACCAAATGTCTTGAACTGTTGGCTTTGTCCGTGAAGTACTGTTTGAGCAGATTTGAGCTCTGGCTTCCTCCTTTTGGAAAGATTTCCTTAACCACACATTATTGCCCAGTGGTGCTGGGCATGAGAGCAGCATGACGTGCCCCTTCCTTGGTGAATATTTGCAGTGATGAGTATTAATATACCAAAGGAACCCCCAAAGATAACAGATAAACACCAGCATCAACCACAGATGAAGCCCAAAGTGAGGAGGACTGCAGGTGTCCTCACAATGGTCCTACGCTCTCTCTTCCTTTTCGGCCCATCTGCAGATCATGATGGAAATCGGTTTCGGTCAGGAGATAGCTTACAAATAATGAAGAATTGGCACCAGGCTCAGGGCCCACCTTTACTCCGTTCCAACTGCAAGGAATCTCAGAATAAAGGTCTGTGAAAACCTGGCAAAGGCTGTTTGAAGAACTTGTTCAGCAAAATGATTTTCCACAGGCAGAAAGAATATGGTAAACCTTTTGAGTGGAAGAAATAATAAATACAGAGCTCCATTGTGTTCCATCACAACTGACACAAGGCTTGTATGATTAATGATTAATGCCAGCTCAGTAAAGCCCTCCCAAATATGCCTCCCAAAGAAGGAGGAAGGGCGAGGGTTTAGGTCTTCAGCTGAGGTACCTGAAATAATTTAAATACGATTGTATCTCACATGCTTGATCTTAATTGTCTCCTCCTGAAAATTCAATACCTGCATTCATGCTCCTGGGCTCCAGGGATTCCAGAGCACCACACTGTCCCCACTGAAAGGAAATGAAAAATCGGCTGATCCTAACCAGACCCCTTCAGCAACTTTACCCATTTAAGTGCTGTATCCTGCAGAGTGATTAATGATTTTTTTCCTTTTACATCTAGCAGCAAAGAAAGAAGGAAAGAAAGAACGTGTACTGTCGTTCACCTTCTAGCCAATAGACTACAAAGGCATAATTTGCCAGGATATGCACTTTCCTCCTGTGTGTGATTCATTTTTGGTGTGTATCTGATGTTGCCTCTTCCTTGTATATGGTTGGAGCCTGCAGCATCTTATCAGCAAAAGGTTTGGCTCACTCTTATATATGGCTAGCATTCTGCTTTCTTTGGGCCTTTTTAAAACTGCAACCTGAACCTGTTCACCAGCCCTTTATTAACATGTGTTTTATGGTACAGGTGTAATAATTAATCCAAATGGTTAGCAGATGTGGCTGTCTATCTCTGGGCATGTCAGTTCCTACACACCACCCCTTAATCAAGCAGTGCCCAAGCAATGCCAAAGTAAATGAAAGAAAATAAATTCCACCGAGATATTTATGAGGGCCACCTGGACAGGGAAATACCTTGGCCTTTGCCTGTCCCCTGCTCCAGGTGGCTACAAAAGACTGAAGTCCCTCACTAAACACAGGTCAAATCAATCTTGCAGGGAGCTGAAAATGAAAAGCTGTGCTTGGCTCCCTCGTTTAACAATAATGAAATTTTGTACGTGTGCTCTAAGGAACCCTGCCCACTTCACCTTATTTATTTGAAATTTTCCTTCTTTTTTACCGGTGCCAGCACTTGCTGGACGTCACATAATTCAGGTTACTGGTTCCTGCCTCTGTTTCTGGCAAGCCAAAGCTAAGGATCTTCTTTGTGTTATCAGCTGGACTCCGCGTGTTGCTTTGCAAATCACGAAGGGAGACGCCAGATTTTTACGCCCCTGCCATTCCCACATCTTTATTTATAATCTTCACTTGGGTGATTCCTGGCAGATTTTCAGCACATTCAGCTTCTGCCGGGATGAAAGCCTTTGCCTGTGAAGGAGTGGTTGTTCCAGTCTGCCTTGGGGGGAGCCCATCCCTGGTGGAAGCTGCAGCCTCAGCCTCCCTACAGCATCACGGCAAAATGCTCCTCTCGCCACCTGGGAAGCTTCCGTGCATCTCCTGCATCACATTCAGCTGCTCCTCCCCAGGGAACAACCACCCCGAGGACACCATGGATGGAAACCCAGGTCTTCCCTGGGGTGGGGTGTCGACCCTGGCTGGATGCCAGGTGCCCACCAAAGCTGCTCTATCACTCCCCTCCTCAACTGGACAGGGGAGAGAAAATATAATGAAAGGCTTGTGGGTCGAGATAAGGACAGGGAGAGATCACTCACCAATTACTGTCATGGGCAAAACAGACTCAACTTGGGGAAATTAGTTTAATTTATTACCAATCAAATCAGAGTAGGATAACGAGAAATAAAACCAAGTCTTAAAAACACCTTCCCCCCACCCCTCCTTCCCAAGCTTAACTTTACTCCTGATTTTCTCTACCTCCTCCCCCCGGTGGTGCGGGGGAACAGGGGCTGGGGGCTGGGGTCGGTTCCTCACACGTTGTCTCTGCTGCTCCTTCCTCCTCAGGGGCAGGACTCCTCACTCGTCCCCTGCTCCATCGTGGGGTCCCTCCCATGGGAGACAGTCCTTCATGAACTGCTCCAGTGTGGGTTCCTTCCCCGGGCTGCAGTCCTTCAGGCACAGACTGCTCCAGCGTGGGTCCCCTGCGGGGTCACAAGTCCTGCCAGCAAACCTACTCCAGCGCGGGCTTCCCACAGGGTCACAGGCTTCTTCAGGCATCCACCTGCTCCGGTGTGGGGTCCTCCACGGACCGCAGGTGGAGATCTGCTCCACCGTGGACCTCCCTGGGCTGCAGGGGGACAGCCTGCCTCACCATGGTCTTCCCCATGGGCTGCAGGGGAATCTCTGCTCTGGCGCCTGGAGCATCTCCTCCCCCTTGTTCTGCACTTGTGTGGGGGTCTGCAGGGCTGTTTCTTTCACATATTCTCACTCCTCTGGCTGCTCTTGTTGCACGGCAGGTTTCTTTTTTCCCCTTCTTAAATCTGTTCTCCCAGAGGTGCTACCACCATTGCTGATGGGCTTGGACTTGGCCAGCGGCGGGTCCGACTTGGAGCCGGCTGCCATTGGCTCCATCGGACATAAGAGAAGCTTCTAGCAGCTTCTTACAGAAACCACCCCTGTAGCCCCCTCGCTACCAAAACTTTGCCACACAAACCCAGTACAGGTGGGCAGGAATTCTGCTAAGAAAGGGTTGGAAAATGAGGCTTCTCAAGAACTGGCATTGAATGCTCCTTACCTCCATGGCCATTGAATTCTCAGTGAATGAGAAGCAGTCAATGCCAGAAGAAAGCTGTGCACAACAGAAGAAATCAGCTGACATCCTTATAGCTGCAAATCCATTTTATCCACATCACAAAAAACGCCGGTATCAGCGCAGGTAGTTCTGTCATGGGCATTGCTTGGTGTGTAGCAACCATGATGCTGGGCTACATAGGTAAAACAATGTGCCAAAAATAATATACAAATAAATTAAAGCTGATAATGGGTGTGTACCTTGCTATTTTAACATGTAAGCTCATTCCCTAATCAAAAAAGATAGGAAAAACTTTCCCTTAGGATGTTGTTTATCTGTTTGGCAAGTTTTGCCTAATAAGCCTGTATGTTGACTGCTGCCACAGATGAAAAAGTGAAACAGATGGATCATTGGAGTGAAGCTTAATGCACTGATTACCCTGATACAGTTGAAATATTTATTGAAAACTGTCATGCAAACAGAAGAGGAATCAAAGCCTTTTTCAATTTGAACTATTACTGCTTAAATTTCCCCACTATGCAGTCATGCTAGAGAGAAATTACTGAACAAAACCAAGTACAGGATTCATGATTAAAGCTGTGAGACCTGTTAGCTATCAGCTTTCTATTAACCAGTCTGAAACTCCATGCCAAGAAGTGTCACAGTCTGCTTAGAACAGCAGTGGGGCCAGCCTCAACCAAATGGGAGCTAAAAACTCCTGCACTATGCTGATTTCATAGCATATCTCCCCGTATTTTCATCTCCCCTACGCAAGGTCTGAATGTTGGAACGAATTGTTATTGATAACATGGAGGTGCCTAATAGCTCTGGGAGTCCAGAGTCTCCTCTTTTCATCTTAAAGAGGTTTTGGAATTTGAATTTGCACAGAAGTGTGTTAAAAGGATTATGCTTCCATTATTTAAACTTGTTTATTTGCAACGTGAGAACAGCATGAAGTAAACACCTGGGAAGTTTCAACTGGCGAAGTTCAGATGTTCTTCGGTTATGAAGGCACAAAAATAGCGTCTTTTTAGAACAAGCGCATAAAAAACAATTCAGAAAAGCCATACATTGTGTAACTTGAAAACTGATGTTTTTCCTGTGGCTTCCAAAAATATCCACTTCTGCACCAAGACTAATGCCTGTTACAGTTTAGCCAAAACAGGGTCAAAGCAGGTGGTTTAAGATTAAAGTCCCACATCAGACTAACTATGATATTTGATATCTGATAAATACTCTCCAGGGCAAGTTGAATAAGAGACCTTATTATACGCAACAGATTGGAGTAAATAAAAAGTGTGAGGCAAACAAAACATCCACTTTCTGCAATGAAGTATTCCCTCCACAGCCCAGTCTCGAGGGAAGAAAAAGAAAAGGAAGACCAGCGGTCAGAAGAAATACTTTAAATGTGAAGGAAGCATGTGTCTGGCAGCTTCAGACATGCACATGAAAAGTAGACTGTTGGAACCAAAGGGTTTCTCCATATGTTGAACTCTGAGTCTCCCATTTCTTCCAGAAATGATTAGCTAAGGATATTTTCCACTTTTCAGTCAAAGAGAAGAGAAAAGAAAATACTACAGGGAGATGTTAGATGTGCCACTGGGAAATGTACATCTTCTTATCTCTCTCTACAAGTATCTCTTCCAATCTTTCTTCTCCACCTGCTCCAGAGCCTGGGCTGCTAAGCCAAGTTTCTAGGGATTATAATTTCCTGAGTCTTCCTGTTGATCATTTATAATTACTGGCATGAGATTGGCTTTTTTCCTCCAGTTCTGTGGAACATCCTCAGGAATCTAACATTTATTTAAAAGCTATGTCAGTGGCTCAGAAAATTCCTTAGCCGATTCTTTTAAGACTCCTGGTGGCAGTGGATATTTGTTCTTTGGTATCCCAAGGGCAAAGCTTATATGTTGGAGGTAAGACACATGGCACAAAAGCAGTGTCTGCAGCTCAAACAGCATCTGTCTGTCCTGTATCAATGGTAGAATACACACAAGTTACACAGCTTAATCAAAATTAGTATCTTCATTCCCTTCACAAAGCTGTCAGTACTATCTCCCTTGCTTGTTCTTGCACATCTGAGAAAAGGAGGACGGCTAAAGATGCAGTTGGACACTGTGTGGGTTGCTGTCTGCCCCTATTTCTACTCATTCAGTTATTTTCTAGGCCCTGCTTTTGCTGTTTTAGCTCCCCATTCGTTCATATACGTGAAATGCACTTTAGAGAGATGAACAGAGGAATGGTTGTCTCTCTAGTCGCTGTGCTCACCCAACATGCTGGTACTTAAATGTGGATAGAGATGTTCCAGATTGCTGAAGCTTTGTGCTCTGCATGGAAGATGGAAATTAGGCAAAAAGATCTCCTTGGCCAAAGGACCACAGAAAAGAACCTTAAGGATGAAAGGGAGAATTTTGGACTTCAAGAACAGGGCTGTAAACTCTGGCAGTCTTTGAAAAGGTAAAATATGTACATATCTGTGTAAAAGCTTTCCAACAACACTGCTTATAAAGGGAAAGTAGGGTGGCTGAAATAATCAGATGCCTGTCTAGAACTGGTAGGCAATATAGTGGAGGCTGAGACAGAGCTTCTGTAGTCAAAAATTAGTATGCTCAAAGTGGATTTATGTAAAATAGACCTTGCCCAAGTAGCTTGAGATATAGGGGAGATCAAGTTCTAAATGTAGTGCATAAAGATTAGTATGTCAATAAAATAGCCTTTGGTATGGAATTTAATTTGGTGTCACTATGTGTTTTCATTCAGAAACTGGCGTAATAAGAAATTAATGCAGTTTATCTTAAATGTTTTAGAAATGAATCGATAAATTGGAAAGTAATACTATAATTCTGGAATCTTTGTTAAATAGGTGTGTTTTATGTGGAGCCCTGCATAGATCAGTTTTCAGAATTAAACTATTTGGTATTAGTATCAATGACCAGGAAAAAAAATATGTGGCTCCCACTGACAAAGACTGGATATGACACAAAGATTATGGAGTGCCAAAAAAAAAAAAAAAAAAAAAAAAGGCAAGAAGATAAAACAGTGATGCAGACCACATTGCCTGGTGAAACAGATGCAAGCAACACATTAGGAAGTAAAGGCATTCGTTTGGAAAAAAGAAACCAGGCCATACTGACAGAATATACTGTACGTGTACTCTGGAGGGTGCTTGGGACCACAGTGAGTATGCAGTCAAATAGGAGCTCCATGAGGACCTCCAGAAAGGGTTACAGAGCTGAATTAGAAAGAAAAAAAATACAGGTATGGTATTTGGTGACGATGTGGCCATAACATCTATATTCACTGGTGTCCACAATCCAAGCTGGATGGTGAATAGCAGGAAAGGACTCATAGGAGAATCAAGAGAATAATTAAAAGGCTGGAAAACTTACACTAGAGTAAAAGGCTCCAAAAGAGCTCAGTCTCTTAAAGAATGTTATGAAGATGACTGTGCATATCTGCCTACACTGAAAACATTGTTTTGTTTTGTTCTGTTTTAATCTACTGGAGAAGGGCATCACAGGATCCAGTGTCTGAAAAAACCAAATATGATAACTTCACACCCAAAATAAGGCATGCGTGTTTTTACCAGAGAAGGACAGCTAATCATAAAGAGAACAGATCTGGTGGCTATGCAAGGTTCTCTATCACTGGCAATTTGAAAATTAAGATTGACTGTTTCTCTTAAAGATGTGCCTTACTTCCAAAGGGAAGTAATTCAGGGAAGAAATGGTCTGGCCCGTGCTCTCCTGGAGGTCAGCATCGACGTGCAGGCTGCTCCCCTCTGGCTTTATAAACCATGAATCAGTTCCTTAATTCTTTCATGGGGAGGTCTATGCTTTTGGGGTTTGCTTTTCCTTTTGAATTGAAATTAGACATTATTGCATTTGTAGCATTAATTCTCCCAGGCAACCAATAAATCAGACACATATTTTGCCTGGGATGTTTAGTTCACTTTAGCCACAAAAAGACTAAGGAGGAACTTGGACTGGAACACGTGTATTACAAAGGGAGGAAGAGATAGCTTTATGAGCTGTGATGAGATGACCTCATCCAACATTGGCTTTCTTCGATGTCAAAACCCTAATTGTTTGGGATTGTTTTTCTCTATTTGTTGTTTGCTTGTTTTCTTTTAATTGAGGCTAAACTTAAAAACAGAGAGAAAAGTCATGATGGAGCCAAAGCAGGACGAGCGGTCATTTTTTTTGCCAGAATTATCCCAAGATTTTAACTTGAAGTGGGTTTAATCTAAAGACTCCAACCTCCCTGTAGCCACATGTTGAATCAATTGAAAAGCAACCAACAGGTAAATATCTCTAGCACGGCACTGCTAATAATGTAGCAGACCTTTAGCAGAAGAGGAAACCCTTTTGACCCCTCTTGTGAAAGCTTTTCTGTGGCCTCAGGTTTGGTTGATTTTTTTGTTAAACTGTCATTACAAATGCAAGAAGCAGACACCTGCAAGAAGCTGATAACTTTACATACATCAACAAGGGGGAAAAGCAGAGGCAAATAGGTTTTATTTGGCTTTAACAGAACACCAGGGAGAAATACAGAGAGAGATTGACTGACAAGGGCTTCGGTAGAAACCCGTCAGCTCGTAATGTGAGAAAGTGCTTGTAAATGTACAGAAAGCCCGTGGCCCTTTCCGAAACTAGGACACTTTGCCTGAAATATTCTCCTTTTTCCCTATTGTTTCCTATCCTCCTGTGTTGAGGTCTAACCACAGAACAAGGCACCACTGACCCACACTGCCGTTCTGTATATCCATCTGGAACATGTCAAACATTGGCAGGCTGCCCCTATGCAAAATGCTGAAAGGGGAAGGAGGTAACCAGTACATATTTTTTAAAACAAATAAATTCTCCTGTGTTCTATGATCCTATCAGATTTTCGCATCCTAATAAGAGACAGGCTAGGATCACCATGTAAATAAGGAACTTCCAAGAAACCTTGAGATATTAGAACAAGAGCGTCAGAAGAAGATATCAGAAGCTGAGAAGATAACATGCTCCTCTTGAAGCGAAGAATCAATGCAGCAGGGTTACTGGAGACATCCTCTCTCAATTTAGACATAAAACACATCTTGTGCCTACTTCTGGGCAAATAATATGAATGATGCCAGCTTTTTCACAGCAGACAATTAAATAAATTATGAAGAATTTTATTTCTGTTACTTGAAAATGTCTAAAAAAAAAAAAGTGGGACCATTGAAGATTTTAGAGAGCTATTTGCTAAAATTAAAATATTAGCCCCAATTCTCAGTCAAATTCTGCCTCTTATACCATCTCATCTTCTAATTTTAGCCCAATAGGACTGGGGATTTTTCACACTCTGCCCTACACTGTTTTAAAGGGGTGTGGTGTTTTATAAAATACCCCCTAGAGCCTCTAATGATAGAGAAGCATGTCCTTTAGGAGATGCAGGTAGTAATTGTTTTGTCTAACATATATATTGTCATTTTATTTGTGCGTAGAATAAAATTTAGGTTGTAGCTGTTGTATGTGCATTACAGTGCATATCTTCTGCTTTCCTTGAAGTACTTGTTTTGCACATGCTTGAAAGTTATCATATTTTAGTGTTTTTAAATGCTAACCTTTTATTTATGCTTCTATACTGTCTTTGCTGCAAAAATAAACCATAGAGTAGCTTGAACAAAAAAATACTGATCAATTTTAATATAAACAAATATTAAAATCTATTGGATTGCTTTCTAGAATAGTACTGCTGTGTTTATAAGTTATTTCCACAGTTTAAGATGCTTTGGGATATTATTGTTGCTCTTACCAGACTAGGATAAGTACCTGCAGCACTTTTCCAAACCTAAATGGCCAGTAGACTTAAGATAAGTTTCTTCCCTACTGCAATCATTGCAAGACAGGTTCTCAGCTTCTGTAAATTAATATAGGGTCAGCTTTATGATGACTTAAAATATTAAGGGACTTTTCCCCTATTTATGTAATAAGATGGTGTCAGGCACCTGGCTGCATGGGTTGATTCTCAGGATTTAAAATCACTACAATAAAAAACATACTGATTACCAATGTAAATTATGCGGAATAACATATCTAGAGAAAACACTCTGAGATTCACAGGATCACGGCAGGCTTTGTGCCTTAAATACTTTTTTTCTTTTTATTAAAACAAAAATGTATTGGAAAGTGTGATTATATTATCAAAGACAGTGAAGCTATGGCAATTTAACACAGTTGAGGTTTTGTTCCACACTATTTTTTATTATTTAACAACAAAGCAAGTGATGTATTGCAGGAGGGTACTATGGCTGTTGTTCTAGTTCTATGAAGGAGAAAGAGATTTCTGAACCCCAAAGTTTAAGACATGCACCACCTCTTCTTGTGGCTCAATGTCCCTCCAGCGTTTTACTTACAAATACGTGGGTTTGTTATGTTGAGTTGCATTTGTTATCCAAATGACACCATTTCCCTCCCCCGACCATTGACTGATATTTGTAATCTGTGTCTAAAAAGTAACCTGGCATATTTTTGTAGTTCCGTGAAAGACAGTTGTGTTATTTTCCCTCTCTCAGCACCCCACAAAAATCATGTAAGTGGTAGATAAGGTGAATTGAGAACTGTTACTCTAAAAACTGCAGAGGCACATGATGAAACTAGTAGAACACGGTTTTAAAACAAATGAAAGAAACACTGGAGTAAACTTCTGGCATCTGTTGCCACAGGGGGTTGTAGAGAGAGACAGAATTCAGAATTTAGGCAAATTTGCGGATAGCAGGTCCATAAAATGCACTAAAAGGGCTAGGAAGGGATATACTCTTTAGCATCCTTAATTCAATGATTGTGTATCCTGAGGATCACAGGTGTTACCCCAAAATTGCATATCCTGATGCCACTACCAGAGTCAGCTACAGAGATAGATGGACCTTGACTCTGGCCCCAAAGGCAAGGATTTTCTCCATCCAGTCTGTGGACCCAGGATTTATTTCATCCAACCTTTAATATGGAAAACTGAGATTTCTCCCTGGCTTTTCTTTGGTGTCACTGTGAACAGCTCAATATTTTATGTTCCCAGCAAAAGGGGAAGGGAGCCTGAGAGCTGCCTGCTGGCACCTGGATGGAGAAGACACAGAGAAGGCAGAGCCAAGGCTCCCAGGGATGCCCACTGGCTGCGGAAGTTCAGTCTGTTTTTTTCAGAATACTCTAACATTTCAGTTCATTTTATTTGTTCAAATCACAGCTTGCCACTTTCATCTGCTCTACATTTGAGTGAAGAAGCCCTTCGGTTCTTCGCATAACCCTGTGGGGCTTCAGCAACAGGACCGTAGGGAGAGAAAGCGGAGAGCATCTTCCATTTCTGCTCCGACAGATGTTACCTGAGCGGCCTCTGGCAGCAGGGAGAAGCAGTTGCATCAGAAACCAGCCACAGGCTCTGCAGAGCCAGATTCAGGTGTACTAGCCGGCCCATTTGTTTCCGAGGAATAACCAGCACGTTTCTGGCTAGAGCAGAGGTGGCAAAGAGCTCAGATGGGGAGTGCTGGGCACTACAGAAAGATCCTCTGAGATAATAATAAACATAATTGCTTTCTGCTTGGGAAGTGAGGGTACCTCCAAGCAGTGCAGCCAGCACAGCCAAAAGACCTAAGACTATGTCAGGTTGGACCAAGGAGGAGCAGCAAAGGCTCCTCTGCTGCTTGCAAAGGTCTCCAAACCTTTTTGCTGCTCTATGGCAGCTTTGGCATACACACCCATGTCTATGTAGGGGAGGGATCTGTTGGTTTTGTTTTCAGAATTTATTTCTGAAAGAGATAAAACTTTCTATTTGTTAGAGTATTTTCTATTCTATTCCTGTTCTGTTTCAAATTTTCTGTTTGCTGATTGCCATGTCAAAGCTGTGAGGCAGGTCAGACAAGAAGCTACATAAATAGTCCCCGTAGTGCAATTCTATGTTTGTGAAGACATTTGTTCTTTTTCACTGTTGTCATTCTCATAATTGAAAGGCAAGGCTGAAAGTCTAACAGACCGGGTAATATTACAGCGTTCAGATTAACTTCATTTCTATCATTTTTATGGCTTTGCACCTTATTGTTTGGCAGTTAGTGGGAATAGATCAACTTTCCCCCCATTCTGAAAGCTGATTATCTCCTTCCCTTTTTAAGATAAGCAAAACCAATTGCGTTTTCTTGGATAACACAGCCTTGTGGTCTAGTCTTCCTATAAGGCTCTCCTTGTTTAATTGTTTGTGCCTATTTGTTGTACATGCTTTTGCAAAAGTGGCCAAATGCTAATCCTTCATCACAAGCATAATGCACTGAGTAAGATCCATGATTTTAGGGCTGGGATCTTTTGCATCAGTAACAGAGTTAAGGAGGGAAAAGGTGCATCTGAAGAGCAACAAACAGGAGCTGCTCCGCTCTGAAGTTGTCTTCTGCACCCACCCAGAGGAAGGGCTGTCAGGCCACTGCTTAAAGTATGGTTTTGTCCTGGAGAGCATCTGTGCAAAGAGAGCTCACGCAGATCTTTTTCCTTTGCACGTCCGAGCTGTACCTGCTCAGTACAGATGCACCATTTACGGCGAGGTTTTATCTTAGCTTCCCAACAGTGCCAGACAGCTGAGAGAGCAGCGCTTGGAGCCGGCTCCTCCAGAGGCAGCGGCCAAGTGACTTGCTGAGATTTCCTCAGCGGCACCTCCTCTGACCCCCAGCTGCTCACGGGAATGCAGATGTGTCCCCGAGGGTGTAACTGCTGTCCCAGGCAACCTGATGCATGAGAGTCAGGGTGAGCGTGGGCTAGTGAAGCCCAGATGGCAGCCCTGCATGATGCTCCGGAAGGATGGTGGCTTTTTCCCAGTGCTGTGCGATGGGATCCGGCAGCATCCGCAGCACTGTAGTGCCTGGAGCCAAAACGGAGGTGTGCGGGGTTGTGAGATGGAGAAAGGGATCCTAGTTGTCCCTGCTGCAATGTTTGTGTTCAGGCTTTGGTCTCTTTTGCTCTGGAAGAGGTTTGCTGACCCTGTGACACCCAGCTCGGCATGCAGCACACCTTCTGGGGAGGGTGAAGGACCCGGGGACAAGGGGAAGGTTTGGGGCCATACAGTACACTGCTTGGAGCAGCTTTGGCAGCCCGCACTTTCTCTTTTAACAATATGAATTAGTAGTTGTTATTAGCATAAAATCACCAGTTAAAACACTCTCAGCTCATTTTTTAACAGTGGAGCTAATTGCCCTTAAGTGCCTGAGCTCCAGCAAAACGAAATGGCACCTTTGTGCAGAAACCCCCAGTGTTTCCCTGGTACATCCATAACGACCTTTAAAATAAGCCGTTACAATTCTGACATGGTACCAGCCTGACACCTTGGGCTGGGATTTAATTTTGAGTTATGGCAGCGTTAGGAAAACATATGATGTGGCCGTTTGTTTGCAGAAAGAAGGGGGAAAAAAATCATAAAACCCTCTTTTTTTATGAGCTGTCGCTTGATTCGTTCCTGGAGCCCCAAGTAGCAAGCGTCTAAATCAATGCACACAGCTGTTCTTGCTTCTCGGAGCCCAGCAGGTGTACTACCCAATGCGCCTGCCATCTCCCCCCACTCACATAACAAATAATAACGTCTTACACACACCAGCCATCCATCACAGTTATGGCCGGCCCCGGTGAGGCCGCTGTTCTCAGGGTAGCATGGAGATTTTTTTTTTTCTTTTTCTTTTTTTTTTTTTTTTTTTCCTGTGCCTTTTTACTGTAGAAATGCCCTGCCCGTGGATTATTAGTCACACTTTCTGGAGTCCTTTAATTGAATAACCTTTGGCTCTTGTGGCAAAGAAAAAAAAAAAAACCAACCCAAAAACCCCAAACCCCACACACCACAGTGTTTATTTGTGTTAAAAAACAATAGGCATATTGTGACTGGCGAAATCAATTAGTCTTCCTCTGCAGTAAGGGCCCACATCTGGTGTGATTTAAGTTAATGTAAGGGAAGGGCCGCAGAGGCCCGAAGACCCTGAGTTCTCATTTCAACAGGTGACAGAGAAGGCATAAAAGGCTAATATATACTACAAGTGCGGAGGCGAGGCTATAAATACTGGAAGGTTTACTTAGGAGGTAAAACAAAGCTAACCAATAATGCAAAAATAAATACCTTCCTGAGACAGGCTGTCATCTGGCATGAGCGGAGGCAGGAGGAGGGGAGGACACGGATGGCGTGGGGGGCACGGGGCGCTGGGCAGCACAAAGGAGCTGGGTTTGCTCTTTGGTTTGGGGTGCCTGCCTTCCACCGGGATGATAGCAGCAGGAAAAAGATACGGGAGTGTTTGTTCAGCTCCTACGTGATTCCCCTTGGCTGGGGTCTGAAGGCACTTGCAAGACCCCCTGGCTCTGCCTCTGTCCGATGGGGACCCAGGTAATTCCCGCTGGCCCGTCTCAATTCTATCGCCTGTCGCTTTAGTTGTCCTCTTCGTTTTGACTCGCTTGTGCCACAGCGACACAGCACTTCTCAAAAACAGTCTTGTGCGTACCTAGAGTTGGTTGCACTTCACTGAGAGGTAAAGAGGATCAGGTGAGGTAGTTTTTGATTTTTTTTTTTAGCAAACTGGTTTTGCAGAGTTCTGTAGCATCCATAAGCCATTGAACTCATGAAGCCTGGTTTCCTATGGGTTTGTACCCTGCATCCCTACAGCTCTTTTCTTATTCTGCTGCTGCACAAAGCCAACTCCCTGCCTCTCCCTTGGCAGTACCTCCTGTCCTCCTGGCTTCTCCTAGACCTTCCCATATTGCCTCCATCTGACCTTAATATCCCCAGCTCCTTCTTATGCCTTTCCATTACTGAAAACAGTAAGGTGGCCCTTTCTCCATTGCTCGGCTGCCAATTTTCATAAAAATTTAAGGAACTTACCTCAGAGCCATTCAACTCTCCCTCAAATTTGGTTGTGATTGTCCTTTAAGTTCAGCAGGTCTTAGGAAGGGACTGACGTGCTCAAGAGGACAGATGCTGTAACTACAAAGGCTTTTTACTTTGTAAACTGAAGGGTCTTCTGTAAACACCATGTGTGGATTTGCAGATATACATATCTGCAAAGTTTGTATGAGGCCAGAACATTCAAACTGATAGTTTTGGCCACTTCTCTCCAATGTGTTTCTGTAATGCTTGGACCTTTTGCTGGTGTCTGTCTGTGCATCCTGAACTCCTGCGTCCAGCCACCCTGGTGATTCTGGCACAGCTGGAAACCGAGATTCTTTGAACCGGAGAGCCACCCACCAGTGAGAGTCTTGCAGAGGCACCAGGGTGGGTGCACACCAAGAGAGCAGAGGCTAGAGACCCACCTGAGGAGTTTCGGGAGCCTTGTGCTTGCCTGGCAAGGGAAGAAGGCAGAGTCCTTCTGGAGCCATTGCTGGTGCTGAGCACCACCCGCCTTGCTCCAGCCCTGCTGTATCTGCACAATATACAACAGTACAATAGATCAGCTGGGTTGGATGCATGAGGGGAGATTCGCTTTCAGCAAAAAGATACTATTACTGTAATTATTGTTCCTGAGCTTTTGATATATCCCCTTTTTAACAGCCACCTAGGAGGGGGAAATATGTATATGGTATGGTCCCTGAGTATAAACCCTACTGGGAAAACACATCCTCAGTCTGAATCACTGTTGCTTTGTAGTGGGGCTGTGTTTTGGTTCACTAACTCCAGTGACTTGTCCAACTGGGAAATTTGATGACTTCATTTTAATTTGTTCACACCAGTGATAAAGTTAACCTGCAGCCACAGTCTCTATTGCCCTCCTTACAGAGACTATAGGCAGGTACTGGGGCTTGAAATGATATCACGATGATAATAAAGGTTTTCGCTGTTTGTTTTTTTTAAACCAGTTTCCAACAGCTGGTTGCCAGTTGCCCTCTGACACAGACACATAAAAGGGAAGTAGTGAGTCCTGTACCAGCAGGGATCACTGGAAGAAATGCAGCCCTCATAAATCAAGCCAGCGCTGTTACATAGCTTTAGTACAATGAAGTGCACATGTGCAAGGGCGACTGAAGAGGGACCCCACTCACTGGCTGGGAGCAAACAGGCCTAGCTCTCAGGGAAGGGGTATTCCTGCCACCATGGCAAGTGGTGGGGAGGACCTGATGCATGCTTCTTCTGGGATCCTTAATGAGAAGCAAGCAGGACTTCGGATGGGGCAAGAGTCCTCGCTGCAGTACTCTGAGGAGGAGGTTCTCAGGTGGTTTCCAGTGTTTTGCCAGTTAACAAGCCCACAGCAGTGGAGTTCCTACTCTCCCCATGGAAGATCAGATCACTACTTGATACACCTTCATGGCAGGACAGAAAATATCTTTCATTTGCTTCAATATATCCCCTTGCTTTCTCTCATATCCACCTAAGTCACCTTTAGGAACGCTACTTCCTCTCTATAATCTTTGAAGCCTTGGAGGGATTACTAGTGTCATCTCATCACTTCAGCAGAATCAAGGCAGGCCCATTTCTTCTTTTAGTCTTCCTTCAGTTGATTCATCAACTTTAAAGCCAGAGTGCCAGCCCTGCACATAACACTGCATAGCACAGGCCAGAGAACGTCAGCAGTAACTTCTGTACTGAGCTATATAACCTAAGGCTCAAATAGGCTAGAGGTGCCTGTCTTTTTCTGAACAACAAAGTCACAAACATTATTCCAGGAGCAAGGAATCATACAGACCTGGGCTGGGCAGGCCCTGTCGGTATGACATTTCCTACAGTTTCCTACAGTTCAGCTGTCCAGTTTGTGCATCCCTTTCCTGCTCACTGCCTGTTCTTTGAGTTTAAAGAGTCCCTGGCAAAGGTGCAGGCTGGGAACAGACTTCTGCCAAAGAGGAAAGGATGCAGGTTGTTTTTTCCCAGGTGACTTCTTCCTCAAAGACCATTGGATTCTCCGACATCAACCTCTCAACGAGACCGAAGTCTTCATCATGAGGTTCAGGGTGCCCACTACATGATGGAGGGGTCATTCTGGCCACCTAGAGCAGGCAGCTACCACCAGTTCACCCCATACTCAGGAGAGGGGACTATCCAAGGCAGTCCCTAAGCAGGTTGAATTGTTTAAGTGCTCCATGGATCACTTCTGAATTGTGTCATATACTTTTGAAACAAATGCAGCAGTAACTTAAAGACTTTAGGAGCTGAGAGTCTTCTGCGTCCTATGCTCATTCCAAAGGTTAAATATTGCATGTTTCCCCTAGCTTAAATTCGAGTTACAGTCACTGGATTTTGTTTCATTTGCTGGATTAATTAATATCAGACATCTTCTCCCAAATATACACTGTTTGAAGCCCTTGAGTGATTAATTCCTCCCTGTCAGGGATAGAGGTAGAGTTTAACAGGGAAGCTTTTAAGTATATAGATCAGTTATACAATAAACTCCTCAGTGGTCCAGTCAATGCAGTTAACAGGGGTGACACAACGGAGTTTATCAGTACAACGTTATGGAGACCTCAATTTGGGATATGCGTTTAAGGTTTTACACAGCCAGCAGCTGCGTATCAATAGCATTTCAAAACATATGTGTAAGATTTTTTTCATCACAAAAGGTATTGCATCTAATATTGTTGTGGATTGACCCCACACAAGCACCCACACAGCCACTCACTGACTCCCCCACCCCAGTGGGACGGGAATAGGAAAAGCAAAAATGAGAAAACTTGTGAGCTGAGATAAAAAAAACTGAGTTTCACCTCCAGGTGAATAAAAGAGGAAACAAAACAAGTGATGCAAAGGCAATCACTCACCGCCTCCCACAAGCAGACCAATGCCCAGCCAGTCTCCAAGCAACAGCCACCTCGGAGGACAACAGCCACCCCCAACTTCTTCACCTACCCCAGTTTTTATTGCTGAGCATGACGCCACATAGTATGGAGTATCCCTTCTGCCAATTTGGGTCAGCTGTCCTGGCTGTGTCCCCTCCTGACCTCTTGCCCACCCTCAGCCCACTTACTGGGAGGTGGGTGGGTGGGTACGTGCAGGGTGACATACAGAGAAAGCCTTGACACTCTGCAAGCCCTGTTCAGCAACAGCCAAAATGCTAGTGTGTTATCAACACTACTTTAGCCACAAATCCAAAACACAATGCCATACAAGCTGCCATGAAGAAAGTTAACTCCATCCCAGCCAGACACAGTTCAAATACAAAGTTCTGTCTTCAAGATGTAGAAATTAGTCCATGTCTGTGCTAGAAACTCACTGAGGACTGGTGATCATGGAAGAAATGCTACGGACTGGAAATAATGAGGGTGAAAATGAATCACTGGCAAGTCTAGGTTACGTGGCAAATTGGGACCATTCTTTTTTTAGATTAACATAGAACCAAATTTAGTTTTATAGGCAGAAGAATAAGTCATACTTTTGAAAGAGAGATTGTATCCTGGCACACTGAATAAGTTTAAAGGTCTTAGCAAACAAGCATTCAGCATGATCTCTCCATCTCTCCACCTGGTGCAGATGGCAGAAAGAACTAACGCAGTCATTAGGTAGGTGTGAAGGTGCATGGAAGAGCAGAGACTTTACCTCTGTATAGAGCACTGGTGAAAATGGGATAGGGATAATTCATTCAATTCCAGGTTCCCTATTTTAAAATATTTTCCAAATTGACAAAAGAACAGAGAAGAGCCATAACAATTGTTTGGGTGCTGTGGAAACTTCAGTTATAGAAAAACTGGAGAAACTTTGAGACTCAGTTGCTCTTTTCCCTTGAATCAACTATTCAGAGGTGAGTATTACACCGTGGAAATACTTCCATGGAAAGCAAACACTAAATGCTTTAGTGGTTTTCGTCTGCCATAGGAAGGCATAATTAGTACTGATGACAGAAGGCTAAAGCCAGACAAATCCAAATTGAAAATAGGCACATATTCTGATAATAGTAATTACAAATTACCAGGAACAATGTTGGGGGTCTCTATCTCTTCCTGTCTTTAGACATGCGTGTTAATGAGCAACACATAGGATTGAATTTCAAGATCTTGTGGTAACCATGAGGACCAATTAGATGTCTGAATGCTCTTTAGCTCTCTGAGGTTGTGAACTGAGTCAGCTCTTAACTTTATTTTGGATAAACTACATTGGTTATGGCTTTTACAGTAAGACATATAGGAATAGACATATTCCAAGATATTGGAATATCTTACATGGGAATTACTGTTGCTACTCCTTTCTCAAATTTTGTAACATTAGTGAGTTCGGACAGATTCGTTATATCAGGACAGACAGCACGTAGACGCTCTTAGGTTTTCCAGAGGTCTTTTGAAGTGGGGGCACCAGAAACTGCATGTTCCCCTATGTAACACAATGGTTTATCATTCCTCATAAAGCCTTGCAGACCATCTCCTTTTGTCCACTAAATGCTTCCTCTAGATATATTAGTTGCTGATTTAACTTTCTCATTAGCTTGCATTTTCTGTCCACTTAGGAAGGGTCACCACCAGGTTTTTGGACTTGTGCTCTCACCTCAATGTCACTGAAAAACTTTCCTAATGAACCATGCCATTTGTTAAAAATCAGGCTGTCATTCTCTGTGAAGCTCTCAAAAAATCTGAACTCGGTGGGCCATACATTTTGTCTTCATGACTTACAGCTCCTAAAGGTTTTCTCTCATCTGTTTCATGCTCAGGTGCATTCATGGATTTATTTTTCCCCAAAAGTTACAGATTGTAGATTACTATATATTTTGTTTGCCATGTCTGTATTGTCTCCTTTTCATGATCAGATGAACTGTGAGTAATTACTTTGTGCAATCATGTGAAGTGGAGTTTAAATAGGTGCTAAGTACTTTCAAGCAAAAGCTGTAACAAATGCCTGTGCGTGTGTGCGCCCTGGGTTAAGCATTTAAAGAAACGAAAAGTTGGCGTACTACTAGATGATGAAAAATGACTAGAAAGGTTGGACAGGCTGTGGGACTGGATCATAGGAGGGGGGGTTGCTGGCATGTTTGCAGATGCTTTTTTTCTGGTTCAGCCAGCTGTAACATATAAACTGCTGAAATATGTTTCATACTGTTTCATAAAAATGTGTGTTGATTCGTTTGTCTTAGAGTAATACTTGTGAACAAATAAGAAATAGTTTTATAAATCATTTTAAATAAAAATAGAAATAAAAGAAGAGAACAAATAAAAAAAAAAAATCCTCTTACCCAGTTAGTAAAATGGAAAGTCATTGAAGTCAAATTGGAAAAACAACTCTTTCCGCAAAAACATAGTTAGCAAAATACATCAGTAAGGTCTCCTTGGACGCTTTATCTTTTGGCTGGCCATGAAGTAGCATTATTTTAAAAATTAATTCCAGGTAAGGGAATGAGCAGTGGTCCCATAGTTTGGTTTGTCAGGGTGTATGACAGAGATTAATGTAAAGCTGTGCGTACTTCAAGAGTAATCACGCTCTTCCCAGAGGACAGCATGTGGCTGCAAAACCTCGTACGAGCCTGCATAAGACTGTAGAACTAGTAGAAGAATTTTTTTGTTTTTATTTTGGATTAACTTGGGCTACAGACATCCTCTTACAATGACTATTTCCCAAAAGATTCTGACAGCTGTGGTTTGGAAGCTCCCAAGGTAAAACTGCCTGCATTAGCAGTGCTGAGCTGTAGGTACGGACGATCGTATTGTAACCCCATGTTGGTGCAGGTGGCGGTCTGCAGGGTTAGAGACGGTAGGCTTTTATTTAATTCTTCTTCTTCTTCCGTGTCTCCTTCAGCAAGGGAGGGATGCAGAGTAGTGAGGGCAGAAAACTGGTAACGCGTCCTCCCTCCTGCACGGAGTTATTGGCAGCCCCGCGGAGCCGTCGAGCGTAATGCTGAGTGGGTTGCTCGCCTTCTCTTGCTGCTGGAGGCAGCACATCAAATTATCCTTCACTCCATAATCGCCTGAACCGCTTTAGCAGTGTTTCAGCAGTGATGCACGAACTGCAAGCCACTCCAAGCGGTTTGCAGACATTCATCAACTGACAGTGATTTGTAGCACTTAAGATGGAATATGATTATTAGAAGTGCCTCCATTTACTTATCTATAAATTACCGACAGGTCTCCCCTGTCTTTCGACATCTCGGTGACAGTATGCAGTTAATTGATTCATGGGGGTAAAGACCTTTAAGACCTTCTGATGGAAGATGTTACAGAAATAAGTGGCGGTAAGCAGAAGTGATGTTTTGGCAGGATGGTGATGTGCGTTTCACGCCGTGGGGATGGTGTAAATGAGGTATTTGCTTCGCATTCTTGGGCTCCCTCCGTGTGTGGTGCAGGGAAAGCGGTCGCCCTCCGTGAAAGCAGGTTTTATGTTGTGTGACATAAATGCTAGAGACCACTCTACGTGCTGGGACATATGATACAGCTGACTTGTGGGCAAAATAATACAACCCACACCTCTCTGCCACATCGGGATAAATCCCAGAGTGCACCTCTCAGAACAAGCGTATCCTGTCGTGAAATGTCAAGCAATCAACATCAATAAATAATGAGTTGAAAACGGCAAGGTGGCGTAAAACTGCACAGTCGCGCTTGGGAAGGTAGGGAAGCTGATTAAGTGTTATTTCCTGATCTGTAAATCATCAATTCCAAACCTCTTTGTGTGTTGTCTATAAAATATTGGCTGTGGGCCTTTTGTTATAAAAAGGTAACTAATTTTTATAGCAGCCCCGTAAATAGTAATTAACGTGCCACAAACCGAACAACATCCTGCTGTAAAAAATGGGGAAACGCTGTGCCTATTTTTTAAGAGACCTGCATTCGTGCCTGGGTAGGGCTAAATACTTGTTTGCCTCTGTTTGGGTGGGTAGGTACATGTGCACTGCCGTGTTGGAAAGCTCTAGTCCCTTGCTTTTGTCCTGCCTTAGGAACATCCCTGGCATGACCCGGGAGGGACCAGTGATCTGAAGTCCACGGTCTCTTTTTGGTGCCTGCTGTATCAGAGGAGGCAGAAAGGAATGATGAAGTAGACGATAACTGAATACAGCATTTTTCTTTCCAGCCTCTATCACTTAAAGTTTGGCTTATGCCCTGAAACATGAGAAGGACTTAGATCTCTTCGCAAAGCATTTTTTCCAAGTCTGTCTAATAAAACTGTATATGCTCTCATTATCCATATAAATCCCTAATCCCTTTCTGAACAGCAACAAACTGTTGACCTCAGTGATACAGCAAATCCCACAGGTTCAGCATTCGTGCTTAAAAAGAAGAAAGACAACCAACCCTCCACCTTCCCCCCCTTCACTTCCTCAGTTTTAAACCAAGAATCTTATGGGTATAGTCAGTGCCCCTTATTCCCTAAGGAGAGGGTAGATGGGCATGTCAAATTTATTGTACACGTAACACACCGTGCACATGGACCACGGGAGGGAGCGGAGCTGGGAGGAGAGGGAGGATTGTGCAGCCTGGCCAGACCCGTGTTACGTGACCTGGAGTACGTGCACAGCTCTGGGAGGTGTTAATGGCCTGCAGCAACAACAGCCCTGCTCCTTTTGCCCCCCACTGCCTTCCTTTAGAAAATTTGCACCTGGCCACATAAATGCTGAGAACAGAGACCTTCGGATGCTCCTGCTGGCAGCTACATCTTCATGTCACAGTGACGGGACCAGCGCACAGAGCACCCGCCTCAGATTTTTCTGCCTTATGCCTGCCCGGCTGCAGGAGAGAAAGGAGGCAATTGGGCTGCTAAGCCATTACCCTGGCTTCTTGATGTGCAGAACTAGTTGGTGCTACACATTAGATTTATTTCTGAATCCGACACATCTATTTGATAATTCCGGCATTGGCACGGCCCTGTGTATTAGGGGATGTTACAAGCTTGCACTCTGGTGCGTTGCCTTATCTGTTTTATTTTACTCAGTGAAAAAAAAAGGAGGAAAGAGATTAAAACATTATAAAGTGGTTTTTGTTATTTGGGGTTGTATCCCTGTGGATAAGGAAGGCTCAGGGCAAGGTAGAGCTGGATCACACCATTGTTGCTTCACGTTTTTGATGGCCTCAGCTCTCTGTCCAGTGCCTTCCAACTCCTTTATGTTATCTGTGGCCTTCCTTGGTCTCACAGCACGTCTCAGTCTCTTCACTTGCTCTGTGATCAGCAGTGTTAAACTCCTGCTCTGCCCTGTCTTCTGATGCCCATGGACAGGCACGCTGTTATTCACGCTCCACGCACACCGATGCGGTATTTCCTCTATAAATCTTTGCATGGACGTTAGCGTGGCACAGGACAAGCAAACCAACAGATCAAAAAAGCTTGTGCTGAGACCGCTAAATCAACACTGTACATATTTTGGGGTGTAATAGAGTTACTGCATCCCAAGAGACAGAGTGTCCCCGCTACTCATGTGGCTTGAAGCTGTTGGAGGGGAAGCCATCCTATAAACCTTTGCTTTCCAGGCTGTGGGCCCCTTGGTGGGCTGTGCCTGGGAGCACCACACTGCTTTTTTGGCAGTCTCACGCAGATGATGATAGCATGTCCTCATTCCTGCCACCGCTACCCACAGGACCTCAGGCAGGGGAGCAAGCCTTGCTTCTGTTCCTGGTCGTATTGTTGTCAGGTTGCTGTTTCTGTCTTATTTTTGTTCCTTTGAGGGTGACACTCAGGGCCTTACTGCTCAGACCCGCTGGCGAGGGATGCACTAGCACCTACCCTCCTGAATGTACTTTTGTCAGAGGAGGAAGCCAGGGTTGATGACTTTCTGGGCATCCTTGCTGATGCAACTGCTTCACCTGGTTTGATTGAAGGTTCTGGTCCCAGGAGAAGGGCTCTGATGGGAAAGGGCAGCCCTTTTGTTAGGACATGGGCAGACAGCAGCAGGTGCAAAACTCAAATGTGGTGAGTGAACATGGGAGGACATTAAAAAAAAAGCAGTAATAGAAGAAAGAAAGGTTTTAGCGAGGTGGGGAGAACAACAAGAGAAAGTAAGCCAGGTAAAGAAGGGGAAGGATGCTGAGGAATGAGAAGAAGCAAGGTCATGATGCTCCTGTGAAGAGGAGCACTTGACTCTTCCGTCCCCCTCCATGCCACTCTGTGCCCCTTGCGTTCACTCTTACTTACACAAACATTGCTGTCTTCACTGTGAATTAGGGTCAATCACACCATCTTTGGGTGAGATTATGTTACAGACACCCAGACAATGAGCACAGTGCGGTCTGATTCCACTCTGCCAGGGATGCTGCAGTTGCTCAGGAGCCTTGACCTGAGATACCATTTTCCTGCTATTGTGGTAACTGGCGTTTACAGCTCCACAAGGCAATGGCAAAAAAGGCATGCTTTTTAACATGTAAAATCTCTTTATGCAAGAAGTTACATATCAGTACAGGATTTCAGATTTTGCTGAACTCTCTGTTGGACCCAAACTGTGGTAACTCAAATCACTCATCTTAAAACCATATTTTTAAGCAGGAAACTGAATAATGTCCTCAATTAAAAATATAGTGATAAAGGCACGTAGTGATTTCACAAGAAATATTGATGATTAAAAATAGTTTCCTGCCCCCTAAAGTGTGGGACCACTCCACAACCGCTCCACAACCACTGAATTGCTATTGCAGTCAACAGGCAGTTCAAAAATGCAACAGCAAAATCCTAATATGCAGAAAAATCTACTTTGGCCAGTAAGGCCCGGAGTCCCAAAGAGCTTACCACCTCTCTGCTATTGATTGCAGTGGGAGCGGGAGTCAGGTTCCCAAGTACCTACCAGAAACTTAGCCCAAGTGACAAGATAATGCCTCTTTGTAACTCTCCAGCCTGATTTATCCACTTCTGACAGAGTTCTGTGAACAGGGTCTGGTTAAGAAATATGAACTTGTTAAACCTTGCTGAAAGGTTTGGAGAAAGGCTGCAATCTCCAGCGAGCAAAGCGCGTATCTCCCAGAGCAGGCTGCCTGCTGGGGCCATTCATCACGAGCCACGGGGAGGGGTCTGGCAGGGAACAATTGATATGGTTTTGCCATTGAAGAGACAGTTTCCCTTTACAACATATGGAAGACAGATTACACAGGCCCGTCCTAATGTGAGTGGAGCTCAGATGGGAAGAATACATGGGCGAGAGAGGGACATCTAGGAATCAATATCATCTGACACCCGTTTTCTGTTTTCAATATGCAGACCCGCGCCTTGCTGCCTCTGGAAATGTTTTCCTCTGCTTGAATTTCAGTTCTCCCTGCAGAAACGTCCCCCGTGTCCTAAATCTCAGGGTCTTTCATCTTGCGTGGCCAGTGGCAGAAACTAATGGAAGAGGCTGGCCTTCCCTACCACGCCTCCACCTCCACCTTTCTGTCCTCCCCTAGCAGGCTTACCAGGTTTTCAAAGTGAGGGTGGTAGGAAATGCTTCTCCAAACATCATATCTTCTTCTACTACAGATCTGGTTCTTCACCTTCATTTTCTCCTTTCCTGACCCACATGAACCAGCTAGAACCAACCTTAAGAAAGCACTGACAGTCTGGTTTTTTTCATGAGGAACACATGTACCGTAACCAAGGCAGCCAAGGGGAAATAAGGAGAATCTAAGTTAAAATATGGATTCACCCTTAGAGAAGCAAAGCAACTCACAAAACAATGTCACAAAACAAATATGCAAATTGCAATGTGAAAATAGAGAAAGAAATAGGAAAAAAAAAGAAAAAATCAACCCACGTCGATTAGTTTCTTAAGGGGATGACAAAATGTACAGTAAATGCCTCTTAAGAACACAGTCTTTCTTGAGGAAAACTTCATCAGGTTTTGCAAAAGAGAAGAAGTTGAACTGATGAATCCTGTATGAGAGAAAAAAAAGATACAGCAAAGGTATGTGTCAGAGCAAAATAAGCAGGGAGAGAAACCAAGCAAATAAATGTTTCCTAGAATTTCTGTTCAAAAAAGTGACGTCAGCATGCAGCATCACCTGCCTGCCCTGCGTGGGGTCGTGCCTTAGCCTGCAGCCCATTTGGTGTGATGTTCGGATGAAAGATGTGTGTCCTCTTTCAGACTAAGGGTGAATAAGGATCCCACGCCGGTGGGATTGCAGACAAAGGGAGTTGTGAGTCCACAGAAAGGTTCATCCGTGGCAGGAGTGGAGGTAAGTCAGGGTTAGAAGAGCAGGGAAATTCCTTAGAGAAGTCAGGGAGAGAGAAAATGAAAGGAATAATATTCCTCTTAATGTAGGACAGTTCCTTATTTGGTGAGAGAAGAGACTGGTTCTTTACAGTCCAGATGTTTTACAGCAGTTACATGTCAAAATTAAGAGCTGTGTAGAATACCAAGATTGAGATGCAGAAGATACCACAAGTTAACATAGCTGCAAAGCATCAGGTGCATTAAAGCCTCAGAAAATTGAAGTAAATTGACAAATCTACTTGCAGGGAAAGGAATAGTTCAGCTCAGAGTTACAGTAAGAATTTTTTAAAAAACGAAAAAACCCACAAAAAATGTGCAGTAAAGTTTTCTTTGTTCATCTTTGTGGTGGCCCAGCATTGCACAGGATCATCCCTCCCCTCCACTGGCAGTATTCTTGGCTTCCACCACTCTCCGCTGAGGAGTCCCAAGCCATGACGGCCTCTTTCAGCCCACCACACAAGACACTATACATCATCGTTGTTATTATTACTGAGCTGGTGTGCTGGTTCTCCCAATAATTCATTGATGCTTCGTGGGGGAGGTACAAATACTGCAGCCTGTGGACTACAGCTCACTGCTGGGGAGTTCCTCCAGAGACTTCATTTTAAAAGTTATTCACTTTACCCTAAGTTGTCAAGATATATCTGTCAGGGCCCTTAATGCACTCATAGGCCTTAACGGCCCTGAGCAGCAAGGTCATTCCACCCACCCATCCACATGGGCCCTGGGCTCTGTTTCAGCTGAGGAACCTATGGACCTACGTTGACGTCTCACATCGAGTCCCGTCTCTGGCCCCCTTCTCCATCTGTTCCTTACCGAGCTCCCCAGAAGGACCCTCGACGTGATCCATCACCTTGCCTTGGCTGGGGCTCTCAAAATAAATAGTTATCAGCCCCCCCTCCCGGCGCTGCCCTCGCTCTCCAGATCCTCTCCAGGTCCCTGCCTGGGCTGGGGTCACCCTTGGCCCCCCCATTTGTCCTCCCTTGTGGGGCAGCCCCACTCTTGACTGCTTCCCGATGGTCTCACTGCTTTGCGTGACCTTGGTTTGCATTAGTGGGGGGGGGAGGGGGGAAGGCCCATCCCCTCTCTTGTCGCTACATAGCGAATGTAGGAAACGACAAGGGAGAGGAAGGAAAGGTTTGCAGCAGATGGAAATGTGCTGTTTGAAGACAACGTCCCTGTAAAATTGCCGAAGGGCCTATTGATAATTGCTCTTGGGCTATTCTCTACCTACTTGCTGAGACCGCGGGGCATTCACTGAAGAAAGGTTGCTCAATAGAGGAATTTGACTGGGGTTTTGGGGTTTTGTTTTTCAAGGAATGGTTTTGCCCCTGGGACAAGGGGGGTTATAATTCTTCGAGGCTCGATCTGACAGACCTTCCTATGGGGTAACAAACGCTGATGAATCTAGGAAGAGATGCCAAGGTCATTTATTTTAAGATTAGCTAAAAAACTGACAAAGTCAAGGAGGGAAATTCTGAGTGCACTGGAGAGGGCATCTTGCATTTAAGGGACTAGCAGAGACTGGGGAAATGGGGGAATGTACCGAGGAACAAGAGGAGTGGGGCCTCTCGTCTCTGGGTGGCCACAGCTTCGTAGCAAAATGAGGCTGTGCAATTACTTCTTGTAACAGGCTTCTTGTATTTGATTTTTTTTTTTATCCTGTAAGTTGAGCAAACAGACCCTTAAGCAGTTGCACCAGCTACGTGTGCATGGGTGTGTTAGAGGAATGCTGGTGCTGACTTTTCTTACAGATGAGAAATAGATGCTGGGGGTGGGAGATTTACAGTGTCTGTGAGAGTCATGAGGGATTAAGAATGAGCTGCTTGATGGAATGAGGCTCATGATTTGGAATTAGCCTGTACGTCACATATCCCCATCTGAAATGGAGAACATTTGGCAGGAGTGGGAGGGCCCCTTCATAAAACTTAGGCAGCGTGTCACTGGTTAGTGGCCAAAACTATGGACCTGAAACTTATCTTTAGTGACGTTGTTTTTAATGGGGACAAGTTTGTGGGAGACTAAGCCAGAAAAAAAAGAGACTGCTGTGGTTGCAATTCAAGATGAGAAAGTTTTGTGGTATAGCGAAAGAAGAAAGACAGGAACTTTTTTCTCTTTCCTTTCCCCAGACTGTTTAGACAGCTGCACTAGCAAAGGACAGAAGGCCTGAGAAGAAGCAAAAAGAGGCTATGGAAGAGGGAAGATGAGGACAGAGCTTGAGAACACTTGTTTTTTCTCATTCTTGGAACAGCATCCCTAATCTCCCTCCTCAACCAATCTGATGAGATCAGAAATGGACTTGTTTTCTCCAAACACTTAGCAAAAGTATTGCTTGCTCTTACAAATCAATGATCTTACTTGTTGAGTGCTATCTTTTTGTAGGAGCATCTTCACCGAGATACTCCTAGGTGAAGATGCTACCCATCCTCTTCACCCTAGGAGAAGAGGCAACCCATCTGAAGCGACACAACTTTGTTAAAGTTCTCACTACCATTTCTCCAGGTTTTTTTCCTCTTGTCCATCCAGAATGCTTCTTTATACACAGTAACATGCGATGCCACAAGCCAGTATCAAACTGATTTTTCAAATTTGACATTTATAGCAATCATATCTCCTGAGCACCTGCAGTGATGCTTAAAACTTTTGATACATCAAAATCAATTCAGACATCAATTTCAATCCTCCTCTGTACACACATCTTAACCTTCAGTTGGCCCTTGAAGTTAGGCAACTTCATTAGTGTATTTTTTATTTCAGCATCTGGTGGATATATGGATATAGCTATAGTACTCTCTCTTTCCTTTACTCTGTGCATCTGTGTAGCTATATTACAGACCTTATATCAATGAGCTCATCGAAATGAATGGAAAACCAGTCACATTTATCTAAATCATCTGCTAGTTGAATTGTATGGTCATCGTCCAATTTAATTCTTTAACTTTATCCCTACTGTTTAGCGTGCACTTTGTATTCAGTCATTTCAGTTTTGTTATCATAGGCTTAAGATAATGGCTTGGCATAAGAGATGCTTGTTCTTCCTGTGAAATCACCATCAGATAGTAGTTTTTGATGTGCAATGCAGCCCTGCCACTTGAGAGCTTGCCAATACAATATTATCTGCTGTCATTGGAAATTTCTGTAGTGCAGTGCAGTGCCTAGGAATGTTTGTCATCTCAAAAGGGAAGGATCCCTTTTTCATACTCTTCCATTTGAAAGTGAGTTTTTACAATGCCTTTCAAAATAGCGTTTAACACTAAGATATTCTAAAAAATCTACTTTCAGAATCTGGACGATATAATGGCTTCTGATTTTGTTTCATCACACGATACTTGATTGTTCCCTCGTGCCTAAATGTCTCAGTCTACTGCTTTATTGTACATTTTTGCATTTAGGCTCCAGAGCCACAGTGTAAATATGTCAGTGATTGCTTGTGCACAGAGCTTGGGTGTGTTTATGCAACATGCTAGATGACCTGATAAATATTGTAAACATTTTTGTATACATCACTAGCAGTTTTACTCTGCTAGCCTTTAAATAACACCCTGCTATGTATCAAGCCTGCTTTTGAGGCTCAGCACCCATAAAACACAAAGCAGGTGTTGCATAGAGTGCTAAAGCCATGTTTGTAGTAATGTGGATGAGGAGCATTTTTTTACATTTATTCTCAGAGCCTGCATACAATGAAGCCATGCATTGTTGTATTACAAAAGGAATAAGCGTGTGATAAAAACATGGTATTGTAATTAACCGCCACCGGTGCAATGCCAGATCTCTGCTGGTGCCAGCATTTTGCCAGCACCACTTTAATTCTTTCCCCACTCCATCTTCATTCCCTTTCTGCTCTATCTTCGCCTAGAAATCAATTTTCTTTTCCTCCCCACCTTAGTGGGCTGTGCATCCCCAACCTCCTAGTGATTCTTTCCTTCTTGCCTTGTCTCTGTCTCTTTGCCCTGCCCTCCAGCTGCTCCGTTGCCTTGTTTCAAGCCCACTGGTGAACATTCCCTCTCCTCTTTTTCCTCCTCCAGTCTCTGCCCACAACTACCTTGCTCCTCCCTGCATGCCAAACGCTTTGCATCTTTCCTCTCCCATAATTTGCTGTAGAGGAGAAAGGGAGAGAGGTTTATGGAAAGAGCCTGGGAGAAGTCCAGGTTCTTTCTCCATCTCTCTCTGGGGGCTGCCTGGGGAGAAGGAGCCAGCTTGGATGTGCCCTCAGCACATGGCAAAATGCAAGGTGCGTTGTTAAGGGGAGAAAAGGAGGAAGAGAACTTTAAGTGCTGCTCTTGAAACCAGGAGACTCAAAGTGATCCCTGAGAGCCCTCCTTATCTCTCAGCTCTAACTGTGTACACCTCTGCGAGAATCCATTTGCAGTGTAGCAAAGAGCCAAAATGACGTGGAAAAGACAAGGAGACAAGGACATGAGGAGGCAGGAAGGGACAGTGGCTGGAAAATTATCCGCCCCCCCCGCCCCTCTTCCTTGTGCAGAGGTTCAAATAGGATCCAAAGGGCTTTCCTTGATTTTGATATATCCCAGAAGGGCCCATGGTTCTGTTAAGTTTGGTTCTTTACTGAAAAACATAAGGAGAAACATAAGGCACTGTGTCTCCTATGCCTGTCCATATGTGGCAATGGAGTGATGCACAGTAAATAAGTTACGGAGACCCATGATCAGGAATGAAAAGGTTAATTGTAGTGACATTTAAGCTGTTATCTCCAGGCATTGGATGGCTTATGTGCACCCAAACTGGAACCAAAATAGCAACTTGGGTTTAAATCTGAATTTACCAGTGAATCTCGGTGTGGCAACGCTGTGCTTTTACATTCAGAGTGGCCTTTTCCTGTTAAGCAAATCTCTGTCAGATTTGCACAGAAGACACTGGAGCTGACATAAGGGTTTGTCTATCCCCTCTTCTGGCAGTGATTTAACCAAATCAGGTTAGTATGTGGATGAGCCTCCAAAATATTCATGTACACACTTGAACTACAGGTATGATTTAATAGGGCTGGTCTTTTTTTAGTTCCAGCCTATGTATAGATGAACCCTGAATTAACACCGTGCTGAGATAAATGGTACAGTTCATACCTCCTAGAGCTGTTGTTCCAGTTGGCCTGAAGATAAAATAACATCTGTTCATGACAGAGCTTGAAAAAATGTAAGTGAAAAGGAAGCGTCTTCTCTATGATAATACATGAATATTGTGTCTTGACTTGATTTTTGGGATGTTTGCTGTGAATGCATTTATATGTAATAAATAGACTATAAGGAAAAAAACCCCAAACATGCAGGAAGGGGCTCAAATTAAAGAACACAAATACCCAAGGGCTGTTAAAAGGTGATGGCAGAATGATAAACTTTGAGGACCCAGTCTAGAAATGGAAGTATTTTGATATTTCATACTTGGACAAAGGACTGAGAGCTGAAGGACCCAAAAAGAGACCAACGCTGTGGCTGAGGCGGTGGTAACCATAAGTTTTTCAACAAATGGATCAGGCAACAACTCTCAATTTTTTAATGAAGGTTAAAACTCATCCTGGCAAAAAACTGGCACCTTTTTTGAGCATCTATGTAATGATATTGCTACCTACAAACTCCATCGTGGCCCTACTGGGTCTCCCTTAATTATATTGCTAAGAGAAACTTTGTGTGATCTTCTGCTCTCCTGTTTCTTCTGCCTTCTGATACATGGGAATTTTTCCCTGTGATTTGCATCCCACAGTACTTTGCAGTCCTAACCCGCAGTCCTTTACCACTGACTTGAGGCCAAGGCATGGAAATGCAGATGATTTGGGTGTAGATTTATTGAGTGTGTGCTGGGAGATAATTTGCTTGCATGAAAACTGCTTTATGGAATGAGCCTCTGATGCTCAATGAGGAGAGTTTCGAGCAAGACCAGAGACTGAAATAGTATTGTCAGAGGTAATGCATCTGGGAAAGAGCTGCTTACGAAAATTGCATTTGCATTAAGCCTATAGCAAAACACTTAGGACAAAGGAAGAAACTATGCTTTTAGTGGTCGTTAGCTCTTGGAGAATAATTTCTGGCGTTACTTGGGCTCACTCTGATTGGCCCTTCCAGGTACGCAGCGATGCTGTGAAATTTCCTTTGCCTTTCTGCTTTCTCAGTCCAGGGAGAAGGGAACTGCACTCTATTAAAGGATTTTTTTCCCCTCTTTTACAAGGTTGTTTGTTATCTCGGAATGCAGGCCTGCACTGGAGCGTGTAATTACAACACCATGTCCTGGGTTAGAAAGAACTCAGACACTAAATTGTCCATGTCATCACCTGAATTTGACCATGAAATATAGCACAGAGGGACTGGGAAGGCAGCCTGTAAAGAGGTGAGGGCTGAATGGGCATTTTGGTGCACTGGGCAAATCCAATCTGTTCAATCCATTGCTGCAGTCCCACCGTGGCCATTTAATATTATTACCTGCTTCTTGCCCTTGAAATTGCGCTTCCACCTCTCTTTCCATGAGGTGTGTCTGAGTGGAGGAGGTCAGGGTTAGAGAAGAGTGTAATAAAACATGACTCATTTTACATGGGTGATCAGAGTCCTATTAAGTTGCAAAGGAGTTGATTTTTTAAAGAATGTCTTTTTTTCTTCTCATTCATTTTTTTCTGTGTGCAGATGCTAGAAAATAGAGGTCAGCTCTACTATTCCGGGTGTTCAGAGATACCCCCAAAGCTGGAATAAAACCACTTACACTCCTTTTTGTGGAAATTCTTCATTTTAATCTCTTGAGCATCTTACTGTTGCCACAAATTTTGAGGTTAAGGCTTTTTCTGTTCTTCCACTACATGTAAGAGCATAAAAAACTGTCAAGTCACCTATCTCCAGGACCAGGACCCTCTTGCAGGGACCTTCTCTGAGCTCAGAAGAGAAAGGTCTGTGTAAGGCAGCTGCGCCAAGCTGGTGACCGGTACGTCTTCTCTACCTACAGGTACCGCTTGCCATAGCGCAAAGAGGGAGAAAGGTTTGCAGAAGGATATGTATGAGAAAAACAAGACTTGCAGGGAAGTGTTTGTGGTTCTTCAGGCTTAGGGACCAAAAGAGATCTAGGATGACAAAAATGATGGACCGAAAAGAAAAGCAGAACAATGACAGAAAGCAGTAGTTGCAGAACATAAAGACCACCTCTATCTCTCCCTTGAGTGGTATTCTCAACAACCTCACAAAAGGAAGTTTTGGTATGATCGTGTGTGTTTGTATATACATCAAACAAAGTCCTCTGAGTGGTATCCAAATATTTTTTTGTAAATTCCACTGTTCGACAAAAAATATTTAACAAATTTCAGATGGTTGCATTTGTGACATGCAACACCTTCTGCGACACCATTCTCACACACAGTGCCCAGGCACCCTCTCCCCTTTGGATTCCCCACATTATTCACCACACCTACATTACAGTACATTGGTATTACTAAGTGAATATTTTTTTTACACTTGAAAAGGCTGCAGTACATAGTTATATTTATTCCCCTTATATACTTTCACGATTAACTTTAGGCTTTGGAATAATAAAAAAAAAATTTTTTTAGAATTACATGCTCAATGGATCATTGCTGTGTTGATGTTCTAAACCACCTCAACACTCTCTGAAGTGACAATTTAGGTTGTGCAATTAAACATCAAGTCAGGAAATGCTAGTGTGGAGGCTGTATCTTTGCTTATTTATTTGACTCTTAACAAAGTTTGATAGCTTGCTTGTACACTCAGTCTCTGTGAATATGAATTGGTGCCTGCAACATGACTAAAGGAAGCATGGAAAGTCTGCAGGACCCTTATAAATTAAGGCCATTTCTAAGGTTCAGGATAGCTTTGTGGCTATTTAAAAATAAACACCTGGTTTCAATACATGATTGTCCAATGTGGTTCTGCAATGTCCTGAATGCATCAGCTCTACTCCACTTTGAGTTTCTGATGTGCAACTAGTATGGCCCACTCAAGTTAGAAACAGATCTGGTGAACTGTTATCTTGCTGCAAACAGTATGCTGTGAATAACGCTGGCCAGGCTAGTAAGACGCTAGCTTGGTGGTAGTATCGGTATCTGTGGAACTTCTGTCTGAAGAAGAAAAACAGATGAAAAGGCTGTTGGGAATTGTCTTCTGCAATCTGTGTTTTGAACATATACAATGTTGGAAAGATGTGTGCATTCCAAATTTTTGCAGAGATTTTTGCTGTTAAAATCTGATTATGGTTTGTTCTTTTCTATGATGCAAAAAATTGTGGTTTATCCTGGCATATGTAAGGATCGTTTTCACTGAAGTACTGCAGTAAAAAACAGGGTGCTGAAAAGGTCATGCTGATACGCTCTCATCTCAGAGGAATGCTGCAAAAGAAACATCCCACTTGTTGGAACGCACCTTCTCTAAGGAAAATAAATGAAGGAGGACTGCTCCATGTGTGTTGTGATACAGACTGGTCTATCTGCTCTTAGGGAGAAAGTTTTCATCTTTCTTTAGTGCACAGGTAAGTCAGTCATCTCCAATTCCCCAGCTCTTTCTCGGCCCCTTTCAAAAGCTTAACAAGTTAACATGCAAGAGGCTTTCTAGTCTTCAGAAGCAGTTGCCATACTTCTGCATAAACTCCACATCCTTACAAATATATGTGCAGTTGTATGTTTTCTTTCCTTCTAAACCCTTTGACAAAGCCATCGGCTCACAGTGATTTCAGTCACCTAAGTTTTTCAGATTTCTCTGAAACTTTCACCTTGCAGATTACACTTCTTAAGGTTACACTCATTTCCCATGAAAGGACCTTTGCAATAAGAATTTCCCCATTGTTTTCCATGATGAAAACATGCAGAGAACTCATCTTTGCTGCTCCTCTGCTTCCTGGAAATTGCTTTTATGCCACCACCTTTCCCACATATACCTAGAGCTTTCTTGTTTCTAATGCATCCAGCATATTTCTTAGTTTGGCTCAGTGTCTCTGGATATCTGTTCTTCCTATCAGTTTTCCCCCTTTTTATTTCCAACTTCTTTCCAACTTTACAGTATGACTTGTGCTATGTTAAGGCAGCTATTTTTTTTTAGTAAGTTTTCAAGTCCTCATAACAGAAGCATTTTTCTTCCGTAGTTTAGTTCTTGCTTTCCCCTACTCACTTGTCCTTCTGGGACTTATACTCCCACTAGCACCTAGGGAAGCATGCTGGATGTAGTCCATAACAGATTAGGTCCCACTTACAAAAGTCAATCTGACAGCATCTACATCAGTGGGGGTTAGGCATCTAAGTGACTGAACAGAGTGGAGATCTGGGAGTCCTGCTGACTTTCAGTGAGACTTAGATCAGATTTTCAGGTGCAAAAAGGTATCTAGCAGCATTTTAATAGGTTAGGTTCCTTGTGCCTCTTGAGTTCAGGGGAATTTAGGTGCTTAATGTGACAGACTGTTGCTGAAATTCTCCAGAAATGCTTTTCTGTACCTGCAGGCACCTCAAAACCTTGGAAAGCCAAGCTGGAATTACTCTTGAAA
Organism: Haliaeetus albicilla; assembly: GCF_947461875.1. Classification (NCBI taxonomy): domain Eukaryota; kingdom Metazoa; phylum Chordata; class Aves; order Accipitriformes; family Accipitridae; genus Haliaeetus; species Haliaeetus albicilla. Next base: position 45,691,216 of record NC_091488.1, read on the forward strand.
ACGGAACGTAAGCTGCTAAGGCTGAGGCACTTTCGAAAATGTCAGTGAAAGCTTTTATTTGCCCTCAGCCTGCATCAGCCCAAGTTCTCCCATAACTCTAAAGCCCACCCTTACAAAGTTTAGTATTGCTTTTCCCTCATCCCACTGGGAAATACCAGGATCACCCCAGGGCTTTTCCAGGATGCAGTCTCTCCTTCTTCTTTTATCTGCCTTGTTGAATAGAGGATAATTTTGTTGCTTAAGGTAACATTTGCTGTGCATATGACTTTTGCCTGTGAAGTTCAACTGAGCAGGTCACGTAACCACACCATTACAATCTTTCTTGAACGAATTAGAGATAAACATGATGTTTACAGGGGAATTATATTCAGTCTCTTCTAAGAAAGGTTAAGAGGCCTATTCCTTCAGGACATGTTGGAAAACACTCTTTTGGGCATTTTCACAGTGTCCCAGTAGTTACTGCTGATCAGTGTGTCACCACCACCACTGCATCTGTGAAGCAATGTAGACTGTAGAAGACAGTCACTCCGACAAAACTCTGTCAGCTTTGATGGTACAGATTAATCGAGCTTCAGTGGTAGAGATTAAAGGGTTTATCAGAAGCTCTAAGGCTGCAGATTAGCAAAACAATGATTCAGAAATGCACATACAAAAGCTTCCCTGTTCAATTCTTATTTTACTAGGATCTGTGCAAGTTTCCTAACTGTAGGGAGAAAGGTTTCTCCGAGTCCTGATCAATGGAATAGAAAAAGTAGAAAAAGGGTGCCGGCTCACCTGCTCTGCTGGGAGTCTCCTAATCCCTTCTTGGATGTTGTACGCAAGACTGAAAGGATGTTGCTGTCCTCCAGTTGCTCTGCACTTGATGCTGAAACACAGCCCCTAACCGTGGCTTTCTGGTTAACAAGGCGAGAGGTATTATAAGAAAAGGACCATACACCTTTCTTGTGCAAAAAGTCTATCTGGAGGAGTTGTAATTGTCTGGCTGCCCCCAAACCATTTCTCTTGATGTAGCAGTCCAATTTAACCGCGCCAGAAGTCCCAGCAGCGCAGGCAAATCAAAGTGATTCACAGTTTGGGTGAATTGCCTGCGATAACTAAACCTGAAGCACTGCCTCCCAGGAGGGAGGAGCTGGCTGGCAGAAGCCCATGTGCCGAGACCCTCGGCCACCTTTGGACCACTGGTCCAATGGAGCAGCCCAGCAGCAGAGCACTGCGGAGAATGGCCGGGATGCGATGAGGACTTGCCATGCCAGCCGGCTGGCTGTGAGCAGAACATCTGGAAAATGTGCAGACAGTGCGATCAGAAGTGTAAGATCTGGCTGGTACACTCTGAGCCTTCTCCACATTAGGTGGCTTTGCTAAATTTCTGGGACTTTAAGGGCTACATAAACCTAAGCTTCTTGGCAAACTGAGTGCTTTTAGCTAATGGTCACTTTACAGACTGTAGCCAGAGCTCTCAGTTCAGAAGAATTCACATTTTTAATTTAAAAAGTCTCACTTGCCCTTTCTGTCTAGCATTCATGGGGATGTTACATGCCTAAACAAATTTTGCATAATGGGATCTTCTTTGTGTTTGGTTACAATTTGTAAGTTGGCTATGTCCCAAAAATTCATTTCCAATTCCTGCTAAAGGAGGTTTCTTAAAGAAATCAGGCTATGGAAATATCAGCCTCACTGTTCTCTCTTTTCACAGAGAATTACATGGTCTGTATACATTCCTTCACTTTCCAGTCTGCATTACCAGAACTGTTTTAAAACAGCCAGAACCAAAGGAGTTTTATAAGTGCTCAGGAAAATTTCAAAATTATTTTAATTTCATCTGTCCTTTATACTGAATAATTATTTGCTTTTAAGAATGGTTATCTAAGTATTAATTCTGGTTGCAATGCTTTCATTTGTTCATTTTCCACATAAAAAATGTTTCAAAACTTGGGTCTTTTTTCCCTCTAAAAATATCCCAACATGTGGCTGTACTGATTAATCAACATTGTCAGCACAAAACCTCTTTTCCTGCCCACACAAAAGTGAAACAGCAACTGACCACAAAAAAAGGAGAAAATTGCAATAATTGAGGAAAAAACACAGTCAGAGAGTTCTAATGGATGCAGAAGGGAGGTTACAGGGACGGAGATTCAAAACTATTTTAAGAAAAATGAATACAGTAATCAGAAGCAAACCAAGGAGTTACTCATGTACAGAAAACACCACATGTATGTTTGGGATCAGATCTTCCGAGCACTTGCCATGGCATGCCTTTCAAGTGGGGACATTGTGTTCAGGGCCCTTTAGGTTCAAGCCTTCCATCAGGCTTGTGAGTACAAGGATGAAACTCCAATGCAGGATGAATAAGAGCACAAACTCTGAGCAAGAAACAAGAACAAGAAAAATCATATGACGGTTACTGCAGACTTGGCAAAGAAGACCATGATGCTGACTATGGATCAAACCAGGAATATCAGGAGTGAGAAATTAGAAGGCAAAAAAGTTTACAAAAGGCAAATTTACAAAAATCAAAATGCAAAAGCTGGTTATGTCCTTTAGTGCACCCTCAATAATTAAAAAAAAAAAAGAATAGTGAACAGGGAAACCAATTCATCCATTGCTTTCGTAAATGCAGTACTGGAATGTTACATGCCTGCCAGGTTGGCCAGTCAAGCATGCCACTATGCTAAAATGAACTGTAAAGTGAAAAGATAATTAAAGGAAAAAAGAAAGGAAAAACTGAACTGAAAAATAAATATCAAGTTGAAAAAAAGGATTAAAGTGCAAAAAATACAAAAAGGAATGTAGTGTAACTTCCTTATGTATGGAAGCATTAATTGAACTGAAAAGAAAATCTCGTCCGAAGTTTTCAACTTGAAAATACCTGGTTTTCCCATTACAACCCCCTTTTCTTATTTGATGATTTCCATGTTGTGCTTGATGGTTGTTCTGTTTGCTGTTTGTCTTATTGTGCTGGTCTCCTCATTGCATGCAGTTTTCTATTTAGCTCAGCATAATAAGCCCTTGTAGTTCCAATGGTCAGGAAAGGTGCTTCAAATATTAGTGCACTGGGGTACAGCAATATAGTGTTTGACTACCCCTGGTTTTGCTGACATAATTTTGGAGAGGTATTATGTGCTTGTGAGGATTGCTGACCGCTCTACAAATTGTGCATTAATTTTTTTACAGATTTGCTAATATTCCACAGACAGCAGGCACTGTAGTCCTGCATGATGTTTTTCCCTGGGATGGAAAAGCTGATTCTTACACCTTTCCTAAGCGTACCCTAAAAGAATGAAGCCTTCCCCACAGAGAATGCCTGACTTTGGTATTCTGCTGCCATGAAAGATTCGTCTTGTCTCAGCTGCTCACGGCCAGGTTGACTTCTGACTCTCCTGAATGTCAGAAGGAAACACAGTTCAAACTTTATTGCTGCTGCTGGTGCTGCCGCCAGAAGACAATACAGTATTTTCAAAGAACTCCCGTAACAAATCCATGGAGTACTTTGAATTCCTCTGGTTTATAATATACAGAGCCATAAGGAAAAAACCTACCTCCTCATTCTGCTTCTTCCAAGGAGGACATTAAAGTGACAGATTTAAAGGACATTTACAACTCCGTTGAGCCAGGAGGACTTGATTGCGTTTTTCCACATAGGAAGGAGGTGTTGGGTATGTGTGTGTTCTGGGATGATATGTGGCTGCTGCCGGCCTTTCCAGATGGCCTGTGATGTCATTGCTAAAGATCCTGAAATCTGCTGCATGAGGAAAATCGTTTCATGGCCCTCTGACACATTTTAAAATGGTCTTTGCATAAATTTAAGGGACCAAGGAGACGGGAGAGTAAACGGAAGGTGACAGAAGGGAGAAAAGAGGAGGATATTCACATCCCTGAATAGGCAAGTCAGGCGCAAAACCGCGTGATTAGCACCGTTAGCTTGCCTCTATAACAATTTTGAAAATCTCCATTGACTGGCTGATTAATATTGGACCAGTTCCACAGGAGGAGTCCCCTCTCTTTTGAGAATAGCAGTATTTCTTCATGAAGATGAGGCTGGGGCCACCGAAGATGAAAAGCTGGCAAAGGAAAACATACGGCAAAAATGCTCCTGTGCTGCTGCTCGAGCTGAGCGGATGGGATGGGCTTTCCTTGAGACCATCTCGTGGGAGAAGGGGAAGGGGGTCAGCTGTCAGCGGGGACCAAGTCTCATTTGCAGAGCAGCAGGAGAAACCTTGGTGGATGTTCCTGCATGGTGGATGAACAGAAACCTCCATCCTGCGGGGCTCTGACTCCAAACCTGCCCCATGCAGCTGAACGTGCCGTTTTCAGGAGCAAGCAGTGATGCAGAAAGTGCACCGGGATGCGATAAACACGTGTCCTGCCCCCCGCCACTCTCCTCACCCCTCACATCCACTTGGGCAGTCAGAAGTCTTTGAGGAGAACCTCTGCAGAGGTTAATGCACATTTACCCATCAGAGCAAAGAAATGCCAGTGGTCTTGGCCAGAGATCTGGATTATACATTTTAACAGCAGGGTCTCGCTGTTGTTCCTTAAAGCCATCTGAAAAATAAAGTCATTTACAGTGCAGGTACAAGGGACTTCTTGTTTTCCTGTGAAATGCACCTGCCCAGTATTTGATGAGGACAGCATACACAGCACGGCTAATGAGCCCAGATAGCATGAAACTATATCCTGAATTGAGGTTTGAGTTTTGTGGAATCCTGGTACCATTTTCAATAAGATTTTTTTTGCTCTACATGTTTGGAAGAGGAACAGAGGGACTGAATGGTGTCAAGAAATTTTTTGCTTGAAAATATTCTTAATTGAAAAATAATTCTTATTTTTACTGTTGATGGTGCAAATGTCCTATATATCTTCAGTTACGTCTAGATCTTACTCACAGCTGCACAGAAATTGATAGGATCATTGCACAAACTGAAACCTATTGTGTCTACCAGAAGAATGCATCTTATAAAAAATTAATTTTTCTCATGAGAATCTAACAGGTGCAGGAAAGCATTAAAGAATATGCCACAGACACGCAGCTCTAGACAAGATATGTGAGTCGTTACTGAGAGTAGGGGAGTTAAATTTATAAACTCCCAAAGTAATCAGCAAAGCTGTTGAACAAGCAAAACATTCGAGAGTTTTCAGTGAAGAGAGAAGTAAAAAAAGTACCCAAATCAGTGCAAAACACACAAATTCATTCTACAGCAGAACTTAAGGAATGCAAATAAATGGAAGCACATAAAACGGCCTTTAAGAAAACAGGTTCAACCCATGATATAAGCATCTGGGAATGAGATAGTGAGAAGCGAACAGAAGAGGTTATTGCAGTGTTATGTGTCAACAGTTGCAAAGGGAAAGACTAACCAGGAGAAGAAAATGGCTTTGTACTCAATCAAAAGAGCTGAGTGCCAGTATTAGAAGGAGGGATTACCCAGTACGTGAAGATGCTGAATCAAAAAGGCCATGGCCTGTTCTTGTTACTGCAAAATTCTTCACTGTACTTAGTTACCGTGCTGTCTGCATGCATTGTTTCAATACTTGCTTTCACAAAGTACCAGGCTTGAGGGTATTCCACTGGCCTCCATGGCAGCCTCCAGCCTATCAGGAAGTTCACAAATTGAATTTTTGTTTTGGGCAGTGAAAATCAGGACTTCAGCTTCAGGCTGCAGGGGCGGGATCTGTCATCCCCTAAGCTGAGAAGTGAAGAATATAGGTTTCTTCAACTGTGAGAGTTGTCCAGACTCCCTTTGTAGTCCAAGGAAGAAAAAATTAATCTCATCCAAAACAGGTCATGAACTACACCAGAGAGGTGCCTGTTTCTTGGCGTAAACTCTAAAGGGAGTTGATGGTAACCAGCCCATGTGGAGGGAACTGTATTATCTGAGTTAGGTGAAGTGAAACCCATGCCAGATTTCTACCCTTAAGAGACTGAAACTGAGAAGAGCAGAGAGACACTTCCAAACTAAACCCAAGCTCTTTTACTGATGCCTGTTCCTCAAACAAAGAAACAAAACTTAGGAATGGTGACCTCATTAGGCCTATTCATTGATAGCATTAAGTAAATAAGTCAGGGAATATATGCACAACTCTGAACAACTATTGGAGCATGACATATACATTGGTGTTCCCATACCTCCACATTTTTATCCTCGTGATACATTTCTATGGGTGCTTTAAATGATGGACTGAGGGCAGCATCCTCTGAGAGGGAAATGGAGTGCAGTGGGATGCAAACTGAGAAGGAAGTTCTTGGAGATGCTTTCTGCTGCGGAGTTTTTCATGATTGTGACTCTGTAACTTTGCTACTTCTCGCACCGCTCAGAAATCCTCGCTGAGCGCTTTCAGATGGGAGCTGGGGCAGGCACTCCTCTGAATTTAAAAGAGCCTCAAAGCACCATCAGCAAAACTGTAGATTTAACAACATAAAGGAAGCCAGCTGACTGCAGGGCACCTTGCCAACAACTTCCCTGACTCAGCAAATCCATCTGACATACCTGCAACACCAAGTACACAGTAATCTTTTTGCCTCACAAGTAAATTTGTTTTGTACATTCTGAACAAAAAAAATGTTGCACCCCCCATGCATTTGCTTTCCTCTTAAGACTACACAATAAGATCCTGCTTGAGCAGAGATTCAATAATTGCTTGACATAAAAAGGACATATTTATAGCAAATATTTAATGAATTACCCTTAAAGTCTTACTAGACACCTCTGATAAAATCTTTAATGTGGTCTCAGAATGGGAGATACTCTGTACTTTTTAATCAGGGTAAAAGTGTGAGCATCATGCAACTTACCACTGCACAGTATAAAACACACATTAAATATATTGAAATTACACAATACCTAGATTTTAATGCTTTGTTTTGACCAGATGCAAAGTGAAGGACCAGAAGAACTGACCTCTCATGCTTCGCTGTCATGTCTCTGACACCTGACTACACTGTTCGAAGATAAGTGCCATGCCTACTGCTGTGGATGGCTGGAAATGAAGGGGAAGGCAGCACTTTTACATAAAATCCCTTTCTGCAGCGAGTTTGGATGCAGTTGGTGGTGAGGTTCTGTTAAGGAATTGCGAGTCTGTTCCAAATTAGAAAAACTTTTCTTCCCAGAAGGTCCTAGGGGAGCAGAGAGGAAGGATTGCAGATGGGCTCAGTGTGGACATCCCTGTGTAGATAATGAATGAGAAACCTGCACAGTTGTATACATGGAAAGAAAAACACTTAAGTCTGTGATGAAAGGCCAGATGAAAAAGGAAAGTGTTATAATTCAACAGAATATAAAAGACAGCAGTGGGCCATCCTTTCTTCTAAGGAGACAGGTTACTATATCACTTCCCTGCAATCACAGCAGGAATGATGGATTAGTTGGAAGGGAAAATTGGTGCCTGAGGCACTTCTGACTTCAGTGTTTCAAGTTGTCCACAATCCTTCGTAGCCTTCACCCAAACATGAAACCCTGTAATGAGCATAGGGAATTACTAAGGGCGAGAAGTGGTCTCCCTAGTTATTTCCTGAAATCCAAGCCTGAAAGAAAGTACCAGCTTTCAGGTGCACGCCAGACCCTTTGTATTCATTGTACCTTCAAAAGGGGGATGCCTCTGGGCTGGACCCAAGCCCAGCTGAAGAGATGGTCTTTGTTTTAAACTGCAAGCAAGCCTGGTGAGATTCTTCTCTGATGAAGGTTTGTTTCATTCTGGGCTATCTGAAAAATGTTTTAAACTTATTTTATAGTCTCCTTTGTTGAACAAACCTTGAAGGAAGCCAGAACTAACATCTTCTTCTAACCTGTGCATGTAAGAGAGGGGAGGCAGAACTGCAAAGAAGAGGTGGGACTATCTATCAAGAAATAGGAGGCCAGGCTGCAACATATGATTGAAACCTGCACTGGTTTTGTTGCATATGGGACGAAAAGAGTCAGCCAGCGGAGAAAGAAGGAAGGTGAGAGAAGGGTGCTATAACCTTTGCAAGAAGCATGTTTCAGTGCACCCGCGTGTGTCTTGTTCTGCTCCACACAACCTCAGCTTGTACAGGAAAACAGGAAAGCAAGACTCTCAGATTTTCACAATTGCCCAGAAAAACTCAGAGGTAGGACTTGACCATGTCTGAGTAGGAGATATCCATAGCAGTCAGCAGCCAGCAAGCTTGGAAAGGTAAATTACCTCCTTTAGTCCAACAAATGATACCTTACGTTAAATATGATTATTTAAACGTCATGATCATCAGTGATATCATTACTCATTTGAAAAGAAGATGGAGAGTTGCACAGTTTACTGAGCCATTAATTGGTGGCCTTTGGGAGGTGCTGCACCTTCGGTTTCTACCCCTAGTCAAAAAGGAGGCAAGGTCAAGAGCCCTTGGTCCATAAAAGCTGAGCTGATGGGATCCCAGAGAGCACATATCATACTTTAATTCTCTATAAAATCTGCTGCGAGCTGCTCTTGTTTAGGTGCATGCTTAGGATTTATTCCAATAGGTGGAGCTTGGAAGGGCACCACGTCCTCTTCTCATCTGGTTCTTGGGACACCACTGGGAACAGTCTAAGTTGCGTGGCAGCAAATGACGGCTGTAATCTGGCCACAAGCTACCAAGGCTGAACCCAGCTGAGTGGCACCCACTGTGCCTCCAGCTTCATGGCTAGGGTGGATTAAAGCACGGTAAGAAACTGCAAGCTGGTGTCTCAGGTCAGGGAAGAAATTAGCAATGAGCTGTGGAACGATATGCTTCTGGGGCATGTAATTGAAGATCACATGGCAAGAAATTGTGCAAACTATTGCAATCACTTCTGGAATATATCCCTGAATTTGGCTCTTTACTTGCTTTACAAAGGAAAAAGTTCAAGGTTTTAAGTAATAAAACATTTGTCTATGAATAAATAGCTGTAAGAAAAAGGATCAGGAGGAACTACCAAAGCAGGAGATAGAGGAAAACATCTTTTTTTTGCAACTTCTAGCATCCTCACACTTAAATATAATGGACACGTTTCCCCTTCTTAGGGCTTCTTACAGGACCTTTCTTTCTCTTCCTTTTAATCTTGAATACCACTGCATTTTCAGCAGCAGTGAAGTGGACTGGCAGCAATTCTCAGTTCATTTTTTTGTTATAAAAATTAAATTGGGTATGATGAGCTTTTGTAAAAGAAAGCGAGAACTGAAAATATCCAGAAAGTCACAAAGTACCGCCAAAAAGACATTTGGGAAGGGGTGAGGCTGTTTAAACTTACATTCTTCCCACTCTGGGCCAGCTGTGTTTCTCTTCTTCTCTCACACCCATCTTGTAAGCAGATGGAGTATTTTGAAGTGTTAATATAACGGAAAATAAGCCAAACTAGATTCTTAAAACAGCTCCTAACTTACTTAGTGTAGTTTAGCTTAAAGCAGCCTGGCTATTCTCAGTAACTGCTGAGTAGCATAGCCAAACTAGGTGAGGAAAAACTAATTTGGCTTTATTCACTTTCAGAGGATTTTGGTAGTGAATACTGCAGGTAGAGCTGGAAAAAACTGGGTAGTGAGTCTCTCCACCTGTGCCTTGCTTTTTAGATTTAAATATTTGCCAGTGGAAGTTGCACAGAAGATGCATTGGGGGGAAAAAGAAAAAAAAAAAACACAGGACAAAAAGAAGTTACAGTTTTATTTAGATTTACTTTGTGCACGAGTCCACTGGGGAGGTTTTTAGACTCTTTCTCCCACTCCTCACATGGATAAGGACAGACATAATGAAGATTTGCTGAGATTAATACTTCACCCTTTCCCTAAAGACCAGTAAAGCAGCGTGTAGTGATGGTGATGTTCTCACTGTATAGGGTGGGTTAGAAGGGTTTTGTGCCTGGATTGGTACACTTTCATGACAGATATTTGAGCTGGGGAACAGCAGAAGCCTGTCAATGACACCGATATGACTTATTATACCTTATCAGCAGTGGTCCGTGACTATTCCCTGATTCAGGAAGGAAAATTCTCCCATCTTCTAGTCCAAGTGTATTTGCTGCTAATGACATTGGTGGTTGCACTCAGGGCATCCAGACTGGCAGCTGTGCCAGAAAAAAGCAGAGCAGGTTTTGTGCCAGAGCCTCCATTTTGGCTTTAGTTACACACAGTGTCCTGATTTGCTGCTCCTTCTCCTGTAAATCAGAAGGAAATCCATTTAAAAAAAAAACCCTCTATGAAAAAAAAGATTTATAAGGAGTTTTTTCATATTTGTTGTGAATCCCACAAAAAAAAAAAAGCATGTGAAAGCAAACTCTCAGTACTAAGCAGAGCTAATCCCCAGCAGCCAGAGAGGTACTGGGCTCTCGAGATGTCACTTGCAAAGTAAAGCAGTGTCTCTATTTGTGCCCTAATTGCAGCAAATTTAAAGAAAACATTGCAAAAGGTGAAAATCAGTTGCCTCAAAGAGACTGAGACCTTGTCTGGATGACTGCTTTCCTACTCTGATTTAGGCAGTGGCTTCTGAACAGTGGAAATAGGTCCCTGAGATCTCCCCAAGTCCGTGCTTGAAGAAGGACTTTTCAGTGCAGTGTGATGCCTTTAGGTCTTCATAATTCTCCATGTACCCTTCAAAAGGTTAAAGGATTTCAATTTAGCAGATTTGCAGAGGACCACATGTTCAGTTATCTGCATTATCTGACTGTTTTGAGGAGGGCTTCCCAGGAACATTTAAATTGCCTAAAGGTTTTCATCTGGCTGCAGGAGGATGGTTTAAAGCTGAAACATCCAAATATAACTCATTAAGGCCCCAGGTGCAGCACTCGAGTCATACAATACCTTAGGTGGATGGCCCCCCACCCACCCAAGACAGACACTATGAGCACATGGTGAACTGCGATAGCAGGAACAGCAGTGAGAAGTGGCCTGTGTCTTCCTTCATATTACAGGGAGTTCATCCCTGGCTTTGCTTCTGCATCTGAGGTCATCTATCATCCCCCTGGAGAGGGGAAACAGTTTGACTGGACATGAACTTTCCTGGAAGCCTTTGTTGTATGTAAATCCAGACTGACAACGCTATCTATAATGCATGTCTGTCATGCATGCTATGTACATGTACATGATACTCCATACGTGTACGTGGAGTTTCATGGCTGATTCTGGTGCTTGCAAGTCTGGTATTGGCTTTCCTAGCCAGGTCAATGTTAAAGTTTGGCTCTAAATGCAGGTCCAGGCAAGTGTGATCTGAAAAGAAATACAGTGTCATGAAAACCTATTTGCAATAGTTTATTCTAGCATCTATTCCAAAGTTCTTTTTGGGTGCTGGTGCTAAAAAGACTCTGTGTTGACTTATATATTGGGAGTTAAAATCTAGGTCTGGCACCTCAGAGAAGCTAATTGTGAGACTGGATTTCCTAAAATAAGAGCAAAGGCTCATTGCAAGTCAGCTTGTGGGAGATATTCTGCTTTTACAAATCTTGCAAACTGCTGCCATTCCAGTTTTTACACCGGTCTGAGACAGGACATTAGCCAGATTAGATCGAACTGGTAGATCCAGAGACATTTCGTGCTCAAAAGCAGAGAGTAGACCGGTGGCTGCAGGATGAAAATCAGAGCTCAGAAAGGGAAGGACTGGAGGTAGATGGGAGGTGGAGAAAAAAGGAAGAAGGGAGTGCAGAGATGAGGAAATGAATCAGAGAAAGAAGGAAAACAAAAAGAAATTTAGAAAGACAGTAAAGGGAAGTCATGAGAGAAATAAGAGAGTAAAAGGCAAGCAAAGGAGAAGTGTGAAGATGGTGAGAAAGATAGAGAAAGTGACATAAGCCAGGCTTGGTAAAAGAAACAATAAAAAACAGAGGGCAGAGAGAGGAAGGGAGTGATAAATGGGAAAGAGGTAGTAGCTGCAGCAAGGTAATAGACGTAACAGTATGTTTTACATGAGGCTGCATAGCCAAGCTGAAGTGCTGCACAGATTGCAGATGTGCAGCTTACCCTGAGCGAAGCACATGCTCCCAAGTTCAAACACAAGCACACCCACGCCCGGCCACATGCACGCCTCCGCACACACGTTATCCAGCAAAATGAAACTTGAGATTCTCAGTTCAGTCTAAGTTTTATAAGCCATAAAGAAAAAACGGACAGATTTTTTTTGCATTGGCTCAGTCTGGGTTAAAGAGGAAAAGTTGTTCAGCCTTCGATGAGGTCTTTTGTTCCTCCTTTCTCCAAAAGCGTATCCACATCTGTGTTCAAATGAGCGTTCGTATGGGCAGCCGCAGTCCCGATGGAAGTTGTGCATTATGTCGCAATAGACCTTGCCACTTGATGTGGAAGTGTGTGATGCAGCAGGCGATGGGGCTGGGCAGGGGATGGGAAGTTGCAGCCCCTTCAGACCTCCTGCACGGCTCACCCTCTTCCATTCTTACAAACCTAAGCAAAGCAGGACTTTTGAAACCTGTCTCCTAGGTTTTTCTCCTCTTGTGGGAACTTCAGCTTTCCTGAGCACGTTCCACGCGTTTCTCAGGTGAAGGTGGCACTTGGGTTATGGGATTAAAGGCTCATCTCCACAGACACAAAGGCAAGCAGAGGAATAGCCAGGAGGGGAACCCCCCAGAGCCTGATCAGAGAAAGGAGCACCCTGGTCTGGCTCCTGCCAGGGCTGTCACAGGAGAATGCAGGATGCGTGCAATTAGCAAAGACTTTTCTGAAGAAATAGACCAAGTAAGAAAGAAAAATAATTGGGGAATGTTTGCTTTCAATATGATAAGGATAAGTTTTGAAGATGCATGTTTCTCAAGAGGCCAGTTTGGAGGTATGAAGCTCTATTTTTTGAGTGATTGCTTGATTTTCATTTTTTAAATTACTCTGTAATAGGAACAAGGACTCTGGAAGACCTCACTCTGTATATCTGCAGGCAGATCGGCTTGGGAGACTGAAAAAGACTGCTCTGCTCTTCTGGCCTAGAAGAGCAAGTGAAATGGTGGTACATGGACCACCTCTACACTCAAAAGTTGCATCAGTTTAACCAAGTGAGGAAACAACTGAAAAAGTTGAAAAGTAACTTTTATTTGTTTCATTTGCCTTGATTCCTCACTGATTACACTAACACTATGCAAGGGCTCCATACATTTAGCTATATAAGTTTCTAAACTGACCTGTTGAGTCTGTGTGACCTCTGTGTGCACAGATGGCTATAGAGACGATGGAAGAAAGCGGCTAGGTTGCAGGGTCTGTTAAATGTAAAATAGAAGATGAGTGAGACTTTTTAAATTTCCAGCTTTATGCACTGTGCAGACAGGAAACAGTGCATTTTATTTATATGATTATATTAATTTTGGTTCAGAAGTTAATAGCATAATTCCCTTTGTGGGACCTGTCATGCACTGAAACTAAATCATCCCCCGTGGTGTAATATGAAAGGGGGACTGTGAACTCAGGAGAGCCATTTCCCTGTCATTAGCAAATTTCATCCTTATGTCTGAATACCAAGTACACTGTCCACAGCGCAACTGAGTATTTTTCCTAGCTGCAGAGCATATTGTTGCCTTTGAAGAGCACCATAATTTAGCAATTACAAATTCTGTTTTTACTCCTTGGAGAGGATTGTCTGTGAACATTTTCATGGATATATCCTCCCTCCTTGCAAACCACTGCACCATAGGGGTACCTGAAAAGATGCCACATGGGATCTGTATCCTGCCAGAGCAAACCCTCAAGCTCATCCCACTAAAAGCCATCACAGTCTTGTGCAAGTCCCTCCGTCCTACCTGGATTTGGCAGCTTTTACATTAAGAAGTGTGGACACAGCTCATTTTCCTCAGCCAGATTGCTCCACCCTGTGCACTCCCTGTGCTCAACCTGAAGTTTGGGGGGAATTGGGGGGGATGTAGGTTCACTTCCACTTATGCCCAAAGGTAAATGGAAATGAGTAAGGAGCAGCATCCCCCTAATCCATCAGGGCAAGAGTCCCACCAGCTGCCAGCACCCTGGCAGGACTGGCAGGCATCAGGGTACTGGCACTACCCCGGCTGGGCAGTCTCAGCCTCGAGCAGTGACGAGAGACGAGCACAAGAGGCTTCATGGGTGTTCATGGTAGGTAATGAATTCCCATCTAGATGGAGGTGGGAAAACACAGGAGCAGTGGTGTCCTGCTCAATAAGAAACATGGGGCTTGTAACCGTGATATGGGAAACGCCGTATGACAGGCAATATCTGGTGATCCTAGCACCGGTGAATGACAAAATATAGTAAGGAAACTCTTTTGGTATCATTAAACCCTGACAAAGAAGAGTGAGAGTGTGTGCGTGCACACACACGTGCACACTTGGGCATGCACTGTACACATGCCCAAACTGGGAAGTAAATAATTCCGGAGAGAATAGGAAATGAATTTCCAAAGCCATGAACTGAGGGACTCGCTGCCTGCCTGCTACGTAGCTGGGAGCGGGGATCTGGAAGCCAGGTGACCTAAGCTTTATTTCTGCCTCTGCCACTAGCCTGCACTGGCCTTCTCTGTGTCTCAGATGCCCATCTGCGACCTGAGGGTATAGACTGAAGGGTTCTCAGCTCCTAGAGTGAAAGGCACTGAATGAAAAGCATTAACTGCTGATAAGAGATACTGATGGCATGCTTCTTTTATCACCACAACTTTCTGAGCGCTGCACGGGCAGAAGCGCCCAAAGTTTGTTTCTCTGTAAACTCTCCCTCCTGTTTCTCTTTCCATATGGCTGGGCTGGCGTCGCCAATTAAAAACAAAGAGAACATTAGGGAAATGAAAGAGAGGAAAAGAAAGATATACAGAGCAGCAATTAGAGAAGAGACAGCTAAAATAGGTTCATGATGGCAGGGATTCCTTCATGTTTGAGGAATGTGTCTAAGGTGAAGCTTTTCTACTGTAAAGGCAATTTTGTGCTAATAAATGGCCCCCCAAATTCTTTCCTCCTGAAGATAATGTGATGAAACAAGTAGATCTGAAATAGTCCAGGAACAGCTGAGCAATTACAGATGGGTCTGCTGTGAGCAGACGAAGCAAGAAAAGGTCAGCCTATTTATGAAACTTATGTGTTGCCGGTTCACACAGAGTTAAATGCTTGAACTTTTCTTTGTGCTTTTGGAAATCTCCCACAAAGTCTCCCAGGAGATATGTTTGTGAGAAATTTGCATCAGCTTAGAGTAAACTGGTTTAAAACAATAATGAATTGAAACTATTATAAGCCCTTGTGTGACTATTTTGCAGCTCACCAAAGCGCATGGCCATACAGAATTTAATCCAAAGGTCCTCCATACATAAAGGCATATGATTTGTCACTGAATCAGCCGAACATGTGGACATTCTTAACGTGCTTTAGAAATGAGTTACATTGATTTACCACTGTAAGCTAAATTGATTATATAAATGTTAAAATTGCAGAGTCTGGCACCAAAAGTTAGGAAATACCCCAATTAAGGTGACCGGTACAACATGCATACGCTGCAGTCTTTTATTATGAGATCATGTCACCTTCTTTCCAAAGATGCCCCCCACCTCAGAGCATGGTGTTCAGTTACTGACAAGTTTTGCAGTGTTTTGGTTTAATCCTCATTGTTCGGCGTGTGATCTCCAGCCGTGTGTTACTGATCACTCTTCAGCTCCGTGTACGAAGGCAGAGCTGTTAGTCCATGCGCAGGGTTTTTACGCAATGTGCTGCATGAACATGTGAGTGCCAAGCTGGGGACCCCAGTGTAAAATAAATAAATAAGTGACTCTTCCCATGGCACAACCCCATCCTCAAAGCACAGCTCCCATTGACTCAGCTCTCAGCTCTGCAGACTGGGCTTGGCTTCTCACCTTCAGCGCTTGGAGGATGGAGGAAGGCACAGTTAGTGCCCACCCCAAAAAAAACCCAGTTGGAGAGATTTGACAGGCGTTGCTGAGGAGCTCTGAGGCAGAAGAAAGGCTGGAGTCCAGTTCTCTCGGGACAACTTCCAGTTGTCTTAACCGTAGCACGATCCTCTCTCATCCTCTATCTTTTTACTTCAGCGGTTGTGCAAGGTCTGATAGACAACAGCTTTTTTCATTGCGCAACCCTCTTTCATCACCAAAGCACCATCCATCTGCATATTGCATGAGATGGGGATCCTGGAGCAAAATAGTACATGGTTGTGTTTATAATTAATCATCGTAGTGCACATGCGCAAGAGGACTGAACTTAAATTTCATGGCTATCTTAATTTTGGTCCTTCCTAACTTTTTAGTATTTTATTTTACAACCCTAATGATCTTTTAATGTAGTTTTTGTGTAAATTTCCTCAGTTTTTAGGACAGCAAACTGAAAACCTGGGAATTCCCTTGTAAGAAGCAATAACTGCTCCCACACGGGCCATCAGAAGGGCTGATTCCTTCACTCAAAGGCAGGTCTCAAAAATGTAAAAGCATCACAGGGGTCAAACAAAGTAGTTTCATTATGGGTTTTGTTTTTCTTGTGACATATTAATAATTCTGATTCCAGCTGAAATGAGTCTCTATACGAGATGTAAATCCACATGGAAAAATCAAAATTCCTTCTTTTCAAAGTGTTTGAAGGAAACATTTAGATTTCTCAGGATCTTCACATCACTGGAAATAGTTTGGCAGTATCAACACACACTGGAATCGGTGGTGGTGGTTTTTCCTCAGCAAGGCCCACATCTCCAGAGTCTTCCCTGCCTTCTGCCCCTTGACGGAGCAGCACAACTGGCTGTAGTGGGAAAGGGTCATTTTTTTATATGGGCTAGGGGGTGAGGAGGCACTTTGCCCAGGAAGTCTGCAGCAATTTGCTAACAGGAGAAGACCTAGAAATCCTGGCTGGATCTCACTTGAGAAATCTGGCAGTGTCCCCCCTTCTCAGAGGGGTCGGGGTCAGGGTCCCCGTGTAGAAGCTTCCCTGGTGTAGAAGTGCTGGCTCAAATGATTGCAGACGCTTATTTTCGTTTCCCCTCCCAGCTTGTCCGTGACCCTCCAGGCTGCCCTTGTCCTGTTCCCATCTTCCCCTACACTTCAGCTCCTCATCTCCACCTCCTCATCTCAGTTTCCAGACAGTGACCAGCTGCTTCCTTCAGTCCCAGCCTCCCTTTCTATTTCTAGTCCCCTCTCCCAGTCTCTCCCCATAATGCTCCCCTCAGGCATGTCTCTACCCCTCCACCTGAGCCCCCACCACCGCTGATCCTAATCTTCAAGGCACTGACTTCTTGGTGAAAGCCCTGCCGTAAATTTATACTGAGGATGAAACTGTATTTTTCTGCCTAATCTCAGACATAGCTGAACTTTTTTTTTTTTTTTGGCTAATATTTCAGAAAAGAACAAATCAACCTGAACAGCCCCCCCCAGCGGGGCAGAAATCTGTTCCAACAATTCTCAGGTTCAGCACAGTTCATTAAAAGAGAGAGAGGAAATGCGTAATCAGATGAGCAGAGCAGTATTTAGTGTAGGTGTCCTTTCCAGCTCTGGCTACGATATTCCCATGTGGCCTTCATTTCCTGAGGAGTCGGAAGTGGAAAGAGAGACAATACACTAGATTATAATCTGAGTTTATGCTGACCTCTCCTAAGGGACAAAGGGCCATATCTAAAGACTTACAGTCATGCCCAGCAGTAATCACGAGTCTAGTCACTATTGAATAAAGACAAGCATAAATGGGCTTCTTCCATCTCAGTGTAGGAAGTTATGGGTTCCTGCCTGTGAAGCCTCTTCAGAAAGCACATGATATTGTTGTTACCCTCCAACTCCAGAAAAACATTTCCCTCTACATTTCATGCATATTCCTGTATCTTCCTGTGGATTTTCCGAAACTATCAATACTGCTCGAAGTAAATTGCCCTTTCCAAGGAGAGAGGAAAGAAAGGCTTTGATTCCATTCATCCTGTCTAGTTTGTCACCTATGATGTTAGGAAAAGAAAAGCCGCCAGTTGCCCATTCTGCTGTGCTCATATCTCTCTACGTATGTGCGCCTGTGTGCATACATACATATGCGCATGAATGTGATTGTGCATGCAAGAGTATGTGTGATAACATCATCCAGATGCCACACCATACTGTTGGATTATGTCAGTCTCACCCAATGAAGCACACTGAGCAAATGCTAATAGTTAAGAGCTAATAAACACTACACTAGAAGGTCAGTGCTGAATCGTTTGGATTGTGCACATGGTTCTCAGATACTTTCCCCCAGTGTTTCCCTGTAGCTGTAGATAGGCTGTGTGGCTGCAGATCTCCCTGTAGGAGGGATTTTTAAAGCCCTGCACTTTACTGAGTCAGCTCAATATGTTCAGAAAGAAATAGCCCTGATACACTTGGACAGCATTATTGCCAGAAAACAGACTTCACAAGTTTCCAAAGGATGCTCGCAATGAGAGTTCCCATGTCTTTGACATGGTTGGCTCAAAGCAAAAAAGAGAGGTCATATTTACAGAGGTCAGAAATAGGAGAGCATACGATTCTCTGTCTCCATTTTATTTCTCTGTACCTTCTTGCGTTTTCTTTCTCACTGATGATGACGTATAATCACAGTAGACTTAAGGCTGTGCTCCTGTCTTGACAGTGCAATCTTTATGTAAATCAAGTGAAAATGTCTTGGTTACTTGCATGATAAAGTGCTCTCTGCTTCACTGTATGCTTTACTTTTGGCCACCTGTAGCAGTTAATAAACTGGAGCCTTTGTTGACCAAATCACTGCCCACTTCCTCCCTTCAGCTGACCCTTCTGTGAACTGCAAGGAGTTCCTGTTGAGACAGTAGATGTAGTTAGAAGTTGGCCACACAGTGCTGGAGACAACTGTGGGAATAATGAAGACATTGAGAGAGTTCAAAAGAAATCCGTTGGATCAGTAAAATTATTTTGCATCAATCTCCAACTATTCATTTAACCCCAGACCTAAACTCCTTCTGCTTTAGGATTGTTTAACCTTTTAACCTTTCTAAAATTGGGTGAATGTCAAGAGAAATAAACCACTTTACTGCTAGGAGAGCAGCAGACACTATTGGAGTTCTAGGACCAATATTGAACCAAGATTGATGTACCTTCAAATGTGGTCTGTGTTGAGAACTGAGCTACAACTATTTGTAAGTTCAAGGCAACTTCCCAACCACAGAGGCAGTTTGGGACCCACGTTTGGAACAAGCTCTCTGTTTTCTCGACGTTCCTCTAGAAGAGGTGCTCTCTTTCCTGCCCACTGTGTGCTGCTCTGACATGGGGATGGGTTTGGGAGCAAGCATGTTATAGAGGATTCTGGAGACGACCAGTCAGGACCAAGGTGGATGGGAGTACGTACAGGAAAGACTCGAATTGAGGTTGAGAGAATAAAAGATTCTTATAGGAGGAGAAGTCTCTCAGGAAGATTGCCATAAGTTCAGACCAGGAACTGGGGACTTGAAAGGAAAAAGAAGAATCAGCAGCTGATGATGGATGCTTCTCTGAAGTTTCACGATGCAGTTTTAATAGGAAGGGTCCACCTTGGCCAGTGATCCAAAGGTTAAGACTCTTTCCATCCCTTTCCAAGAGTGTCCCCATTTCCAAGCAATTTGTCCCACAAGACAGCTTTCAGCCTTTGTTTATGAAGCTAAGATGGCCGGCAGGAATCTGGCAACAGAAGTTATCTAACTAGTCCTGGAGGTGGGAAAACACAGCTCAGCATTAATGCAGACATGTCAGCAGCCATAAATAACCCGTGAGTGTGCGAAGAAGCTGTTCTATCCTACAGAAGCGCGTTACCCCCTCAAGACCACTACAGGTTCTCTGAGCAGCAAATGCACCATGCGCTCCTTTCGGGTGGATGCCCTCACTTAATCTGAACCCCGTAGAGCAAGACCTTTACTGCTTGTAGGGGGTCTGTCCACACCTTGAGGAGTTATTTCACCCACTAGCAATGCGGTCAAGCTCAGGGGCTTAGTTCTCAGGTTAGTAATTTCATAGATTGTAAAGTCAGAAAGGACTTTAATGATCATCTGGTCTGGCCTGGCCTCCCACATAGCACATGCCAAATAATGTCACTAAATAAATCCTGCCTTAACTTCAACAACTTGTAGCTGAACCAAAGTGTATCTTATAAAAAAAAGGTTGTTTAACCTTGATTTTAAGACCCAAATGATGGAGAATTTACCGCATCCTATGGTAGTTTTCTTACAAAGGTTAATTACTTGCAGGGCTTTAAACAGGCGTGGCATTTCTTATTTGATTTTTTTTTTGTCTTGATCTTATTTTGCCTTTGTTTGCTAGATTCAACAACCTTCTCATGCTAGAAATATTATTAGCAACTCACCTCTGAATCAATTTTGTACTTTAAACCATATTTTATAAGTGTGGTCTGACTTTAAAAGCCCTGGCATCTGAATCTGTCTTTTAGGGACTCTTTACCCTATGTTCCTCCCATCCCAACGTGCTCCCACCCCACTTTTGCAGCACAACCATGCCATTGTGGAGGGCCAAATTTGGTAGTGCCAGCTGGGCTTTCTGTGTCGGAGAGCGGTAGGAGGAAGGGTTATTTAGTTCTTTAGATTTTATTTGTGATTCCAGTGGCCCTGTTCTTCACCTTGTCTGTAATGGGCCACTGACTGAACCATGCTGTCGGCAAAGTAGTGTCCAGATGACTCAGGATTTGGCAGGAATGTCTTGAAAGTAACCCAAAGAATAGACAGGCAGAACTGCTGCTGTGAATGTTGACATCTGTTTTTCACCCCCAAAAGGGGGAGAAAAAAAACCAAAACACAAAGGTTGAGATGCTGAAATTTTGTATGGGACAAAAAGTTCTGAAATTTTTCCCTTTTGAACGAATCAAAATGTTTCATTTACTTTTGGATTAACACTGACCTGCACTGGTGGGCTGTGGTGGAGCTGCACCTCCTCACTGCTGGGCTTGGCAGCCTGTGGCCCAAGACAGGCAGACTTGCAGAGTGTCCTCAGAGAAGGATGCCAGTGCTCCAGACTAGACCTGAGCCTGCAGAGGCACCTGTAGATCAGCCACAAGATTTTGGGGACCGCAACCCCAGCTCTTTAGGCTGCTTGGTATAGTCTCCCTATTGCTAAAGTTTGGACTTGATGATCTTAGAGGTCTTTTCCAAACTTAATGATTCTCTTCTCTTCTCTTCTCTTCTCTTCTCTTCTCTTCTCTTCTCTTCTATTCTATTCTATGTCCTTTCTCATTGCAGGAGGGTTGGACTAGATGATCCCTTCCAACCCAAACTATTCTAGGATTCTATGATTCTATGACCCGTCTGGTCTGTATGAAAAGAGAGCTGAAAAGCCCATTCATGGCTGACCTTATGTAATGCATCATGGTCCTCCATTAGAGAGGACCTTCTCCTCGCGATAGTGGGGTACCGTGGGAGATACAGTCCACAGGGGTAATTTAGCTCGTGGTAAAGACTGGTGACCTAGGTCCCCTAAAGTCTAATTGTCTGGGGGTCACAGTGTTGCAGAGCTTAACCACCAGTTGCACCAAATGAAATGGGGCATCCTGGTTTTATCAAACAAAAATCAAGGATTTCCTCCAGCATGGCGTTTCCTGGTGAAAAAGCCTGTTCTGCAGAGATATTTCCCTGTTCTTCTGTAAAAAAAGACTCATCTCAGCAGAAAGGTCCCAGCCATCCATACATGCACCATAGGTGGTGGGGGGGAATATGTTGGGAATAGCTGGACAGCCGGGACTTTCCTTTCTGAGCTGATAATACATGTCTGCCACAGTGAATAGCTAGGAGATCTCATGCTATTCAAGGTGTACCGTTGGGTGAGACTTTTGGTTGCTAGAAGTAAATTTGGGGTTTAGTTATTAGAAGTTCCTCCATAGTTTTTGAAGGGCAGAGATGGTCATTATTTTGTCCTGGACAAATGCCAAGCCAGGTCACTTGATTTGGCTGCACTACCTTGCCATGCTGTTTCAAATAGCTGCTCTTTGCTAGATAAGCAGTTGCTGAGTACTGTCACACAAACAATTCACCATTTTTCTTCAATTTAATCTTCACCACAGGGAACTGACTTACCATCTTAAAAATTATCAGACATTTGTGTATGATTCACAAATGACAGTATACTCCCCTTCCCCCTGTGGTACGTGTTTCTAGTCAGTGGCAACCAGGAGCCTGAAATAGAAAAAAAAAAGGAAAAGACAAGTCTGTTAATCCACCATGACACATACACCTTGATTTTATTTTATTGGAGGGATTTTATAAGGGCTATTATCTCCTGGTTTACATAATCCAACACTTCCCTTAGGGCAATCAAAATTGAGATTCATATGACTTGGAGTTTACAATCCAATGCAGCTGGCAAAACTGGGATTCAGATTCATGACTGCAAATGCAATCCTACTGCACACACACTAAGAAGGACAAGAAAAGGGGGGGGGGGGAAGAGAGAGAGAGAGAATAAGAAAAGCCCTGGTGAAGTGATCTATCACATTGTCTGAGCAGGAGTGTTTGAGAACTGGTATCATTAAATGAGTCGAAACTTCAGCTAATTTGATTCAAAGGTTGCATGACCTCTGCTAAGTGAGGGACTCCCTTTCCCTGCTGTCTTTGTCTGTTCTTAATAATTTAGCCAGCAACAAGGTAAGATCCAAGATTGACTTTTTCTGCTACAAACATGACTTCAGTCCAAGTATTTTAGCACCTGAACTCAAGTGAGGATAATAAATGTCAAAGAAATATTTATAGCTTGGTATATGGAGAATTTCCAGTTCCCTATACTGCAATAACACACATCCATCTGCTAACAGCATTAGAGTTGCAGCTTTAAAGCAGATAGAGCCTGAAAATAGAAGGCTGCAGTATGGACAGATAGCTGTTGCATTTAAGTGTTTGATATTAAGCTGATAATTAAATTAGAAATTAATTATCCAGCTTCGGGAAGCCATTTTCTTCCTGGACTCAGGCCCACACAGAAATTCAGACTGAGTTCTGTGCCTCTTCCACTCCTCTGCATTCGTTTAGCCAAAATCCATTCCTGCAATACCCAGCTGAGGGGAGCGAGCTTACAGCAAAAGAAGGTTAAGGAGGAATAACTGAAATTTAGAAGTGGAAAAAAGACTTCTTATCCCATCTAATACATCCCTCCAGCCAGTACAAGCAAATTATTCTTCAGGGCTTTGTCAGGTCTAGTTTTAACTGACTGCAGTGATGGAAGCCCCATCTCTTCCTTTGGGAGAAAGCTGCACATTTGAACAAAGCTCCCTGCTAGCAAATATTTCCTGATACTAAGCCTGTATTTTCCTTCTTTTTTAAAGTGATCCCTTTAATGTTGGCTTGATCCAAGATTTTTTCCCAGTGAACTCAGCTCTGTGAGATCTGGAATGCTTACTGGAATGTATGTCTTTTCACCCCCAGATTATGGTTTGAAATCCGCCCTAAGCTCACAGTGCCTGGAAGCTGGGGTTGTAGCATATGGTCTCACAGGTCTGTGTGAAATGCGTCGAGGTGTATAGTCCCATCCTGAAGGTACACGACACAAGCAAGGGCACAAAGCGGCTCCGTCATTCTCTGTTGCTGAGCCACGTGCTGGTGGGAGCAAAAAAATCCTTTTGAGGCTTGCAGACACACCAGGGATGAAGTGCCCGGGCAAAGGTGGTGTGAGGGAGCTTTTGCTCTTGCTGCTTTGGGTGTAACTGGGTGTAGCAAAGTGCTTTGATTTTCACCCTTCTTTCCCCTCTCACCAGAAGTGAAAACGTGGGCATACTGTAGGAAAATAAAGATTTTGGCAGAACCGGGGTCTTTTTCATGTAGAAAGGATGTCTGAATGTGGGGTTTTCTTTTGAGATCCAAGACACATAACTGAATGGCTTCCTCACTAAAGAAGTGTTTTAGCATCTTTGGTCGCAACAGAAATCAGAGGTGGAGAACGATGCAGGAGGCTGGTTGAAGTGAAAGCACAGATTTATGATGCTGATGTTAACCCTTATAGGACACCTAGTGCTCTGCCCTGTGGATGAGGAGAATGATGGGAAGCGACAGAGGCAAACGGCTTCTGCCCTGTGATGGGGTAGGGATACGGTGCTGTTCGGTTGTGGGACCAGCACCGCTCTGCATTGGGAAAACCAGCAAGGAAGGGCACCGCTGGGGTCTGTGTGCTCTGAGAAGGACCAGCATTTCAGTAGCAGTAGCTCCAGCCTAAGTTTCGGCCAGTTTCGATGGGGTCTGAACTTATGAGGGCCAGCGATGGAGCCCAGGGGGATGCCCTGCACTGGGGGACTGCAGGAGTTCAGTGCTGCAACCGAACCCAGGGCTGGTCCCGGTGTCAAACTGGTGTGACATTTGAAAAGTCCAGCTTAGCCACAGCATGTGAGATTGCACTGTGCTCTGACATTATATGTGACGCGGTTCTGGCACATCACGCCATTGCAGAGGCCAGGCTATACATGTCTCCAGAGGGTGGGTGGAAGAACAATCTGGCTGGTCCCCAGTGCTGTTCACACAGTGCCCTCGGGGTCAGGCTCAGCATTTCAACCAGATAATTCAGTGATCCTTCTTTCATCACGTGGCTTTCATCACGTCAGAAAGTCTGCGGCACCCTCGGGGTGACACTGGTGGCTCATTCTGGGGGGTCGTGGCAGCGTCTTCTCAGAGGGATAAAGGTTTCATTCTCCATTTCTCACTTCCCATAGGATGAGGAAATACCAGCGGGCACTTTGTCGGGCTTTTCCCTCAGGGTCTAGGAGCATTGGCAGCATGTCTGCTCTGTTACTCACTGATGTCTCATCCTTAATACGTGATTGATGGTACAGGTGAAATTCTCACAATAGAAATGTTAGCGTCCACTCTCCTCCCTCCCTCCCTCAGCCAAACCAGCAAAACTGCTGGAATAACTTTGTTCTTCTGGAATGAAAAAGGTGGCTGCCGTCTCTGTCTCAAGTGTCCGAAAAACCTCCTAGCCCCTGCTACATACAAAAAGAAAGTTTATTCACTCTGAAGACTAGCCAGGTTAGGTCGTGCAAACGAGATACCGTTCATAAAGTTACAAATGAGAGCGTAGGCGGTGACTTATCCCTGCTTCTTGCTCCATCTCTTGGTCATTTCTTCATCAACTGCAGTCTCCTTGCAAGGCACACCTCATTCAAAAGTATTCTGTTCTTTTTTTTTTTTCCTCTCTCTCTAAGGAATTGTATTCTTATGGATTATTTCACAGTTGAAATATTGTTAATTAGCTATGCTTGGTTTCAAGGTTTATAATATACTTCCCTGTGTGCTGTGCTAATTAGCATGCCCTCATCAATAAGAGGGCTTGAACAAGCTGCTGCAGCTTGGCAAAAGACAGCAGAGAATTCAGATTAGCTTGCTGAACAAGATTTAAAAAACAATCCCCCCCCAAAAAAACTTCTTGGTGAGCGAGACCATACCTAAAGCGTTATTCCCTAGCAAACGTTGCTCCATGTGAAATTTAGCAGACGAGTGCAGGGTTTCTTTTAATTTTCTGTGATCATCACAGTCACACAATGTAAAAATTGCTGTGGATCCTTATTTCAAGAGGTAACGTAAGATCCTATAAGCTGAAAAGCTGCAACACCACGGCTCTAGTAAGGGGCTTTGGAAGTCTTTGCCTGCTTTTCTTAAGCCAAGACCAGTTTCATATCAGACTGTAAACTCCAGGGGCAACTTTAAAATACATCATTGCTGAGTATGTGAGGAAGCAAGCTGAAAATGTGCCTTCTGCAGGAATTTGTGTGGGTAAAATCTGATCGCTCTGATGTTCATGGGAAACGAATGAAGAAGCAGTATAAGCATGGCCACAGTGAATTAATTTGGAAAGTTACACAAATTCTAGCCAAAATTATTTTTTTCAGCTTTTGCTGAGCTTTGCTGCAAGTCCAGTTGTGTAAAACCATCTGTTCTTTTTCAGAGCAACCTTATTAAGACCCAATGATAATATTTCATCTCCTTCCTATAAAGAATGTTTCAGCCTTTATTACAGTCCCTTAAATGTGAGGAGCTGCAATCTTGCCATCCTGTTTGCACTCAGAAAATCTGATGATGGTAAATCTGTCATCTCTTCTTGAATAAAATCACTCCTTCCTACACTGTCTCTCCTATTTGAGGTAAATTCCTGTTGTGCTTTAAACAGTTACTTATTATTGATTGGCATAAATTAATGTCTATGCTGTGACTTACAGTAGGTCCCATGCTAGATTTATATATCTGGTAATTACTCCGATAAAATATGTTCCTACCGTAGATGTACGGGTGAAATGTGTCCTGGAGACTGCCTGTTGCCAGCTGTACTTCTTTGAAACATTAGCTCAAAAAGCCACTTTATATAGTGAAAAGCTCTTTAAAAAATTATTCAAAGTTCTCATACAACTTCCGCAGAAAAATTCTAATCAAAATAAAATGAGTTACTTTTTTTCACTTCATGCTGAAGTTTTCATTTAAATCTGATTCCTAAAGAGAAACACAGTTTAGTTTTTGTTCCTTGCTTCTTTTCTCTTCCCTTTCCCTCTGTAAAAAGGAGAGAGAAAAAATATGGGAAAATGAGAAATACACATACATGAAAAATGCAAGAAAGCACTGGAGTAATCTTTCTTATGATTTTGGTTTTGTCAAAGGCAAAAGCAAAAAGAAATATATACATTTTTTTCTTGCTTTTTTTCTTCCAAGAGAAGAAATAAACATGTCAAAATGCTCATCTTCCACTTTCTCGGGCTTCTGAATTGTTGAAAATTCTTTCCGGTGGAGTAAGGATGGGGAGGGAAGGGAGACAATTAGGAAAGAAAAAGGAAGGAAGAAGTGACAGGATAATTATCTAATACCTGAAAATTACTTAACAACAGGAAACAAACAAAAAAAGACAGTAAAAATGGCCACACTGAATTAATCTGGGAAGTTGCACATTTAAAATATATCTGCAAATGGAAATTGTTTCTAGGCAGAGGCTTTTTTGACAAAAGTGTATTTTTCAGCAGGAAAACTTCCTCCTGCTCTACTGCTTTGATCTGAAATGAAAGGAAATTTTTTTTTCAGAAAACCTTTTCTCTGTTGAGCTTTCTGAATCTTAAAACAACACCTTCTCTGTTTGATCTGAATATAAATTCGTTGTATATTTCTGGAGTGGGTTCCTCCCAGAGGACTGTCGCAGAGAGCACAGCATACGCACGTAAGTATTCTGTAGGCTGGGCTGCCATAAAAAAAAACCCTGTGTAGGGTAGCACACAACTGCACAGGAGGGAGTCTGGAAAAAAACTTAACCAGACTCACCGAGGAAAACTTCTGCTCTTACCACTAGCATCATGAGGTCTTTACTTTCCGCTAAGCCCAGCAATGAGCTCAGTCTCTGAGGTCCCATTGAAAAGATCTGAGCGCAGTAACTACACGATAGGCATTTTATCTGTCCGAGGATAAACTGCTTAATGGGTTCTGCTGGGATTTGAAACTGCGGTTCCTTGAAGTCTCGCTGCCTCAAACCAGTCCCTGAAGTTGCTAAACCATCCCCATCAGCCTTGGGGAGAGCACTGTTTTGTCTACTTGCGGTAGTCTCGACCGGCCAAATGACAAAACTGTCCCTTTTTGTGCGGAGGGATGTCTCTTGTTCGCTGGTGCATCTGAAAGGACTGGGTCACAAGTTTTGCAGCTTCAGCCCATCTTGTCTCTACTGGTCCTGGCAAAAGTGAAGGAGTACTTAGCTCCTTTCCAAACACTGGTGGTATTTTTCCACCGTTGCCGCACCGCATGTAGCGTGCAGCATTTCATTGACTGGAAAGCATCCAGAGGATGGGAGAGGAAGACTTTTCCTCCCGTCCTCCAGGAGTAGGAAATGCTGTAACTGGGAGAACGTCAAGGCCATTGCAGGGTGGTGGGCTCTGACCTTCAGACGGGGAGGGGGGCCA
Organism: Haliaeetus albicilla; assembly: GCF_947461875.1. Classification (NCBI taxonomy): domain Eukaryota; kingdom Metazoa; phylum Chordata; class Aves; order Accipitriformes; family Accipitridae; genus Haliaeetus; species Haliaeetus albicilla. The sequence continues at coordinate 45,718,944 of NC_091488.1, forward strand.
TGTCGCTCTGCCCGAAGCTAGGAAGCTGCTGAAAAAAAATTCCGAGCTTTTCTGAAACTGGACCGGATTGCCCTCATCTTCCGACAGCTTCCCTTGTTTGCCATGCTCGGGCTGTGTGTCCAGCTTGGAGATGGTGTTTTCAGAGGTGGTGGTGCACAGGGGGTAAGGCCTGTGCCCCCCTGGTCTGACACCTCCCCAGCCGAGAATCTTTCCTCTGCAACGGCAACAACAACAGGTCTCCTTTCTGGTTTGGTCAAGGGTGGAAGATGAGCTCATGTTTGTATATCCTGGCTGTTGAGATGGAAAGTGTGAACTTTACAGAAAATTAAATCTGCAGAAAAGAAGAATGGGGGAGGGGAAGGGGGTCACTCTGGAGAAAGAGAGACTTGCAGACGGAGATCCCATTATGTCGAGACCTCACAGTGTCTCCCCACTCATTCATGCCAAGCGCAATGTGGGCTGGGTGTGAGGCAAAAGTCTTCAGACTTAGCCAAAGAAAGAGGCCGCAGCATGTGTTGCTGTGTTTAGCACTGAAGTCGGTATGGACCCTGGCCAGCTTCCAGTCACACTGGCATTGCTGTTATTAGATACCATTGTGTTAAGCTTAGCACTTTTTGCAGGCCAGAGAAATTCCTTTTGTGTTTTCCCATACTCCTGACACTTTTAGAAGAGTTTCAGCTTCAGAGAGAAAAGGCACAAGTAGTATAAACAAACTCCTGACATCCAACAGGCACGGATGGGTGTCGTGGTTTAAGCCCAGCCAGCAACAAAGCACCACGAGGCCGCTCGCACCCTCCTCCCCCCTGGTGGGATGGTGAGGAGAAAATATAAAGAAAGGCTTGTGGGTTGAGACAAGGACAGGGAGGGATCATTCACCAGTTATGGCCACGGGCAAAAAACAGACTCGCCTTCATGGAAAAAACACCAAATAAATTTAATTTGTTACCAATCAAATCAAAACAGGATAATGAGAAGTAAAATCAATCTTAAAACACCTTCCACCCACCCCTCCCTCCTTCCCAGCTCAACTCTACTCCCGATTTTCTCCACCTTCCCTCCCCACAGCAGTGCAGAGGGATAGGGAATGGGGATTGCAGTCAGTTCATCACACGTTTTCTCTGCCGCTCCTTCCTCCTCAGGGGGAGGAGGACTCCTCACTCATCTGCCACTCTGGTGTGGCGTCCCTCCCACAGGAGACAGTCCTCCATGAACTTCTCCAATGTGGGTCCTTTCTGCGGGCTGCAGTCCTTCAGGCACAGACTGCTCCAGTGCCGTCTTTCCCATGGAGTCATGGCCATCTTCAGGACATCCCCCTGCTCCAGCGTGGGCTCCTCTCTCCCCAGGCTGCAGGTGGATATCTGCTCCACCATGGATCTCCATGGGCTGGGGTGGACAGCCTGCCGTCTCACCACGGGCTGCAGGGGCATCAACCTCCTCCAGCACACCTCCTCCCCCTCTTTCTTCACTGACATTGGTATCTGCAGAGGGGTTTCTCTCACATCCCACTTCCCAAACTCTGCTGTGGGTTCCCCTTCTTAAATCTGTTCTCCCAGAGGTGCTACCACCGTCAGTGATGGGCTCGGCGTTGGCCAGTGGCGGGTCTGACTTGGAGCCATGGAAGCTTCTAGCAGCTTCTCCCAGGAGCCAGCCCTGCAGCCCCTCTCCTGCTACCAAAACCCCATGACACAAACCCACTACAATGGGGAAAGAAGGATGAGGCAAGATGAAATCACCCTTGTTGAACTCAGTGCAGGTTGTGGTTCATTAGCTATTGAGCTTGGGTTGACATTTTATAAATAACTACTCAGGGAAAGACATTCCCTGAATCGCCTTTTGCAGAGGGGCCAATTAGATCATTTGAGCAAATTGGAAAAGAGAAGTAGCTAATTAGAGCTACGGGCAGCTGCACAGTCGCCATGCCAGTTGGCTTATGTTGACCTGTTTGTGACTGGAAAGTCAGTTTGGATCCTTTTTTTGGTGCTTCGTGATTTTTCTTTCTTTAAATGACGTGATTTTATAGCCTAGGAAGAGCCAGAAATAGTGGAAGAAATAGTAAGCATGTGTTCTTTCCAGCATTCCTCCATGAGGTGACCCCTGTCCCAGCCCTCAGCCCCAAACACCATGCTAGCCAGCTGCGTGAGATAACCTCCCAGGACACTTTCAGCTTGCACAGCAGAAGTTGCAGATTCTATAATCTTGGGCTTTTTTTGGTGACCTTTCTTCTCCATTAAAGGTAACGTAAAGTAAGACAAACAGTCTCAGAACCATACGACTGCTCATCCCTTGTGGTTAGCCTCCTCTGCTCACCAGGGCAGCATTAGGAAACTCTTACAGCTCCCCTTTTTAGCTCCTGCCAGAGCTACTCTTGTGGTGGTAAGTCCACTGGACTTTTAGCCTTGCTTGAGGAAACCATTCACCGGTGAAGGACAGCTTGCCTCCTCTTTCCTCTCTTTGCGTAATTCATTAGTCTTCTTTGTTGCCGTGCCGTCTCTGCTTCCCCCGAACCAAGCGTGGTTTAGGGTGGGACATGTTATTGAATGAGTCTTTGCAGTCAAATGACAGCATTGTGCTATGGTTTCCCTGTAGCTGCAGGCATAGCAGGGCAAGGGTTTATGTAGGGGGGTCCCAAAAAGAGAACTGGAGATTTGATGGATGTAGGTGGGGTTGAGAACACCCTACTACAGTGTCAAATTCCTATATTGGGCAGAAATCGCTTCCTTCTAGATGTGCAAATACAAGATGCAGGAATCATAGCAACAAGCACACTAAAGATGTACAGCTGTCAATGTCTGTGTGTCTTAGAGGCTAAGAAAGGAGGCAAGATGAGGAGGCTTTAGTCTTAAAAGTTGGTATACATTGGGAAAAAAGCTTGGGAAACCATCCCCAGCAATTCTATTTAAAGCTCTTTTGTTAGTTCTCTTTATAGGCCTGAGCAAGTAAGTTTATGCTTTCAGGATCATTGCCCCCTGCTTTGCAAATTATTCCATGAAGGCCTGTGAAGCTCCTTGGATAATTTTAATGGCTCATGGCATGACACATCTCACCATTAACAATGTTCTACACTTTCCAAAGCTACTCTCTTTTAAAGCAGTTCCCCATGAAATGCTCTGCCAAACACAAACAGTACAGATGGAAGATTTCCATGCCAAATGTCTACCTAATGATGACTTTGGGAGGATGGATCAACTGTTTCAGCTAAACTGGAACAACAGTTTCCAAACATGAGATTAGAGGGAGAGATATTTCATTAAGAAAGTCCAAGCTTTGAAGTAAGGGCTTGAAATTTGGCATAGGGCTGGTGCCTTTATACATGGTATGTACTTTTCCCTGTCCCTGTGAAAATTCTCCTCGGTTTGACCAACATACATTAGCCTCTAAATTAGTAAGTCTGTGCTTCCTGAACAGGAGGGTTTTCAGGCATTGGCAGCTTTGTCTCCTGAAGACCCAATGTTTTCTGGGCATGCTCCTGACCCCATACTCCAGTGTTGCATATTGACTGGGACAGAGGTTTCCCCTTCTCCTTCCCCTCTCTCCCACTGTCTTCCTTCTCACAAGTTTCCTTGCTTGTGTCTCCAGTGACAGGGTGCAGCAGGGACCAGGCAGTTGTTCAGCATCGCAGTTAGTCTAGAGGTAGCCCTTGGTGTGCCCGTGGGCTCATCCCTGCTGTGTAGACAGAATAGAGATGGTTCCAGGAGCAGGACACAGGCTGTGGAGTCAGAGTGGGGGAAACAGAGGCTCAGATGGGGATACAAACCCTCAGTTCAAAGGATAAAGTCATCCCGGTCTGGCAGATGACCCAAACTTTTTCTCCTTTTTTTAATTCCTACATTGTTTCGTAGGAAAATCCGTAATGTATAAAGGATGTCTTGTTATATTTCTCTCCTTCCTTTGCTTCATGCCTGTCAGCTCCTGCAGCAGATGATGTAAGCATCCTGCATAAGAAAGCTCCTCTCACTGCTCAGCCTGGATTCCTCCTGAGATGGGGCCTTGGGGCCTTTTGCAAGCTGACGAAGGTAGCCGTCCTATGGGAAAATGAGTTTGCCATCACGCATTAATATTGCATAAGCAACTCCCAATTTTGTGTCCTTGACTTTCTGTCCTTGAAGATTTTTTATATAGATTTAAAAGTGGGATTGTAATAATGTTATGGAGTAGAGTTATGGCTTTGGGGATGTAATTTTATGCCTCAGTTATGGCACTGTTTTTCAAATGTACCTGGTGTTTAAATGTAGCTGGACAGAGGTGCACAGACCTAGGAGATCATAGTTCCAGCTTGAAATGTATTATTGATACTATGTATTTCAGCACAAGTAAATTTTCAAACAGAAATAATCTTGTAATTTCCCTAAAAGTTAGAAAAACTCAAAATCCTCATTAACAGACAAGTTGCTATGCCATTTCCCAGTTTAAGGCTGGTTTCCACGTTAATCTCTCCAGTGCACTAGGGAAGACATGCTTCTCTTTCCTCCAAAAATAATACAAGAATAAAAAAACTTGCAGTGTGAATCCCACTGAATATAGGTATGTTTTGGTCCACTGAATGAAAATCTCAGAGACTTATACATATGTTAGACAAGCATTAGTGTAGAAATTGTTTTATAGTTCTGTCTGTCATGTTGCTACTTGCAGTCGTTATAAGTCTGTACCAACTTTGAGACTATAATCCTCCTCGGGTGCTCCAGGAATACCACGGAAGTTGGGAGTCACGGTTTGTAAAAAAACCTGGAAAGGCTGCGCAGCCAGCTTCACGTTGTCTCAAAGCAAAGCGTGGCTGATGATGAAATCTGACAGTAGGTTGGAGAGGAAAGCTGTGACCAGACTGCAGACAGGGTATACAGCCCACCGGAGAAAGCTCCGAGCCACCAGGACGGAAGGCAGGAACGCTCCAGCCGTCCTACAGTATGTTGCGCAGTCTGGGAGGGACAATCAAATGTAATTCAGTTGTCTTTATTGCTGCTCAAAAGTTGGAATTTAATGCAGGAGTTTACAGGAATTAGAGGGGAGTTAGCCTTTCTGTTTGTTGCAGGCCCTATAAAGTTTTACTTAGATCTGCTTAGACATGAGTATTCCCCTGTGAAAGAGCCTGAAAGTCTGTGACATTGCAATACGAGCGATGGCTGAGAACAAATGAGATCAGAAGCCTTTACCCATACCTTTGCTAGCTGGTAATCATTGAAAATCAATTAGAAATAAGCAGAGCAGTGACAAATCTTATTAGAAAATCTTAAGACAGGAGCTCAGTTCAGTTTAGGCTATGATTAGGGGTTTTGCTAATTCACATGTATTTGTACACAAGAATGATTTCCAGACACTCCAGTAAATGCTCACCATGTTAAAAATAATGAAATTCAGCTTTAAAAATCTATTATGCCTGGCTTTTGGGGCATTTTTTTTCTTGCTGGTTTTATACCATCTTTAAAACTTTCAGGTCTTGATGTAGTCATGAGGCAGATCCAGCATGGTATGGTTGAGGTCAGTGATTATATGCTATAAAGTTCAAGCAGATTACAAATAATCTACTGTGTGAAAGAAGTAAGTTTCTCATTATTCTTCAAGGCTAGGCTAAATGAGCAATAGCTATGTGGCAGCTTGTATCTAAATTACTGAATCACAGTTAGTAATCCTGTAGCTGATGTTGTCATGTTAAAAGCTAAATTAAATTTTCCAAATTATTAAGAAAAAAACACGAGTTCCATGGTTTGATATGCTTAGCAGTGGCTAATATAATTAAGACTGTAATAGATTTCAGTTACAAAAAATTACAGGAAATAGGGAAGTACAATGAACACTGAACAAAGGGCTATGCATAGCTCAGTCTGGAGCTCCCCAGAGATAAGTTACCAAGTCCAGGGAAGATCAACATGTCATGAAATTAGTTCCAAAGTGTTTTCTAGAAGCATTTGCGTCTCTGCCTTGAAATTGCTTTGCTATCCTTCCTAGTTATAAAAAGTTCAGTCAGCCATTCAGAGATTGGAAATACCCTTGTTAAGTGAACAAGCATAGGCTACCGAAAGTGAGCTGGCAAAGCAAATAGTTTTCAGGATGAAAACCAGCCACAGAAGTATTTAACAAGCAATTTAGTAGAAATCAAAGGTGTTTGTGGATAAAAGAGGGCTTTCATGACTACTTTTGTTGTCATACTTTGCCTGGATGTTCTTTGGAACATAATTGGGCAGAGAAAGACAGCAGTAAGGTAGAGTGCGGGTCATCAAGCCCTCAGTGAGGACTGTGCACAGGTTGGTTGTTCAGGCTGTAAAGGTCTGTGCAGAACATGATACTGGAGGGGAGGAATGGAGGAAGAGTATGCAACATGACAGAGGTTTCAGCTACGTTGGGGAAAAAAATGAGAAGAAGCAGAAAAGTGTGTGGTGTTCAGCCAGAGTCAAGCAAAACCAACTTCTCAAAGTGCACACTGTGATAGTCTTTTTCTGAAGGAAGAGGAAAAAATGGAAAAGGAGCAGCTCCTATCACTTTGCTATGCATTGTATAGTCCAACAGAGCATCCACAGTATGGATGAGAAGATAACAGTAGCGCTACATAGATGGATTTTCCATAGGCTCAATGGCTGTTCTTGCTGTAACTCAAGATAAATGGACTCACCAACCACTAAATTAGACTTGTACTTTTGTGCTGGACACTAACTGTAAAAGACTATCTAGACATCGGTGACAGTAAAAATGTAGTGATATTACTTCCACTGAAAAGTATATATATGAGCTAGATTTTTATGTTAAAAATTTGAAATCTTGAATACAAAGAAGTACAAAGAAGAGCTGCTCTTAATGGATTAAAGATGGGCTGATCCTTCAGTCTTCCAGAAAGGTGCCTTTATTGGAGGACAGATTGAACAAGACACTGAGGAAGAGTTTGAGAACATCTTCAAGATGATAGGGAAGCTGTGAGCACAGCAAAGGATAGGGCTGAAAGTATGTGACTGTTACATGATTCATTGTAACGGGAAAACTTTTCTCTTAAAATACGCTTAGAGAAGATCTTGGATAGGCTGAGAATCCTATTGGGGGTGATGGAAGTGAGATTGTCAGTACATCTGATGGACTTTGGATCCTCAAAAGAACTGAAGATGTAAAAAGGCAAGTTTTCTATAACCTGAAAGGAGAAAAGTACTGGGGGATGTAGCTTATGCCAAATATTTTCTGTGCTAGATGCCCCAGCAAGATTCTGGCAAGAGCCCCTCAAAATACAAAGCATGTGTTTGTGCAGGTTCAACACACTCTTTGGGAAATACAGTTTCTGCAGGCTGTGATTTGGACTGCGTTTGGTATTCCAGGTGTTTCACTAAGACAATGTGGTGAATTTTGGATGGTACGGATGGTAATAGGTCCTGCATATCCTCTTGATCTGGGGACAAACAGCGGAAGAGCATAACCAGGTCCTCAGGCATCTTAAAGGAGAGCTCATGTTGCTGGAGTAAAACTCAAAAAATTACAAATTCTTTGTAGTGTAAAAAAGAGCGGGGAGAGATATTAAAGCAGTAAGATGTGATGACAGATCTCAGGGTGGTCAGAAAAACACCAGCATTGCTGCCCCAAGAGATGAGAAAGCCACAGAGAGATTCCTTGGACCAGTGCAGTGCATAGGAAAGTTTGCAGCTAGCTCATTTACTTGAAGTAGCAACTGTAGAACACAGGCATGCAGTGTGTGACAGATCAACAAACACCTGCAATGGAAGAAGGCTCGGAGAAAGTAGTCAAGGGTGATGTGCTCCTGAAGCTCAGAACGGAATGTAGGAAGTGACCACTGAGAGATGTCCAGAAGACACAGAGTGCAAACTTTCAACAGCTGGCAAAGCTGAAGGAGTTAGTGAAAGAGGCTGGAATCCCAGGAGACTCTAACAGTAAATGCAACAGCAAGTTGTCCACAGATGCCTCTGAGGAGGGTATCAGTATGGCTTTCCTATACCAGTGTGGTCAGGGTTGGAGACCAGTGGCTTATATGTCACATACACCAACAAAAACAGAGTGTCAGCATGTTCAAATAGAGAAGGCAGCTTTGGCCCCAGTCCACAGGTGTAAAATTTCACTTCTTTATTTATGGGAGGCCAGTGTTAGCTGAACTGACCATAAAACCTTCCTAACATTGCCAAAAGGGACCCGGTAACCTCTCATGCTGTACAATACACACATTTCTTTTTTAGGTACAAGAGTACAATTTGAAGAGGAAAGACGAATCTGGGAAAGATTCAGTGGTTTCAGAGATGTTTTAGGACATTAAATCGAAGAACAGTGGAGCAAAGTTCAGACCTAGATAGCATACATGATATTTGGTTTAAAATAAAACAAAGTAAAACCCAAACCATGGTAGCTCTCAGATCAAACACGGGCTCTGACTGCTAGAGCTACAGCTGGGGATACTCTTCAAACTGCTAGTTGAGAATGGCTAGGACAGCCCCCTGCATCAGTTTGAGGGTAAGATCTCATTGCAAGGTGGAATTTTGTTTAAAGGTGTGAGCTTGTTGAGTCCTAGTATACTGCAGGAGAAAAATCCATGCCATTAAAAAGTATAAAAGAGCAGGGAGACATTTCCCCTGGCAAAAGAATAATTGCTCCATGGGGAAAAGTAAGCCCAGGTTTGTTTGTGTTATCTGCAAAAACACTATGTACTTGTTCTGTACTACTATTTTAACCAACATAAGATATGCTTGGTGTATGCTATTGCAATTTAAGCAGCTGTCAAATATAATTTTCTTTTACATGGCATTACTGATACAGTGAGGTCTGATAAATCAATGCCAATCCGTGGCCATGAGTTCAAGCAGTTGCAAGTGAATTTGGGGTTTGGACATGAACTACTAATTACTGTTATTCCCAATACAACAGATGGGTAGGAAACGGTGTAAAAATAACTAAAGAAGAATGCTTAGTCAGACTCTGATCCATATTTAGCTCTCTTAAATTGCAGATTGTCAGCATGGCTTGTCACCTTCTGATGTTTTGCTGAGTAGAAAACTAAAGCCAAGAATGGCCCAAACAATTAGAAGCTGATGTCAGAGATACTAGAGACCTGCTAAAATGAAAAAAAAAAATTGAATAAGGGGAAAAAAAAGAAAGATGGGATTCATGGTGTTGGAAACTGCCTCTACTTCTTGAAAATGATGCATTAATCCATGATGATATGAGGTTATCACCTGTGATGGGCTGAGTCTGCGGGAGGATAGTAGTCACTTTATCCAGTTCCCAAATAGAGTGAGATATAGAGCTCCAGGCAACGGCAGCAGTCTGAGGCACAGTAGCCCTCAGATGTGGAATCACTAGAACAAAATCCTTGACTGTCTCCTGAGATCAACATCATTGACATCCTGGTTAAACTTGCAGAGCCAAGTATGAGTGCAAGAGACTTTGTAGACCTAACTGACCACTGTTAATCAGCTTAGCTAACAGGTTGATTATAATGTTTTTAATTATGCATTCTATTAATGATGGGCTTTAGGTCTTGTTAGCAACTTCTGGCTTGGAAGGGAGGATGTGGTATTGAACGACAAAAGGAAAAACTGGGTTTTCAAGACAGCGAGTCCAGGCTGCGCTTAAGAAATACTGATTGCTGTCATGTACAGCTCTTGGGAACGCACCCAGAATAAAGGTCTTGCGTGTGGCTCCCAGACTAGACAATGAATCCACATCTTGGATGCAACCAAGTGGAGCCTCTTTCTTGGATGCACAGCAATGAACAAAGGCTACCTAGATTTTTGTGGATAGCTGCGGGCGCTGGCACTGCCACAGCGGCCAACCATCTGGCTGGTGCACATGCATTTTCACCAAGCATTAGGCCCTGGTGGATCCCAAGAAGGTAGGCAGGAGGATGCCCTTCATTGCAGAACAGCAGCCACTAGGTGACTTTGAAAAGACCAGGAGACATGCGGATACCTCTGGGAAGTAGCTAATTCTGTGGTTTGGTGACACGTGAACTACAGCTTTAGAAGCATCAGTGGCTCTTTCATCACGAAACTTCGCGTTCTTGAGCTTTTTCAGGCACTAAAATGACTTTAAAAGTCTGTCACCTTCTGTGAGCTGCGTCCAAGGTCCCTTCAGTATTCTCAGCCTCTGTTTTATGGGGAGCTGCAGCGCACTGAAGCTTGGCCTCTTGCTGGCGGGGTGCCTTGCAACTACTTTGCACGAGGAAGTTCTGCCAGCTACCACTCTGCTGGTGTCTTCTCCCAAGTAGGGCGTTCAGCAGCTGTGAAGACTGCAAGAAAGAACCAGAGGGGCTGGACCAGGCACTTCAGAGGCAAACACAGGAGTGGGAAGCACGGCAGTGCTTGAGCATGAAAGCTGGGGAGAGAGGAGGTCAAAGTCTAGACGTTTGGGAGCAAAGGTTCACTTTGAATAGAGAAGGGGCCCTGGTGGCCTCTAAAATTACCATAAATGTCTGTTTACAGGAAGTGGTTGAATGGAACAGATCAAGTTAGGGCACCCGAGGGCCTTTAAAACTTAGAGAAATCCTGTGTTTATGAGGTAGAGGGGAATTGGTCAGAGCTGGGAGCGTTGGAAAGTTGTTGGTGAACGGACTGGCTTCAGCCAACCAAAGCTCTGGGAAAGCAGGGCTCCGCTGACACATGCCTCTGCAGATGGCAACCCAGAGCAGTGTCCACACTGCAGAGCATATGCAATCCATGGGCAGCTTAATCTGCTTGCAAAATAAATGGGAAAATATCCCCACAGGGGAAACCTTATATATATACTCGGGAGGCTCATTCCTGTTGGAGTCCGTGCTCCCTGAGCTGTTGAGCTTGTTCTCTCGAGCGCCTGAACAGCAGTGATCTAATACAAAAGGTCTTACCAAGTTGTCTGACTCTTTGCTCTCTTCAGCCATCATATGGCTAAATGAGACTGGGAAAAAGAAGGGGGGGGGAGAAGAAAAGCAAAGCAGAAGAAAAATGGGGCTCCCAATTACTGGCATGCACATCTCCACACAGACTAAGCAGCAAGGGCTCACAGTTAGCAAACTGCTCATTAGAGCCAAGGCATTAAGTCATTTCTCCAGGGAAAAATAAAACTGAACTCAGAGTCCAAAACTCTGCCAGAAAATGCAGGGCAGGGGGAGGGGAGGAGAAGTGGTTCGGAGAAAGAGAGTAAAAAGGAGGCAGAGGAGAAAAAAATACCAAGAAGAGAAAACGAATGGCTGGTGGGTAACCCAGGAGAATGAAGGGGTTGAGGGGAAGGGAAGGAAACAAAGACAAGCAGAAATGACAGCAGCTGAGCTGTGGGTATCTATGGTGTTATAATACTCGGTAAGTTCTCAGACTACATTCTTGCTAAACAGTTACACTGTGGTGTAAACAGTTAAATAGGGAGCAATTTCTGCCCTGATGGAGAAAACAGCAAGTGCTTAAGCAGGTTTGTGGCTACAGGGTCTGTCAGCGCTCTGGACCTGATCTCAGCGTTGCCCGCTAACGCAGGCCTCCAAAGCAACGTTTCAATGCAATGTAGCAAGAAAGACATGCGCAGCCCTGATTTGCCTGGGGACACATCGCAGACTTGCGTTTCTGGGACCTGTGGGTGGCTCAGTGGTCCTGATCGCAGCCCCACAGCACCAGATTCCCTGCTTTGCTTAGGTTGTCTTTACACCTTCAGCAGTTTTTCTCTTGAATGACACAAAGGGGTGAGTTCGTAGAGAATCAGGCTCATGGTGTTCTGCCTTTCGCTAGAGCCTCCATCTGGCAGTCCCAAAGCATTCTTGAGAGGTGAAACCACCTAACTGGCTAGCTATCATGGTGACTGCATTAAGGTTGGAACTGTATGGATAGGTGACGTGTGCCGTCGTCCACCATCACCTAGCTATGCAGTCAAAACTGGAACAAGGCTTCTTCTCTTGCTATGATCAGCTGCGAGAAAAACTTTTGACCTGGAGTGAATGCGTGCCTCAAGTGGGACCTGCAAAGCCCATGTGGGTGGTGATGTTAGCTTACTGTATCTCTGTCCCCTGGGGCATGCCCCCATGCATGGGTTAACAGGAAAGGGATTGTTTTGCAAAGCCAGCAGAATACAGAAGAGGCTGTAAATCAGTACATGGATACAGAGGATTTTATTCGTAGGAGCCCAGCAAAGGGGAAATGTTCTCTCCAAAGGGGAATGGGTATTTTGTGAAGGAAGAAATGTCATCTTAGCCTTTTCTAATATCTCCACCCTTGGAGATTTTCAAAACACAGCTGGACAAGGCTTTGAGCAATCTGATCTACCTTTGCACCCATGCTGCTGCTTACTGTCTGCTCCAGAGAGCAGGCAAACCAGCTCTTTGGATCTTTGTGTGAGGGCAAAGTCAGACTTTTATGGCTCGAGTCACTGGTAAATGTAATTTTAACTGACCTGCCTGTTTTACATTGCAGCAGGATAGCTCTGGTTAATGTTGCACCAGATGAACTGTATTGAACATTTGATTGAAGGAAATGGGTTTGGTAACGTGTTCAGCTGCTTCACCTATGTCCTAAAGGTGTCTGCCTGCTTGGCCAACCAGTGGTTGAGTCACCATCCCTGGAGGTATTTAAAAGACGTGTAGATGTGGCACTTAGGGACGAGGTTTAGTGGTGGACTTGGCAGTGTTAGGTTTACAGTTGGACTCGACGATCTTAAAGGTCTTTTCCAACCTAGATGATTCTATGATTCTATGCCTGACTGTATCTGTTACCAAAAGAAGTCTAGGAAGTTGTAGTCTATTCTGGATGAGTGACTATGAATGGGGAAATGAGAATTTAGTCAACCATAATTATACAATTTAAAAATAATTTGTCATAGATTTCAAAAGGAACGTGATATTTTGCACTGTGCTTAACTTCTAATGAGCTCTAGCAGAGTCTGGGGTCTGGGTTTGTGTGAGGTTTGCACTTTATTCTTATGGTGAAGATGAATCACATTTAATACGTGTCTGGTAGTACAGCAAGACATTAAGCTGGTATGGATGTTTTAAATTAATCTTCCCTGGAAAATACTGGTAAACAATGGTAATACTAAAGAAGGAACTGTTATGAGAATTCCTAACTTAAAGAAGTTATTAAAGTTGTGTAGGATTTTCCATCTTCTGATCAGCCAGTACATGATTTTTGCCTCAGGTTGTTGTCAAGCTAAGCGAAGCGGCCTATAATTCCCCGCCACATTTACTCTTCAAGCATTGGCACACCACTAATATTTTCCAGTTCATTGGAGCTTCTTTGTCCTTCCAAGATGCATTAAAAGTTACGATTGCATCCAACAATGGTGTTGACCCTGTAGTGGAGACGCGGTCCCAACTCTTGACTGCACTTTAGACCTCTGAGGAGTTATTACTTGCCTGTGTACGTTAAAATGACTCTCAAACCACTGTAACCCAGACCAGAGGTACCAGCCCTAACAACAGTGATCCCAGCTTTGTGTAATCTTTGGACTCACCCTTTCAGCTCATGTTGCAACCACCTTATGGGGGTCTCAATTTTTTTAATATGAGATCATTACATGTAAGCAGGTTCAGGATGGGCAGCAAGACCCCCTGAAGTCTCCCATGCTCCAAAGGAAGGCAGATGCAATACACAGACCTTGTACTATCCTTATCCTCAAAATGTGGGATCAACAGGATTGTTTCTGGAGGCTCCGGCTCTGGAGGCCAGAAGAGCCAAATGACGTGTGATTGGAAAAGGGTAAAACTTGCCAACCTCATTTTAATTTCAGGTTTAGGAGAGGTTTGCAGGCAGACCTAGGAAGAAAGAAACTAGGACTAGTCTTCCTGAAGTGTCTCCTGCAACAAGCTAGAAAGAAAAGCAGGGCAGAAGGAAAAGAAGGAGATCTGAGCAATCCCGACTTATGTATACTTTTCATTGGCACAAGCTGCCCTTGCTTAGCATGGGCCAGGCCGCTGTGATGGGGACCCTGCTAGGAGCTCAGAGGCTCACGGCACACATGAGGCAATGGAAAAGCAGCAGGCAGGGACTAGAAATGGCTGAACTTTATTTTTCCAAAGTGAAGATCTTTGGTGGGCTGCAGATCGCATTGGAAATCAGACCCTACACCCCACGATCCCGCAGCTGTCCCTCTCCCCTCTAATTTTTCTCTGTCAGATTTCAGAGCTATAATTAACTGCAAGCCCTTAGTGACACTATGTGAAAGTGTGTGTGTGTGCGCGCACGCGCGCCTAGGCTTCCTCACCCCGGTGGGCCTAATCCCCTACAGAAGATTGACAGGTTCACATGGAGAGTAACTTTTTTAACTAATTCACTTCTAAACACTCCTTTTGCTCTCTCTTCCCTTCACCGTCCTCTTCCCTCCAGGCTGCAAAGAGCGTCGTGGTACCACAGCAGTGCTGAGGGACCTTCGCACTGCCCTGAGGCAGTCCCCATCTGAGCATCCCTCGCTGCTCCCATGATGCTCGTCACTGCTGTCTAGGAAAGGGGTGCTCGGGACCAGAGAAGAGCTCCAGGTTAAAATTCAGATGTCGGAGCAGCAGAAGTTGAATTTCTCATCCTTTCTTTGATGCACTCAAGCCCAAGCTGCACTACTCCGGACAGGTCCGCGTATCTTCTGAGCACGGCTGTGAACACCACCGGTGAGACGGAGCTCAGCAGTAGTGCACTCACAACTGTTTTTGTTTCTCTTGCTAGTTGTGGTAAAAAAGCTTTGGAGGAAACCTTTGCGGAAGCGTTGGCAGCATATCGGTGCCTTGGTCCAGACCCGTGGCACTGCCTGCTGGTTTGTTACTGGTTTTGGGTCTCTGCACTGAACTGGTGGTTGTCATCCCTGTCCACATCCATGAACAACTTTGTATTAGCCATGGTACCGATACCCAGCCAATGTGCTTGTTGATGTGCTCCTTTCTGTAGCTGAGCCAGGTTTCTCAGAGTAGGCCCCTCAGTATTTTCCTGGGATCAAACAACATTGGATTAGAGCATGTTGGATATGAAGGACTCTGACTTGGCAGTGACTTACCAACACCTTGAAGCAGGCAAGGGGAAAAATATCTAAAGGCCAAAGCACGCTTCTCTTGCTTATGTGAGGAGCTGCATCTCAGGCAACAAACTAATCTTCCATATTCCTTATCTCAGCAATTCCATTAAAGTCACTCGGTATTTAAGCACGGAGAGGAAAGGGGAGAGCATGATCTGGCACAAAAAAGAAAATACAGAGGATTTTTTTAAAAAGAAAACCTCATAGTATTTCAAATTAAAGTGTCCACAGAAATAATAGGAAGGTACCCAACTACTACTGCATTTTGTTTCATGAAGGAAGAGGCGGCTTAAACCATGCTTGCATGGACCCAGCTTTGTTGAGGTTGATGTATGAGCTAGCAGGAGAACAGGAAATTCTAGCTCAGAAGAGAACTGCCTTAGTGGTCCTACAGGGAAGGAAAAACTTTGGAGGAGTCTATAACGAGGAGATCACTTGATGTCCTAGTGCGTGGTAACACATAGCCACGGATTCCTACAATCCTTACCACAGGTTCCTACAAACAGCGAACTCTGCTAAGCATTGCAGCCCTGTTTCATCTGTGGAAAAATGAGGCACAGTGAGTAAATCTGTGACACAGCTTGAATTTTGGTTGGTTTTAATAGTACTACCCTGAGCTACTTCTGCTGCTGTAGCATGGATTATTCTCAAGTGATTAATATTTGTTCAATTTTTTGAACAAAAAATAAAGCAACAGTTCTTTACTACCTTGAGTTAACACCATATAAACCAAATTATTACTGGATCAGGAGTGACTGCTTACATGGGTTGGTTGATTTTAAATCCTACCTTTGCCTACACCAGTGTAACATGTGATATGGCCAGGGCTAGGGTCACCCTGGAACCTGCTGCTGGTTCCTTTATCTGCCTTTGCTGCTGCAGCAACAAGTATAAAACAGGTAGTAGACAGAAAGAGTTCAGGTCTAGACACCATGATTTGCCAGGGTACATAAGACTTCTTTGAGTGAAAGCTTCCTGCCACTGGAAAACCAGGGAGTCACTTGGAATAGCTTGGTCTCCCTGGCAAGGCAACAAAACACAGGATTTTTTTTTTTTTTTTTTTTTTTGTGATGGTTTTAATTTAAATGAAGCGTATGCATGCCTAATCCAATCATCTAATCTCTCTGGGTTCTTATATCCCATTAATCACTGACTTGTATTAGCACCTCACACTGTCATCTCTGCCACTGCAGAAAGCTGCTGAGACCACCGTCTCATCACAGGCATTCTGATGACTTGTCACTGGATTTTGTGTGAGCAACAAAACACCTAAGAAGCCAAAATCATTCCCCATTGCAATGCTTTAGAGGAACGATACAGGCAAGAATTTATGTAAGTTAATGGTTCAAGCATGAGCAGCAGACGCTGCAAAAACATGCTGTAAAACATTTATTTCTCAGAAGTTTTCACAAAATTGCATCACCTAAAAAGTGTTTTTTTTTTCAAAACAAGGTGACCTTCAACTGATCACTCCATTTTGTATTATAAACCTTGTTTAAGAGTACATGTTTTGAAACAGTTTTATTAAAAAACAAAAGCAGCCAAATAAATAAAAAACAAGTAGTCAAATAATCTAGGACACATAGGGAAATGCTATGGATTATTTCATAGCTAACTGTCTCCCCACAAAGAGACTGGGAACACAACAGGGTTAAACTTGTTGAAAGACCAGCTTTTATTAGCTCAAGCTATAATGTGGGTCGTCTCAACTGTTGAACTGAATGCTTCACGATACTTTCATAGGGTTAAAATTTTATAAAGTCAGCATCCAGGCCAGGGTCCACCTTGAGGAGGTAGGTTGCCCCCAATCAAAATTAACTCACTCAGCCTCAGTTGGTATTTTTCACTCTCTGACCTCAACCGCTTGGGAAATTCAAGCTACTACTATGAACTATTGCCCAGAGGTGGATACACTTCAGTGGTACATGAAGAACTTGTCCTTTTTAGATATGTTTATTTTCCACAAGCTCCAAGATAAGCTACTTCAGGTCTTACAATTGTGAATCCTTGTAGCACACACCTTTTTCAAAACCTTTTTGTCTCTGTTCGGGGTCCAACCCACACACAGACACACAGCTCTCCCAGGCCTGGTACTGGGAAAATGAGATGGTTGGATCAGTCATTGTAGATCAGTTATGAAGAGTTTACGGTCTGAGGTATGCTTGGACAAAGCATCCATTGAATGATTTCAGACAAGAAAGAAATTAGCGGAAATCCCAGTCTGTCTGCAGACAATTTAGAAATAGAAATAATTTTTGGAATTAATTAGTCTGGCTAGCTTTAATCACAAAAAAGAGCGTGAAGGCATGGGTCTGTGCAAAGTAAAAAGGCACGTAACACGTTACCTTAAAGTATGACTGAGCAGCTGACTACATTTATAATCTTGTCATAGGCCTTCCAAAAAAATCAGATTAGGAATAAACAAATACAGGAACCATTTAACTTTATAGGAAATCAAAAGCTACTTGTCATTAAATGTAACACTGTGTTTTGAGTTGAAATGTTTAAACTGTATTCTTAGTAGAGCTGGTGATAGTTTAGAGCATATACTGTAGGAGTTTTCCTGACATTTATATCCAGCAGTTACAGCTCAGTTAGCTACACTATATAGCTACCTATATTGCAATGTATTCAGTGGGTAAATTACAGTTTTGGATGGGGAGGTGAAGGGGTATCTTGTAGGTACGGCGTTTAAGTTGCGTACTGAAGGTCACTTTGGATGTGACTTTTTGAAAATTACTTCCATGAAGGATGGATGTATCTGGCCATTTAGAAACAGTGAAGGGTTAAAAGCTGTTCCCTTGAACTTATTTCTGATATTGGTATGGGGCTGAAAACGCCAGCTCGCTGATTGATGGGTTCACATGGGGCGACCTTCGCATTAGCAACGCGACTCTGGTTGCTGGGTAAACACAGGCAGATGGATCCAGCTCCAGTGATTTTCAGCAGTGACGGATGGCAAAGGTATTTCTGATCCACATCACACCCTGCAGATCCCATGAAAATGACTTGGCACGGGGCAGAAAGTATTAGATTCGGGTGACAAATAATTACCTGACATCAGCTGAGGTTTCTTCAGAAAGGTTATGCTGCAAATAACCGCTTTTACATAACTGTTTTCATGAAGTGATAGAAAGTCACACACATACAATTTATTTATTTGAGAAAATGTAATCCAGTCAGTGGCTGATAAAAACTGCTCCTTGGGAATATATACCCAAGTAATTGTATTCCAGCACCACGTAGGGTCTGGAGTGGTTTTGGAGGGGTTTTGTTTGTTTGTTTAAACCATGCATGTTTTTTCTTGTTGCTATTGTTGATGTTATATGTACTTTTTCAGTGGCAAGAATTAGCATTCAGACAAGACATTTACTCACGGCCATTGTGGTTTCATGAGTCTTTGCTTTTCAAGGACTTAAATTCAAAAGTTCTTGACTTTTATTCCTTCTTTGCTTTTCCTGAGCCTGGTGCCTTGGCAGCAAAACCAGCATTTTAAGTAGGTGTGTGCCCAGTAAATACTTGTCTGAGGTTCAGTCCTTTGTTTTCAAGAAGTAGCTTGTTTATATAGAAAAAAGCCTGGGGCAGGCATGTGTTGAGAAGGCTACAAATGCTTTATGCCTCTCTCTAGCTGATGGGTGTCCCTTTTGCATGATAACATCCTCAAAATGTGTAGTGTGTGAGTGCATGTATTCCTGCAGTGAGTTAAAATGACTGTTTGCACCTTCTGTGCTGCATGTTACCATTCCTGCCAGGATAATCCGGTGTGGTTGTATCTGATAGGACATCAGTAACAAGCCTAGAAGTTGGTATGTGTCATCTCCCCAAGATGGAGTGTCTTGTTTCTCTGCCTGTGTTGTGCTGTAAAGCTTCTGTCACTATTTAAACCTTCTTCACTAGAGATGGCAAAATTTCAGGGTGGCCCAAAGTTCTTCCCTTGTCTGTACAGTGAAGTCATTCTCCTGCTTTACAATGCAAAGGAGCACAAATGAGTAGAAGAATGACCATAATGTAAGTTTCTGGAATAGTTGAGGAAAAGAAGAATAGGCATAACACTGCCCATGAGCAAGGAAACCTTCTGATTTCTTTTTCCTTCTGGAGGGGGTTACCTGTCTCCCTAGGCTTTTAACTGGACCTACCAATTTATGCAGAGCCCTGCACAAACTAATAAGGTTGCATGTAGTTCTGTAATAATGCTTACAGGCTTTTTTCCTTACATTTTTATTGTAATTTATTAATCCTTCCTCTCACCTTTTTTCCCTTCAGTTCTCCTACATTGTTAGTCTCCAGTTTTTCCTCCCTCCTTCCTGGCTTCCTTTTTTTCCCTTTCTCTCTCCTCCTCTAATCCTTCTTTTGTCTCCTTCCCTCTTTCTTTCTCTTTTTTCTTTCTTTCCTTTTCTTTCCTTTTTTTCTCTTCCTTTCATCAAGACAGGCTAAAGAAAAGAGTTTCACTCTGAAGGTGACTCCATCTGGGGCCATTCTCATCTCCTGCAAAATCCCTGCCTTGCTGCCAAGACCGTAAGCTGCTTTTGCCCACTTGACCTCAGAGGCGGTCAGTGCTGCAGGGATCGGGGTAGAAGACTGTGGTTCTCACTATATTCAATGGTATTACAGAATTTCTTAAAAATGAGACCTAAGACCCTGAAACTGGCTTAGTTTTCTCTCAGTAAAACATGCTGGTCTATCGGCTCCCTACACCTTTGGTGTGTTTTACCTTTTTTGCCTGTGGCACTCCTCTCACCAGCAAACTTCACTGCAACTGATTTTCAGCCCTTTCCCTCATGTCCACACGCTTGTCTCCACCAGACAGGGATCTAGCCGAATAACGCCAGAGGTAATTCGGGAAAGAAATGCTGGGTAGAACTTGCTGCAGACAGCAGGCACGTTCGACCGTGGCACACCAGGACCTCCCATGCTGGCTTCCCGTGGAGGCGTGAGATGGGGAAAGAGCTTCAGCGTGAAGATCCACAGGGATCCACGCTGGTGGAGAAAAGGTGGTTGTGCCAGCTGTCCCTGCGTAGAGGAGCCCTTGGAGCAATGGTGTGCGATGCCGAGTGTTACGCAGGGGTTTCAAGGCAGATGTGCTTTCCAGGAGCTCCCAAAACAGCCAGGCTGGATGGTGCCCTTTCTCCAGTCTCAGTGCAGGGTATGGTTTGTTAATCATAGACAGATGAAGTGTGAGGCAATTTTTTCCTAGTTTTATCTATATAATTGACATTATTTCCTTTAAAATGGCAAGCTGAAGATTGGGACGTATTTATTGAGTCCTGTGGGCTCTAACAATGAGTTCTTTAATACAGACCCAGGGTATTGTGTGCTCCCAAGAATAAATCCTGATGTTTGGAAAGGGCGTATCAAACAGAGATGCTGCTGTCTGAAGCTGGCTTTTGAGAATGAATGATGGTAGTTACCCAGGGCTGTGTGGCAGGGGCACTCTGGTTTTTACAAAGCTGTTTGTAGTCTGAAAAATTCAGCTGAGTGTTGTTTAGCGTCATCCAGTCGGAATAATCAAAAAAGCAGTGCGATGCCGGAGGGTAGTCATAACCAAAACGGATCCAGCTGTCAACGCAGTGGAGAGACCTTTAATTTTGCGGCCCTTAAGCTAAAGGCCAGAGCGAGCAGCTGACTCAGCGGTGCATGTCTGGGGCTGAAGGAGGCTGCGGTGGCCCTGGGACTCTGTGTTTGGCACCACCGTGGCAAACCCGCCGGAGACGGCATGGTCCGCACCAGTGCTGCACCAGGGAGTCGGAGCAGAAGCGGGAGCAGAGGACGGGTATCTCTCAAGGCTGAGGCTGGGCTGTCTCGTAGAGCTGAGTGCTGCTCTCTGGGTTACAAGGCTCCATCCTGTGCAGCGTCAGACCCCCCCCTAAAAAAAAATAATTTAAACTCAGCTCTAATTTACTGTCACCTGCACTGCTCATTCCCACACAGTCAGATCAACAGCTAGTGTGCAGCACACGCGGACTGCTTATCTTTCCTCTTCATAATGCGGACCATGCGCATGTGGGAGAGTAGCGTGCACTGCCTAGGGAGCCAACCTGGGCAACTGTGTCATTTACAGGTCCTTCCCATTGCAAAGAGACTGCATCACCTCCAGGTGAAAGATGGTACAGAATCAAGCCCACTAGATAAATATATGGTCTGTATGGGAGTTGGACTCAGTGATCCTTATGGGTCCCTTCCAACTTGAAATATTCTATGATTCTGTTCAGGGCTTAAAATATTGAGGATTCCACATATTTAGCAACCAGTAGCGTAAGAACCGCAACAGCAAAAAATCAGGATGTAGAGAAGGCACCATTAGTTAGACCAGATTGGACCACAACTATCTGGTGCCACAAGCCAGAATGAACCAACAATTACATGTTAGCTTAAAAATCCCCAGTTGTTAAACACTGAAGTGATGCTCAGATTTATAAGCATCTAGAGACAGTCCGCAAAACTGTTAGAAGACGTGAGTTTTTAGTCAATTTTAAGTCTTCTGTGGCTTTTTCATTCTGATCAAATGCAAGTGAAATAATTGGAGTTATGGAAGATGGAAAAGTCCCTGTCTGTCAAATTCAATACAGATATATTTTCCTTGTTTTTCCTGCCACATAACCTTCTAGACAAATTCACAGCAAAACTACTTACTGTGCTACAAATACTATGTGTTGTTGTTACGAATATCACTTTATACTGTAAGAATGGAATAATTTCAGGAAACCCTACTAATTCACGTAAAATCACTTTTGCTCCTTGCAATGAAAATAAGCTATTTATTTTCATATTTCCATCAAATCAGTTTCTAGGCGATGAGCTGCCAGTAACCTCAAGCTGCAGTCTTGTTGGGTCAAGTACTGTTTAGTCACTTGGGGTATTTTAAAAACTTACTGTAGGTTTATTCTGCCTTGCTTCGGCAAAACATTTGCCCGTGCTTTAGTGAGAACAATTCGAACCATATTTCTTAGCAAATCCTGGCTTTTTTCTTTTCCCTTATTGTATCCATTGTTATTACACAGAGCTTTTATGAAGTTTTTAAGTTAGTGGATGAATTAAGGGCCTGGAACCATCTGCCAGAAGCTGTGAGTGGAAGCTGGGCTTTCACATACCGAAGATGCTCTTGCGTGATAAGGTTGATGTTGCACTAAAGAGTTCCTTGCACTTACAGTTTCTGAGTTCTTCAGGTTTCAAGGAGTAACTGAGAACTACGTAATACTGAGTACGGTCTCAAGATGTGAAAAGGCTTGCTGGTTTTGGCAGAGGGCTTTGGATGGTATAAATTCTGAGTGTAAGCAAGTATGATGGACTCTCTGCCTTTAGTCACAACAGGTGGGATGCAGCTGACCAGATGTGGGCATCTTCCTCCCAGTTAGATGTCGGGATGCATAGTCTCCCTTTACAGAGTGCTAGTTACCTCATTGTAATGTAGCCATTTAAAATGAGTGAAACAGATCAGGTCCTAAAAGTGTTTATTTCTCCTTGTGACTGTAAAGAGGACCCAGGGCAACCCACTGAGTCATAAACTGCTTCCTTGCAGACACCTGAAATTAGACATGCTGAATCCTACCCTAACAATTTGATCCAACTGCCTTTGAGGTTAGCCCCAGGTGACGCCGCTGGGTATTGGATTGGTCTCTAAAGACATTTGCTGTGGAAGGCAGGGCAGAGGCTGTCACTCAGATAAATGCAGGTAAAGGAATATAGCTGAATTTGACTGCAGCAGGTCAGCAGTGCTGTGCACATCTTTGACTCTGAGACAGCCGACACGGTGAAATGATCTCCCCTAAGCAGGCAGATGGAGGCTGAGACCTAAGTCATGACCATGCTGGGAATAACATGGGTGCTGCTGGAGATGGAAAAAAAATGCAAACCATTTTTAGTGCCCTGTCAGATTTTATCCAGTGAACTTCCTTAAAACCACAGTATCCTTTCAACAACTCAACTTTCCAGCTGGGAGATACAAATGCTTGAGCCTTTCTGTCTCTCAGGGATTCCCTTGTGCTGTATTTGATCTTTTCTTCACTCTCTTCCCCAAAACCCAAAACAATCACATTAGTGGCTATGCGTATGACATGTTTTAATTCAGCTTGCAACCACTTCACGGTACGGTTAGCACTAATCATGGCCTGTGCCTGCCACAACAGAGTGGGTTCTCAGAAGTCCAAGTGGCAACTGGACACCCTATCTGCTATGCACAAGCTTGGACTATGTCTCCAAACATGATTAATAGTTGGCTGATAACAGAGGAAGTCAGTAGCAGTTTGTTTCTGCTGCCAGTCTTGGACAGCATATGACTGCCTTCCCATAAGTCAATCTGCGTACCGTCCTTTTGCAGAGTGCAGGGAACCTTCCAATTAAGCAGATGGATCCATCTCTTCTAGCCTGCCTTCTTCCCGTCACTATGTAGCAGGAAATCCCGGCGTGCGTTGTCCATGGCAGTGGTCTTCTGAGGGAACAGCTAGGCAAACAGAAATGCCACCTTAGCCCCTGCTCTCAAATGACTGACTGCAGCCCTTCATCCTTCTTTCCAAAACAACCTGGCCCTTTGGTTTGGCAGGCTTGGTTGCAGGATGAGAAATGGTGTGGCTGAAGTACGGCACTCTTGTATCCCTTAAAACGGTTTTGTGGCTATGATGATGAACGCTTGCATTCACTCCTGTTCTTCCCACCAGTGAGCAGGAACTGGGAGTGAAAATGAAGAAGGAGGAGGCAGCAGCTGCAGCGGCAATTTAATTTCTCAAGTGGAGATGGCCATGAAACTTGGGAGAGACAACATTCACACAGTGCTGTAAGGAGAGAAAGCAGGAGAGATGCAGACATTTTCTTATGTCTGTTTCAATATGCCCTGATCCCTCATAACTTCCTTCTCCCTCCAGTGTGTATAACAGGAGGGCATGAAAGCACAAGGAAAAAAATTCCCACTGTTGAAATTCCCCAGGAGGAATGATTTTACCGGCTGTAAAATATTGCTTGTGCTCTAGCAACAATTTCTAATAAAGCTGGATGCTTTTAACAGCTAAGGTCAGATTTGTCTTTAGCCTCCTCCCCATCTTAGAAATAGGCTCGAGTAAATGATTCCCGTCACACAAGAAAACTCTCTTGCTCATTAGCGTTGATGGGTTCTTCAGCACCCTTCCTCAGACAGTAAATGTCTGACAATGTGTGGCAGTTATTAAAACACAATGCTGTCAGCAAGCCTAGGGGGGATCTTAAAAGACAGAAAAGGGGGCAGATGTATGTGGCTCAGAGCAGTGTTTCTTGTCACAGTATGGTACACTGACATTTATATTTCACTTATACATATATATATATGGGCTTCCTTTCCCTGGGCATGGCTGGTTTTCCCTTCATTTATCTTCCAAGCTGCAGTGGAAACAAGGGAGCTGTTTGTTGTGATGAGAAGCATTAGGAGCTGCCCAAGCTCCAGGGAACAGGACACCCAGAGAGGAGTCATGCAGGCCAGCTTTTCTTCTGATTCCCTGAAGTGGTTTTGCTGAAGAGTTGGGAGTCCCAGTCCAGAACAACCATCCGTGTGGCTCTGTAGAGGGTGGAGATGCCGTGGAGCCTCCTGAAGGTAAGAGCAAAGCTGTTGCTCGTCTTTTGTCTGTACAGCATTGACGCTGGCTGGCTGCACCCAGGGCATCTGCTCGGCTCTTCCTATGGCTGACAATCATCCGGACCACCCCAACACCAGTGACTCAGAAGCCTTACCATGGGTAGCCCAAGGGCAGATTCTCAAACACTTGGATGTCACAGGCTGTTTTTCCATGGTGTTGCCACACAGCCTCACCTTGTGCGGGGAGGTAGAGATAGAGCATCACTGAGAGCAGCCGGGACTTGTCCCTAGCATCCCTCAGGGCTGCAAGCATCCCCTGTACTGATGTCTTGGGCTGCTGGAGAAGCCCTATGTCGGGAGAGATCGCAAGCCTTGACCTGATGCGTCCCAAGCTCTCTGAATCCTTCACACCTCCTCAAAGCCTTTTCTCTTGCTCAGCTGACATTTTTATAAAGTTCCCTGCTATTTAATCTCAGCTCACCATGTTGCAGTTTAAATCAGTCATCACCAATCTGTTATGGCCCCCCAGATCAATTACTTCCCTCCCAGCTTAGACCATTCTTGCAAATTATTACCACCTCCTATAAATATGGCTGTGAGGTTGCAAAGTGTCAGTTCTCCTCGGAAAGATGATTTATTTAAATAAGTGGAGAAAGGAGATTTGGGCTATTTTTAGGCTTCTTTCTATGATGTTATACAAAGATTTTCTCACCGTGTTTTCCTGTTCAGCTATGCCATCTCTGACTTTTCACACAGTGGAAGAGGCATCCACGACACTGCTCCCATATGGCTCTCGGCAACTGGCTTTCACTGCTCAGTTTTGTTATTACTCATTCATTATTTATCTTGTGTTCTGCAGTAAAACCAAGGGACGTCCTACAGGACTGGAATGGCCTCCTCAGATAAATGCAATATCTAAATGCCACTGACAACAAAGAGTTTATGGTATGCATCCTGGCTTTGGCTGGAATAAAGTTAATTTTCTTCCTAGTAACTGGTATAGTGCCGTGTTTTGGACTTAGGATGAGAAGAATGTTCATAACACACTGATGTTTTAGTTGTTGCTAAGCAGTGTTTACACTGAGTCAAGGACTTTTCAGCCTCTCATACTGCCTTGCCAGTAGAGGCAGGGAGTGCACAAGAAGCTGGGAGGGGACACAGCCAGGACAGCTGACCAAAACTGGCCAAAGGGTTATTCCATACCATATTACATCATGCCCAGTATATAAACTGGGGGGGAGTTGGCCAGGGAGCACCATGGCTCCCGGACTGGCTGGAAATTGTTCAGTGGCTAGTGAGCAATTGTATTGTGCGTCACTTGTTTTGTATATTCTATTATTATTGTTGTTGTTGTTTTTTATTATTATTATTTTACCTTCCTTTTCTAGCCTGTTAAACTGCCTTTATCTCAAGCCATGATTTTTACTTTTTTTTCTGATTGTCTCCCCCATCCCACTGTGGGGGGGGAGCAAGCAAGCAGCTGTGTGGTGCTTTATTGCCAGCTGGGGTTAAACCACGACAGTATGTTTTCCATTCACTTCAACTGGAGCATCATTGAAAAGCCCACCTACCAGATGAGACTGGTCCAAAGTGAAAGCTGCAAAATGTTATCTGGAATGGGGAAGAATATTTGAATAGAACAGCTTCTTATCAGGAAACTGCAAATTTTTGCAGGGCCAGAGCTATTTTTAATGAAAACTCTTTATCTGAAAGAAGGGTCTCTTCCACTCTAGAGTGAGGCTGGCCTGACTTCAATGGCCAAGGGCCTGGCAGCTAAGGTATTAACATTTAAAGAAGAGTTGGGCTCAGGTGTCTGAGTTAGACTTTTGACTTAGTCTTGAGCCTCTCACATGCTGGGTGAATGATCCTAGCATGCTATTACCGGCTATTTCATCTACCATCTCTGTCCTTTTGTAGGTAATTTTAAAAGGTTTTTGGAATGGCTTAATTCAAAAAGCACAACATGTTAAAAACTAAAACTATTGACAAGGTGGAAAAGCTATTTGTGCCCCAGCTGCTGCTGCTATTGACATTTGCCAGCACAGAGGCGAAGTACAAAAACGTTCAATGACTTTCCCAAGATTACTCAAGGAGTCGGCAGCAAACTGATCTGGGGCACCTCATAGTCGAGGTCCTTTCCCAGATGACAAGATGATTTACTTCATTTTAGTTTAGATCCCAGAAACTACAAGCCTGATTTTTGTCCTTCCTAGAAGTCAGCAAGACTTTTGCGTGGACTGAACAGAGCTAAGTCACAAGAAACCGTGGGTCACCTCATTCCCTGTCAAGCCTCTCACCTTCCCATGGCATCAAGGCATTGTACTTCTGCGCAAGAAGTTAAGGTCAAGTCGTCCCTACAGGCTCCTTTCGGAATTCTGAAAATAAGACTTCTCCTAATATATTTCAGTACTAATTAAGTTTTTGCTATTCCTCCCACAGAGGGTTATCAACATAGTTTACAAAGTGTCATCTTTTAGCAACTGCTCAAGAGTTGGCTGTTTCCCATCTCACCCCCTCTGACACATTTACATATTCTCCTTATACTAACACACAGATAAAAAACCTCCCTGGTGTATCTAGAATATTTTCAACCAAAGAGAAAAAAAAATCCCTTGCCAAGTTGTTCAGTAGCTGGAAATGACTTGTCACGTCCACAGACCAGTAATTCTTTTTATTTTTAAATGACTAACCACGCTATGATTAATGGCTCACATAAATGGGCTCAAAATAAGTCTGGCACAAATATAGGGAAGGAGGAGGGTAAATGGGATAAGGACTGGATGTGTCTGCAGCAGGACATTGGTGGCGTGAATGGCATAGCGGGCACGAAGGAAGGAAAAAATGTTTCATGCTATTTTTAGCTCAAAATTGCAGCTACAGATGGTGATGCTGTCATGCAGCAAGGGCTCAGCACACTGAGAAAAGGCAACCTGCACTGCACAGACCGGTCTCTCCCTGGAAGCCGGTGTCTCTCTGGAAGGTTCACAGGGCCTCACTGCCCCGATGTACATAAAAGCTGATAGTACCCTTGACTGAGTACGGAAGCTACGTCCATATCTCCCGGAAAGTTTTTGCCCTGTGTTTTACAATACAATGTATTTTGCTATTCACCTTCCAGAGGCAATATTTTCCAGCTTTTTTTGTCAGCTGTTATCCTGTTTATTTTCAGCTCATATTCTACAGTGCTACTTTTGAGTGGAAACGCCAGACGTGCAATCTTGGCAAACGGGGACAAGCGTGTCTCTCCAGGGTGCTGTGAGAAGTACAAACCCAGCCGACACAGTTTGCGGGGAAGACAAAGCTGGCAGTGTGGTAAAGGGTGGGGAGGAGGGGGCACTCATCCAGGCTGTTGATGCAGTCTTGGTCACCTGGTCGAACAGGACCCTTCAAGCAAAAATAGGCTT
This sequence comes from Haliaeetus albicilla, assembly GCF_947461875.1. Lineage (NCBI taxonomy): Eukaryota > Metazoa > Chordata > Aves > Accipitriformes > Accipitridae > Haliaeetus > Haliaeetus albicilla. The sequence continues at coordinate 45,746,805 of NC_091488.1, forward strand.
GAATAAATCCAAATGCCAGGGCGTGCATCTAGCTGCATGGAATGGAAAGCTCTCTCCAGCCTGGGGAGGCCGGGCACCCATCCTGGAAAGCAGAGACTCTGGAAAGGTCAGGGGGATGGAGAAATCCGGGCAGACGGCTGAGGCGGAGCAGCAAGTCAGACCCTACAGCTGAAGGAGCGAAACGAGGAATGGAAAATGAGCGGTCTGCTTTGCTTATCAAGCAGCAGCTCACAGCCACAAGCTGTTACGGCACAGTCATACGCCGTCACTGAGGGGAAGATTGGACGTGGCTCCCCCGGTGTGCCACCTCGCTGGGACTGCAGAGTTTTGTAAAAGCCCTTGCTGCTGGCAACCCCTGTGGCTCAGCCGCGTCCCAGAAATATCCGCTCCTACGGGAGAACTCGCTTTTGCTGGAAGCGGGATCCAGCTGGCAGAGCTGACGTGGCTGTGGGCTCTCTTGCGTCACCGGTCAGGTTAACGCTGCATTTCTTACAGAAACCCCGTTCACAGCTGCCAGTGGCAAGCCGTGTCACTGCGAGAACAGTTACCATCAATTTCCAAAGCTGCTTTGCCATTATTTTGTGTCTGAAACAGTTTACAATGACTCATGGTTCCTGAAATAAGAATAACAAGAGTGTAATTTCATACTTTTCCCATGGTGAAATCTCATTAAAAACTGTGAGATGTTTGGATTTGATGCTGTTCGCACCTTTCCACCTCTGATGGCACCGGGGATAGGACTCTGCTTTGGGGCATAAACAGAATTTCGGTCTCCAGGAAACAGAAATCCTTTTGAAAAAAAGTGGGAAATAATTTTTCTGGGAGCCCAAAATGAAAGAATTCACAGCTCCCTTTAAGTGAAATCTTTCCCAGTAAACAGTGGTGATACAGAAGGTGTACGTAGGCCTTTGTCAGCAATACGTAAACACTAGATTTCTGCCACAATGCTATAGCAGAGCTCTGTCCCAGGGAAACAAATTTCCTCTTGTAAAATGGGAAGCCAGAAAACTGTGCAGAAGTAATGAGATGTTTCCCAGTTGCTGGGAGTATTACAGAATAATAATGAAGCAACAGAGGGCCTGTCAGTGCTGTGAACACATCAAAGCTGAGATGAAATGTATCATCTTTTCCTCTCAGCTCTCTCTCCTTCTCTTCCCAAGAAACTAAGAAAAATAGCTTCTAGTGAGCTGAGCTTGCAACATATAGACTCATCCATATAGGGGTTAGAAATAAATGCTCTATTACTTCCTCTGACTTGCTACTTGGGTATTATACATCAAACTAATTTAAATACCACCAACTGTATATTAAGCACATTAAGCTATATTTAACAGACCTGGCTGGCTTCTATTTCTTTATTTGTGAGAATATATTTATCTATATATTTATATAAATATGGAGAAATTGAGTATGTATTATAGGGGGTCAGATATTTCCCATGAATATCTTTTTCTGAATGGAAATGTAGTCTTTAAGAGCTCTGAATTTCCCCATGGCATTTTGCTGGAGTTTTTTTACTCCCCATTGGGAAAAATAAAATGCTTTGTTTTGAATTAGCTCAGCTTAAATTGAAATACTTTGGTTTGTCAAACTGAATTAAAACATTTCATGATGGGGCAGTTCAGCTTTAATTTATGTCCGCAAGAGTTACTATGTGCCTTGTGGACATTTTCATTTATAGACATCATACTCCCATAATGCATCATAATTGTCTCTCTAAATTTTTGCAATGTACTCTGAGAGTCAGATGGCCACAAAACATCACAGGACTCTGGCTGGGAACTTCGTCGACTGAGAAACATGATGTATCACCCTCATGAGGCATCGCAGCAGTTCCAAGGGATGCACAGTTATATGGAACCAAGCTGAAGCTAAACTTTTTCTGAGAAAGGACAAACTTGCTTTCAGTAAAAACATTACAGTTTCAACATTTCGGCCAGATGTGCATCCAAAATAAATGTTGATATCAGAACTTTCTATAGAACAAAACATATAATCTTTCACAACCTTACTGTCTAATAAATAAGTCCTACCTTCAAGGTTTTAAGTGCTTTTCCCTCTCTGTTACACAGAAGCACGCACTATAGTTTTTGATGTAGCACAAGCACCAGCGACCTGCCATCTAGGTAGAATTATTTGCCGTGACTTGGGTCAGGAGCATGAGGGGAATCTGGTGAATTTCAATAAAAGCTTGAAACATCCTCATCTCCCCAGGGACATGAGAAATGGCAGATTGGAGGAACCAGAGCACAGGAATAGATAGCTTGTAAAAGATGTTTCTAACACTGAAAAAAACCCAAAATTAAAATTATATAGCATGAAAGTTAAGACTTTCATTTCAAAATATTAGGGAATTCAGAGTTGTGATTGCCTGAGCGAGTCTATGCCTGGTAGTTGCATTCTGGTAAGGTCTTTAATTACATCAGCACATAACACAGGACATAAAGCTTGGAAAATATTTACATTACAGCTCTGGATTAAATCTATTCAGGCATAGAAATGTGACATATCTTGGGGTGATGCTGAAAGAAGGCAGAGACTGTTGTAGAGTGGGTGCTCAGGTGATGATGGAGCATATATTTTGTTATGAGCTGAGCGTCAGAGTGCATGGCATAAAGTCTTGAGGCAGGACCGAAGAACCTTGACTTTAGCTGACATTGCATGGAACTACAAGAATCCAGTATGCAATTACCTGGGTTGGCCTTCAGCCAGGACACCATGGCTAAGACCTTCTCTTTTATTAAAAATGATAAGGTAGATTTAGGATAAGATTTTCACAATGGCTTCTGCCAAGCCTAGCGCTCCAGCCAGTGCTGCAAGAGAGAAAGGGCCAGTACCGCTATTGAAAATAACAAGTACGGACACAATTTGCGGAGAGAGTGTTGAATAGTACTGAAAGAGCAGAACAGTGATTTTGTCTGAGTTTAGGATTTAGGGGACTTTTCACTTACATGGGTTTCATTTTTCATTAGGCTGTCAAGGGACAGGAGGATTGCGTCCCTGAAATATGGAGATCCAGACTTTGGACAAAACCAGACAGAGCGCTATGCACAACACCCAATTGCCCCTTCCAGAGGAAAATGCTCACATCCTAGGCTGAGAATACCTTAGTCTGCTTTTCTCTGTCCTTGAGGGAACAGTTCTAGCTATAGAGAAGTTATCTACGTGTAACTGAGAAGTGTGTCAGATCAATTGCCCCTTTAAGGTCTCCCTAAGGATTGCTGTGAGGCAGCAAGCCTATGTTTAGAAGACCTTACAGGAGACTTGTTTTGCCAGCAGAAGTGGTGAGGTTTGCTGTATCAAAATTAGTGTGTGCTCCGGATGCTGCCCTCGGCTGGCCCAGAGACAGAGTCCTACCCATGCTGCTCATGACCTTGACATAAAATACCAGCTGTCTTCCCTTTCTCTCTATCTCTTCAAGGTCATGAGAACATGAGATCCGAGGAAGTCGAAGTCAATTCAGTGCCATTCCCGCTTTCTCTGGTGATTTATCTAGAGCACCCCAGAGGAGCGTGCCACAGAGATCCCCTCATTCGAGCCTTTGTCTTTCATCTCAAAGCCTTTGCTGGTCTGTATCTGTGTTTACTTAAAAGACTGTCTCAACACTGGCATTGATGCCCAAAGCACATCAATGAAGAATGCTGGAAAACTCCCCTCCATATATCCCCAAAACACTGTCACTGCAGAAGAGGGTTGTGGAGGGTGCTAACACAGAAAGCCAGTAAGTCAGCGGCATATTCCTAGACTAAGGGGAGCCCAGTCCTTCCCTATTTGTACTGTATCATGTGAAAACAAACAGGGTTGATGATCAGTGCTAGAATCAGAAACAACTGCAGGGAAGACTCCCTCCTCCTTCTCAACTTGTTACCACCCTGTAGCAGCCACGGGATGAAACAGGTCTGGATTTTGCATTTTAATAGTCACTTTGTATTTTATAGACCTGGAAATGTCAAAAAAGAACACCCGCTAGAGAGATCCTTTTTTATGTGTCACAGTTTGTTCATGAACTCGCACCAACTGGCTCCATGTGTTGCTGTATTTGGCATCTCCACAGAGGAGGAGGAATCTCCCTTCAGTCCTCTCCCAGGAGGTGACCTCCATTCTCGAGAAATACAGGGATTAGCTGAGCTAGCAGAGCATGTGCATCACACTGCTGGGGAGAATGGAAAGTGCTGCATGGCTTCAGCGGAGTCCTGTTACACACATAGCACCAACAACTGCAAAAAGAAAGGAAGAGGCCGAGAGAGCACGAGACAGACTGAAGCACACAGGGTAGTGTCGTGGCTAGTGAATGTCACCCTCGAGGAAGGAGATGCACCGTCCGCTCGGCAAGTTTGCATGTTTACTATGAGAAAGGCAATTTAAAGAATACTTTCAACAGCTCCTAATTGCCAGGCTTTGAAAAAAGAAGTCTTAAACCCACAGATTTCATATTGACTCAGTTGAGTGCTGGTGCCTGCTACACCATGGGACTCAGATTTTTCAAAAGGGTTTGTCCTGTCTTCTCTACATCTTCTTGTTGGGGAAGAGGCCATGTCTCACAGGGGCCGTCTGGAGTGCCTCCCGATGCAGCAGCACTGGCACGAGCACTGCAGCAGTAACAGATCTTCCAGTCAGAAAAGTGATCTTAACCCAAATTAGCAAGAAGATCCCTGAGGGCTACTGAAGATGAAGACAGCCTGGATAAATGCTTATGTACTGGGTGACATACTTGGTGACAAGAGAGTTAACAAAAAAAAAAAATATACCTGCTGGTGCCTGCTTTGCCTAGCCAGGCTAGTAAAAAAGTTGGTTCAAATTAAAGGAAGGTCGTTGTTATTATTATTATTAATTGGTTGACATGCAGAATTGGTCTCCTAGGCTCATGAATAGTGTCTTCATACTGAAAAAAAAGAAAGGAAAAGATGAAGGACAATGAGAAAATTAAGCTGGACATGCTGATAATGCAGGCAAAATATATTGATGTCAAATACAGTTTGTATAGACGCACACACACACAGTAGCACATATAGAAAATATACATCCTGGATTAAACACAAAATCAGTAAAACTTCAGTTAGCCAGATTGTTTTAAAGAAATCCAATGCAGATGAAGTTATTCAGTATTTGTGTTGCTAATGCCAAATGCCCACATGCTGTCAGCTGATTGTAAGCAAAATGTAAATAAAAATAAAACACAGAAATAATAAAAAAATATATTATCTTTGGTTAGCAAAAGCTGAAACATAGCTCACACTCTGACGTGCTGCTAAAGATGTGCCTCTCAGAATGTGGACTTTCCTTGGAGAATGTTTGACCTTGTAGCTGTGATTTTGCACAAAAATGACGGTCATGAGAAGAATCTCCATCGAAATGGTCATAACCATCATACCAGGCACCAAAATGTGGAGAGCTCCAAAAACTAAAAACAATATCTTCCTCTGAAAAGGAGCCAAGAGCCCGTGCAATTCCTGGAGAACAAAACTTGGAAGGTAGCCCAAAAAAAGATCTATTGCATTAGGGTAGTATACTGGTAGATGTGGCACAGTCCAGCGGTAGCTGAGTAGAACAGTAACTATGAAAGTTTAAATATCCTAAAGTTAGAAGATCTGGGTAACTTGCAGTCAGGTTTTTTTTAAGTGGATCAGAGTGCTTTCTGAGATATTGGTTTTAATTTCTTAAGTTTTGAAGAACTGGAAGGATTCCAATGAAATATTGAGAAGCTAGCCTGCTGACATTTTAGAGTGATAAATGGCATAACAGGGGAAGTTATAGGTCAGTTAGGGTGATATTGATGCTGGGAAAAAATAACAGTGGGACACAATCAAAAAACAGTTAAAGTACAGAAATTCAATGAGTGTTAGTCAATGAGGTTTCATGGAAAAGGAATTCTGCTAAAATAACTTCACGTTGTTCATTGAAAAGATTGTGTCTGGCTGACAAAGCTAATCCTGTTAATGTAGGGTTCAATTCCTTCAAAATGTGATTTTAAAATATTTTGCATTCTGATTAAATACTAGGACTCTGCCAGGACACTATTGCACATATTAAACAAATTAGAAACCAGCCAAGTGACTGAAAACTGTATTTGCTAACAGGGAATCTTCAGTAAAGGGGTGTGTGTTTCTAATGTGGCCCCACAGAGGTCTGGTTTTGGTCTAGCACTGTTGAGTATTTTTGCTGATAATCCGAAAGCAAGCAAAAAAAGTATTTCTGATTAAGTTAGCTGATCGCACAAGATTTACAGCATAGTAAATGAGGATGGAAGCCTCTGATGGATGTAAAGAAAACTGTGTAACAGTTTGACAGCCTGACAATGGTTGAAAATATATGTGAATATATCCAAATACACAGTGCACATACAGTAACAAAAAAGCACATATGATGTTTATAAGATGGGAAACCTCATTCTCAAAAAAAAAAAAAAAAAGCTATGAAAAGGACAGTCAAAGAGTGAGAAGATTGAGAAATATGACCAGGTGAGAAGACCTGCACCTAGGGGAATGCATTCGAGGGGGGCCACAGAGGGGGCAATGGGTGCCTTATACCTCATGAGAGACAGTTTGGGGTAGTGCCACTGTGAATCCCAGGAGGAATGTGCATGGTAGGGCTGGGAAGTGCTCTCAGAGCAGCTGTACTGGGGCTGTTTCAGGGGGTGCTTTACGATTACACCTCTGGGGAAACCGCTAAGCTGGGAAAGTTCCTGTGTCGTACAAGGTCACGCAGAAATCTCATATCCCTGAAATAAGTTCTTGAGCTTGTGCGCTTTGAGCCTCCTGACAAGGTAGGCTGACAAGAGCTCTGCGCAGGTTAGTTGGGAAGGAAGCTGTGAGGATGCCTCCCTTGAGAGAGCGTACGCAGTGATAACACCGCCAGACAATTTCTACCTTCGTTAGGAGTGCTAACAGAGCTGTGTAACCAAGAAGACTAAAACAGCTCAACTGTTTATGGGGTGGCAGATCAGATTGGCACACAATAGGTTGTGCCCAGCAAAGTTGCTATCAAAGAGTTGAGCATCTTCATATTGGAAAGTAAAAATAAATTACAGTAAACCTCTCTTTATTATTATAAACAAATGAACAATGTAAATGCAAACATGTAACAGTGATATGTAGCACAACGTATAACTAGATTTATGCTATCTTGATATAAAATGGATTTTAGAAGGATTTCTTGTATGTAATGCTATTGGATATCAAAAAGAGGAAGAAAATATGGTAAGGGGTCTTTTCCTCTGAGGTGGACTAAGCCAGAAAGCCTTCTGAAAATGGTCAGAATTTCAGGCAGTAAGCTGTGGAATAGAAGGAGAAAACTAGTGTAAGACACGGAAGAAAATGGCTCAATGCGAGGTAAGGAAGAAACAATTTAATGTAAGTAACTTTGCCAAGTGAGGAAACAGTTTCAATACAGTTTTGGAAGAGGAGTGAAAGATATTTATAACTAACATATTTATCTAGGGTATCTTTTGCTTGTCCCAAATCTGTTTAGGTATCATAGATTGGAGGTGACATTCTATGGATGTTGGAAGTTGGGGTAGAAAATTAATTTGAAAATAAGAAGAACTCATATCATCTTATGACTAAGAAAATAGTCACATAGAATATGCCCACCTGAACAAAATGGCAGTTATGTGTATCTCCTTCCAAGAAGATCTGTACTCTCTGACTGCACAGCATGTCGGACAACACACCAAGAGGAACAGAAGAGCTCCTCATGTTCAGTTTCACTCCTGTAGACTTTAGTTCGTGACATTATAATGTGTTGCCACTTGGTTTCACACACACACCAATCTCTCCAGATTTCTTGTGGACCTGGATAGCTTTTGCTATTGTTGTGTTGGTCCTAGTATAGTAGCATCTTGGTGTCACTCGTGGTGTTTAGGCACTTGCACCTGTAGGGTTAGCGAAGCATGTGGCTTCTGGAGGCTAGAGGAGGAGTGGTATTTCTTGGTAATGAACCTACAGCAGGAAAGACATTTCTCCCTGGAAGACTGACTCATTGAGTGGTCTATTTCTAGCACCCCGAGATAAGGAAGCATAGAGCTGGGTGGTGTACCCCAGCTCAACCCTGGGAATTTGAGACTGCAAGTTGCAAGAATAGGGTTTGTTTGCTTAACAGTGCATAAGCAGCTGTGCTTTACCCTGAGATTACATGAGTGAACCTGCTTCGTGAAGTCTGGGTGACAGCAGCCAGTAGTCTGAAAAAAAGTCTGGTGTAGACTAGTTGTGTTATGTTAGCTGATGTGATCTGGTTTGGGTGGCCCACGACCAATGAAAAGGTTATAGGACAAACAGTTGACTTACAGTGGTGCATTTTCTGCCACCCCTCATGAACATGTTGTCCCTCTTCTTGGCCTTCTGGTGGCACAGAGGCATTTAGTGCTGAAGCTCATACAAGGGCAGTAAAGCAGATGGTTGATTTACCAGTGGCAGAAGGCAATTTCTACCTGTGGGTGCTGGTGAAGATTGGGAAGGCCTCACACGTCAAGTGGGAACAGACAATGCTCTGTTCTTTCATCCAAATGATGCTCTCGGGCACCTGAGGGTTATCTCCCACACATTTTCTTCAGCCCCTGAGCCCCCCGCCCCGGCTACCTCCCATCCTCTGGCTGCTGAGCTCCATCGCTCCCGCGCAAAGTTGCAGCCCATTTAAATCAATTCTGACACCCAACACCTCTCTGTTTTCTCAGCCTGCCTGCCCCAGATATTTCCCTCCAGCCTTGACAGAACGGGTATTCACAGGGCAGCTCCAGAATAACAAGTTTCCATTTTTGAGACGGTTGTATGGGGAGCTTTGTGGTGTGGCAGCTGGCCAACGGGTGATCATTTAGCCAGGGGAGCTCACTACCGGGTAGTTAATTTGACATGCAGAACAGAGTGGTTAGGTTCTCTCCGAAGTCCAGTCAGACACTTCTGGGTTCCCAGTATTAAATTATACCTGATGTGCAACTCCAAAATATGGGCACTTGAGTGCAAACCTTGACTTCGGTGAGGCTGATCAGCCCAGCAGCAGCTCATTTGCTCTGACACAGTCAAGTTTCTCCAGCAGACTCTGGGACCATTAGCTGCTTTCGAGAGAGATGCGAGTTGCACTAGGCTCTCTACAACCTCTGCATCACTAAGCTGCGAAAAATAAAGAGCTGAAGACATAGTGGTGATGAACCCATAGATATGAGGCTGGGAAGAGCAGGACCTCTTGCAGTGGTCACAGCCCAAGACTGAATTCACCCCTTTTCCAGGAAATACAGCAAGTGTAGAAATGAGAGCGTGGTTGCAGAGATGGATTCCCACTTTACACCTGCTCTTTCTCCATCTCATTTAGAGCTTGGACTGAATAATCGTTATCACCACATGGTAGCTATCAGGGGCTAGCTGACACGTTATAAAAGCCTAATGTAGCCAATGCACACTGGAGTCTTAGCCAGCACCTGAATTGTTTGCCAGAACACTTTTGAGATAGACTGTTCTTGTGGTATTTGTATCACTGGCAAGAAGCAGAAATAGAGGAAATCTGGAAAACATTTCTCGGGGAAAAAAAAAAATCTGTGAAGTGTTGTGGAGTCTAGAGGCAGATAGATGGTACTGAAATTCTGATTGCTTATTCAAACGGCTGTGGAGCTTAGGAGTCTTTTCGGCCCTTAGACCAGTATTTCACACTTTCTGATTGTGTTAGCAGTTGTAATCAGTTGGTTTTTTATTTTCTCTGCAATTCTTTGGCCGCTCATCTTGCCCAAAGCCTGTGCTTTGGCGTTGCTGTCCCTCTAAGGAAATAGGAGAATTGTGTGTACTAAACTCAGCTGCTTGGAAATAAGGGGAAAAATATTTAGACTATTAATAAAAAATGTATTCTTCTATGTCATGTGGCACTGGCCTTTCCTGTTCTCAGTGCTGTCCCCAAACTGCATGCAGCATCCTGAGGTCTTTAGGGAGCATTTGCTATCTGATTAGGCAGTTGCATATTAGGATGACAACTGGAACAGAAACCAAAATAGCCATAAAGGAAGCAGAACAGTCCCTCTGGGAGAGATTTCCATTGCCATTCATATACATCTTTCACACAGAGCTAATTGTGAGAAGTGCTATAACATGACTACTAGAGCCCTGTGATGGCAAATGGAGGAAAAACCTGACTCTACATAAATACAGTTGGAATCTGTAGCACCCATTCACCAGAAAATTCTGATATTTCAAAATATTTTTCATCATGATGAATGGATGACAAAATACGGTTTTCCACCGCACCAGAAGTAGAGACATCCTGACTGACCTCTGCCTGACATTTCTTACTGAGATGAAGTTTTTCAATGGGCCAAAACTGTAGCTGGTTTATGAAAAAAAAAAAAAACTGAACTGGAATGTTTCCACAGCAAGGGCCAGTTCAGCTTTTTTCCAAGTCCCCAGGAGGCGTGACAGACCTCCTGGGACCCTCTGTGTCCCCTGCATCCTTTGTGGGCAAGGATCTGAGTTGAGCTTCCTCTTGCTGTTGCTCTACCATGATTCTCCCAGGCTTTTTCATTTTGGTGAAATAATACTTGATTGATTTGAATTGCTTCTCTTACTTTTGGGAATATTTGCATTTTCTCCGCTGCCTGGGCAAAGAGAAACTCGCCAAATATCTCAAGCAAATTTTGTGGGAAAGCTGATGTAAAATCCCTTTAATCAGTAGTGTGGAAAGGAGTGTATTTATCCTGTAAAACCCTGTGGTCAGATAACTTTCAATGAGAAATATGAGCCTGGCACTCCTTCGCGTTGTGCTTGATAAAAAAGGGTTGAATATATTTTTGTCTTTTTTTCTTTAATTTTTACTCACTTCATTAGAACTTTAAAGTAGAAAATTACATCTTTACACCTTTTGCCTGGAAAACCCAATGGACGGCTGACAAATTAGTAAGACTGTGCCTTTACAAATATGCAAAGAACCTGAGTAAGCGGGAATGGAAGGAACTTCTAATCAGACTGCTGAAAATGCCATGTGGCAGAATATAAGGGAGGCAAAAGCATAAGTCCCAAGAGTAAGAGGATGCCAAGCAAGAACGGTGGTGCATCCAGGAGGGAAATATGTGTATTGTGCTAGAAGAGTGTCAAGTGCCCTGCTGAGAATTCCCACCACTCAGCCCCTCTTGATCCCACAGAGCACACACAGTTCCGCCACCGGCTATCCAGTGATTTTGAATGTTTTGTTGTCATCTCCCCGAAAAGCGATCCCTGAAGTCCCCAGCCTCTGTCCCAGGCTTGCGCAGCCACATTTATAGCAGAGTTCATGAGGAGTACTGGAGCAGACCCTCACCTCTTTACATGGGGATCTACCCATGGCTTCTTGTACCCATTTTAGGACTTTTTAATAATGTTGTGATCACAACTGCATTAGTCTGAGACCAGTGTTTCTCACCGTTGCAGGGCGGCTGCTTCAGAATCAATCCTTTCTTCTTGTCTCAGATATTTGAATGGTCACCTTCAGGTTTCTCTGTCCACTTCCACAGAGACTATCCCATACCTTGGGATCTTCCAGCTGCTATGAAGCCTGAACAGAACTGGATTTCCCAGCAGGGGACAGTTAACACCTCTGATCGGTAACAAAGCTGTACCTGTAAGGTAAGTAAAGAGTGAGAAGCTGATTGATTTCTGGAAGCAGCAATCTTGTTTGTCCCTTATTTTAAGCTGTGGTGGCAGCTGAAAGTCATCAGAATGGACCTACCTTGTTCTACAACATCGTTTTTTAGGATGTGAATTGAATGCCGTTGTCGGTGGGAGTTGGGCTCTTGGCTTGCAGGACAACTGTTTGTGCTACCAGGCCTGCAAAAAAAAAAAAAAATTCAGTGGTCAGGAAACCCTGGAGGGAAACAAGAGCTACCTGTGCCCTAAATGACTGTCTGCAAATGCCACACGGATCTCCTGCTGGGTGCTAAGTGACCACGGAAATGCACACCGTGGTCACACCAAGTGGGAGCTGAGAAGCTGAGGAGTGCTGTGCTGACACGGCCCTTACCCTGTGTGGCTGGAGGCATTCGACACCTACTCTTAAAGCTTTTGTTCCCAGCAGATCACCTTTCTGGGAGGTTGCTCTGTCACTGGCAAATATGAGGGGACGTGGTACCAAGGGGTAGGCCTCTGTTATCTTTTAATTCCCTGCAATGTGTGTAAGTCTGTTAGGTTATGGAAGTCAGTAGGAGAGTTGGTGTTCAGGCGGCGGTGGAAGAGCTGTCTGTTTTCAGGTGAAGTGCTCTTAATGAGACATTTTCGGAGCTAGCTCTTCTCGGTGTTTCCTATCACCTCGTGACCTACCACTTCCCTTTTCCTCCCATTTAGTTTAATTTGAACATTAGTGTTTGCACCTTAACCTCCCAGTCTGCAGGGAGTGGGGAGAGGACATGCATCCGAGTAAAACGCCAGCAGTGGCTGATGCCATAAATCAGAGGGATTTTAGAATCTGATGACAAACCAAATTCCTGTCAGAAAAGAGCAGAGCTGACCCCTCCCAAACTGTCATCGAAGAAGGGTCATAAAAATCACAGCTGTCACCAAAGCATGCCGGGCCTCTGGGGGACATGCCATCCTGGGGACTCATCTGCTGCCTCCACGGCCAAATTCCAAGCCCTCAGGCACATTCCACTTGACATTTTGTCACATCTCTTGCTGGTGCATCTGTTCAGGGGCATTAACTCTTCCTAAATCACTTTATCCCTTTTTTTTTTTCCTCAGAAAAAACAAGGCTATGGGAGATGTAGAAGTCCGAGCCGTGGTCTGTGGCACAAAACAGAGTCCAAATGTTTAAAAATTGGCAGCCTTCAGGGTAACTAATCCTGTAGGCCATGTTGTTACAGTAATAGCATCAGAAATAAAACCTGTGTTCACATAAACTTCAAAAAATTATTTTAACTCGCATTCGTACACCCAAAATGATAGGAAATCTTCCCAGTTGCGTCCCCTTGAGCTTTGGCCACAGGCAGAGATCCCTTTCCAAGGGAGACGGGTGAGTGTGAAGTCAGACCACGATGGCTATGGTTGACCTGAGATGACTGTACACTCGGTAGTGGCATGTAAAAGTAAAGACATTGAGGGCCCTTTCTTAAACCATTTGATGGGGTCCAAGTTCTAAGATGCTTCCGTGTGCATGAATTAAACGAATTTTTCTCTGTTCTTCCTGTGCATGAGATAATAACCAAACTGCGTGACATCAGTCCTAGAGCCAAAAAGCTAGCAGTCCTTACAACTAGGATGGCATAAGTCTTATGACACAGGCATTAAAATTCACAATTACAACTTGTCCAGCAGGGATAGCAGCAGAGAGACTGTGCCTCCAGACATCAGAGGGGCTGTAATGTATTGAAGAGTCACTGTTGTTTCAGAATCACAAAATTTGAATGCATGTGGGCTAAAGGTGTAACTAGTTTCACTGAGGATGGGGAATGACAGACATCTGGCTGAGAAGAACTTGGGGAGTATTTGCTGGACTTCTCATGTTACTAGTGACAAAACTTCTAAGAGCTTCTAAAAATAATAGGTGTAATTTCTTTACAAGCAGTATCCTGCATCTGGGATGAAGTAGCTCACTACCAACTCTTGTGCTGGACAAGGATTTAATAACTAACATACACGTCATTGATAACATCACCACCAGTGACAGCAAAAGTGTATTTGTCATGTGCAAACAGAATTGCATGAAACAGTAACTTAATTTTTATTTAAAACTCCAAAGGCCATTTCCCAATGCTTGTAAGTATTTCTGACTGGAAAATTTGGAAAAGCTCAGCTAAGCCTGGGAGTCCTTTGTGGATCCCCTACCAGATTAATGCTTGCAAGAAATCATTGTGTGCATGTGGAGAATGCTGTTTTGTTGGGTATGGATGGAAATATAGCTGAATGGAAATCACACTGGTTAAAAGACTATCTGAAAGTAGTGATTAAATAAGAAGCTGTCAGATGAAAAAATGGAGAAAGAGAAAGTAGCAGGTGGTTAATATGATTTATAAATTTAAAATACATGGATGAGAAGTCAAAATAAAGCAGTTTTTAAAATAAAAGTGACCAGCAATGCTTTAAAGCAAAGATTTAAAAATACATTAGGAACAAGAAAAAAAAAAACTTTCTCAGATACAGGTAGCTTTAACAGCAAAATTGTAAAGTCAGAGGTGTTCAGGCCACATTGTATTTCAGTTCTACAGACAAAATAAAGCAGGGGGGGTGGGGTTTATTACATATGATAGTATGGATGGAGTAAAAAGTTTGAGGTCTGTAGCAAAGGAAGCTGCAAGACGGAAGCTACTTAAATCAAAGTTTCTTGAAGTAGTGAGGGGAACTTCCTGAATCATACTCTTTTCACAAATCTCGGGAATCTGGGAAAATCTGGAAGTTTTGGAGGATTCTTACTTTTGTTCTGAGGGTTAACAAAGGATAGAGCCATGGGAAAATCTTGAGACTCACAAATGCCCGTTCAGTTTCCAGCATGAGAGCCCACAGTTTGGAAAGCAATGGTTCAAAGTCACATGCATCGAAGTTCTCAGTAAAATAACGATGTCCCTTTGCCCTCAGTATGCTGAAAAACCCCTTCAGTTCTGTATGACTCTCTAAATGAGCAACAGCTGAAAGCAAATACAGTTAATTAGGATTTCCTCTAGTTCCCTGCAGGTATCAGAAGGGAGGTTTTCTTTGGTGTTCAGCTGATCAGACATGTTCTGGTGAGTTTTCTGGGTTCGGGGGAAAAAAGTAATATTTATTTTCTTGCTTTGCTTTTTCCTGAGGCCTGAGAAATCACCTGAAGTCAAAGACAGCTCGGGCACAGGGCTTGTGGGAGGCTTGTGCCATGCCTTGCCCTTGGCTTTGGTCAGGCTTTGGTCTTGGAACTTAATGTAAAAGTAGCTGGGCAACATGCACGTCACAAGTCAGCGATATACAGGAGGTCCCAGCAGACGGCCTGGTGGGCTCTTCTTTCCTGTGAATCTCTGAAAATACTTTCAAGAGTAACTTGAGAAGGTTCTGAACAATTACTAAAATTAAACATTTTAAGGTCCACAAACCAGGTACATTTTACCAGAGAGCTTAAAAGAGACTTGCTGAAGAGCGCTCTGAGCTATTCCTGTTGATATTTCACATGTCCTGGAACACTGAGACAGTTCCAGATGACTGGAAAAAAAAAGCTAGTTGTTGTTCTTGTGTTCAAGAGGATAAATGGGATTGCTCAAGCAAACACAGGCACATTAGCCTGGCATCAGTCCCAGGGAAAATTATAGAAAAACTCATAGGAGACATGAATGGTGAAGAATTAAAGGATACTGATGCAATTAAAGACCATTGGTGCAATAATATGGAGAGCAGATCCTGTTGGAAAAAATTAAGATCTCTTTTTAGAGAGTGATTACAATGTGACTGATAAAAGTATGTTTGCTGGCCAAAGCACTTGATTTTGTGCAATGACTTTCTGATGTAAGCGTCAGCTTATACAAATGTCTGGGTTGTGCTTGTTGGTGAAGAATCTTCCACTGAACCTTTTTTTTCCTTCTTCTTCTTTCTTTTTTTTTTTTTTTTTTTTTTTTTAAATGGGAGCTTGTTTTATACAGGATTTTTCCCATTTGGAGAATGGAAACCATATGTTTTGCTTTTCGTGTATATTGAAATATTTCAGTTTGCTAAACGGAAGCAAAGCTGTACTTGCCCATGATACTGCAAAGTCTAATCACAAATGTAGATGTAATATGCTTATGTATTTTCCTATTCCATCCTAGGGGTAGGCTTTTCGGTGGGGTGCGTCTCCATGAAATGTTCTTGTGTCCATCCTGGGCTGACCGCAGCTCTGTCTCAAATCCCATTCTTCGTGGGGAAACCATGAGGACTCTCAGCACTTCCCTGGACAATTTCAAGTTTATCAATCTACAACCAAATGACGCAGACTGTGGATTCACTCAGCGCGCCTCTGGAGTTAGAACAGCAAATCTAAAGATGTAGGCAATAGCTTTGAAAGCTCCAGACCTCGGAAGTTGGAGCCTAAACCAACCAAATGGAAAGAAGAAAGGGTTTACAGGAATTTTCCCCGGTTAACACCTTCTCTGCTAAGCCTTCTGCTGCAAAAGTCTCCTTTGGAAGCAGCTGGTTCAGGCGACTGATGCAAAAGTGAGACTACTTACGCTACTGCTGAGTTACGATAGCAGCACGCAATGCTTCTAAGGCTCTGTAACCCCCTCTTTGCTCGCACCCCAGCTTCGTGCTGGCTCAGGCAGCCTCTACCCTGCGCTGCTCTGGAGGTCTCACCTCCAGCAGCACGTGCTGAGCGGTGGACGGGTCGGAGTACTACGGTCCTACAGAGCACAGTGAATGGAGATTAGCTTGAAGTTTGGTCTTTAATCGCCTTATGTTTTGTTGCTTTCAAAGGGCAAAACAGAGCATAAGGGTCTTTGTTCCCATTCCTCTCCTTGTCGCCTCTGTGGCTTCCTCAGTCTTCTCCCCGTGCTCAGCAGCCCCCAGGGGTTCTTCCTTCCCCGTTCCCTAAGGATCCTCCTTCCCAGACTGTCCTTCCCCTTTTTCTCTCTTCCTTTGGTCCCTTTCATTTTCTTTCCTAGCCACCCCTTGTCTCCAGCCTTCCTACCTCACAGACTCCCAGCTGGCGGCTTTCCACATTCCTCATCCTTGCTCCTGCTAGCCGCTGGGTTTTAACGTCTTGGAAACAATCTCTTCTCTCCCATATCCTTTAACCCATTGCATCTGGAAGCTGGTGCTGACACAGCTGCGGCGGCAGAAGGGACTGCCAGCAAACTGCCCACTCCCATGGCTACCACTGCAGCCTCACAGCTGTTATTCTGCTTCCAGCTTCCAGGTTCAAGGGTGGGATTTTTAAATTTTTGGGGTTAGGATGGGAGTACTTTGAATTTTGCATCAATTGCCATTCATTAGTTATTCCTGAACTGCTCCAATCCAAAAAGAAAGGAAATCATATGCAACTGTGTTGATCCTGGATTTGCCACTTTCATCCTTCAAAAGAAATTTAAGAAGTCGCACGCATGTGGCAATGAAGAACCATCACAGAAAGGGATAGCATGTTACAGAGCAAATATTGACAGATATGCAGCAATATCTGTCCCACTCCCGCTTTTGCTCTCTCTCTCTCTTTCCCTCTTCATTCTTCTATCTCAACAGCCAGCCCTGTTTCTGCTTTCTTCCATCTGGCAGCTCTCAGAATAATCTCACCCACCTGTTAAATGAGAGAACGTCAAGTTAAATTTACAGCAGGGCCTGGAAACAGGATGCTACAGAAAAGTATTTTAATTAAAATCCTCTAATTGAATGCATGCTTCCTTGTGAAAAGGGAGCTGCCAAGAAGGGCCTGATGTCACCACCTCTACCCCCATTTGCCACGAAAGGAGAGCAATTGAAACCAGCTCGCAAGGTGGAAAGAGGAAAGGGCATTTCCAGGGAGTTTTCCAGCGTCACCTTTGCCGTGCTGTGAGATGGTTCACGGGAGGATTGTCCTCTTTTTTTTTTTATTTTGTTTACCAGAATCAGAGCTGAAGATGGTACAACAGCTCTGCTACTTCTGGCCAGGCACTGTGCAGGGTAGCAAGCTGCCATGTGTGTGTAAGGATGGGGCAATATCTGTGTGAAACCTGAACTCTGGATAGAAATCCGAAAAATATAAAGCCCGCCTCTGATGAGGAGATCGCCACCACACAAACTCTCCTGGGAACGCTTCGCGCTCCGCTTTGCTAGGCAATCCAGCGGGATTTTAAGACCTGGTTTACTGCGGTTGCTGGAAGAGATGCATGAATGGAGAGCAACATTTTGACACGGAAAGGAAGATGGAAAGACGCAGCAAGAGACAAACATCTGGGGTTCCCATTTGAAGACTCTGGATGACCACATCTGGCGCCTGTGGCTGGGGCAGTGGAACCCCTTCTGGACGCACCATCAGCCTGAGATCTGCTGCAGATTATTAAATGCAGCATTAATACGTTAAACTGCAATTGTCCGGTAACTGCACAGAGAGAGGAATAACAGACTGGGTATGTTCAAACAAACAAGAGCGGGAGCCAGGAGGAAGTATTTGGGGAGAAGGGGGAATTAGCAAGTGCTGTAGAACTGCGTCACTGCAATGTAACTCTAACTCTTCTAAATACTATGCAAATCCATCGACACTATACACTTCCTGTAAGCATGAAACCCCTGACTTTTATTTCCTTGTTAGACAGTAGTTAACTGTTACGAAAAGAGAGTTACAGAGAATAAAATGCACAGTACATGCCTCTATCTAAAGACATAGTAATACTACTAACAATTCACAACATTCTGCAATATTTACAGGTTTTTCCATTAAGTTGCCCACAACATGCGGAGGGGAAGTTTGGCACCACCACATGCCTGCGCCTCCAGGCTGGTAAAGGTCATTTCCCAAGAGCCTCAGGTCACAGAGGAGAAAAGTTCCCGGCTCCCTCAGGTGTTTGCCAGCCCTCCTTCCTTGACAACAGAGAATCCTTTCATAAAACACATTCATTTTATGTTTCGATATTTTTATGCTTCATTGGCCTATTTAGAAATTGGAAAATCTTACATCCCCTCTTGAGAAATCTGGCAGGCATGTTTGGCTCATGCTGGGAAAGCAAAACCACTGGCAAACCCTCCAGCCTTTGCTAAAATTTAAAACGGACAGTCCAAGCGCTAAAGGCATTTTGAACACCCTTTGGGAATGCTGGGGACGCAAGCATAAAAGAATTAAGACCTAGGGAAGGGTAAATTTTTTTTCCACAGCAAATTCTGGGGTGCAAGGGTGACTTCCAGACCAACGGTACAGCTCCCCAAAATAGTACGTAGGTCAGGTTTTTAGGGTGATGGAGAATAGAGAAGCCAAGACTTTTGTCCTTTCAGCTTTTTGAGTCTCACCTACATCCTTCTCAAATGGAGAGTAAGCCTAGCAGCAGCTCTGAGAAAGTGTGGTTGAGTGCAGTCACAGTTTGCACACCAGGAGTAGTATTTGCCTATTCTTCAGCAATTCACGTCACCAAATGTGGTCTGGAAAAATGCTCAAGCATTGCTTTGGTGGTGAGGAGCACAGCTGGTGGACCAGCAGTGCAGGGCCAGTGCTGCAGATGTGGGGAGGCTGAGAGGAGGGACAGGGGTTGGAGAGAAGCTCGTAGGATGGCTTGGAAGAGAACTGCTGACAGTAAAGATTACTCTGCCAGGCAGAGCTCAAAGTGAATATTTATATATACACAACATCTTATGCAATCCAAGATAATGAAAATGTCCCATAGATGCTTACCACTTTTTTTAAAGAAACACCTGGTGAAGATGCTCCACTGTATGAAGAACAGTCTGGTGTTGAACTAGTGCACAAAAATGGAGAAATGCCCTTGAGAGACTGAAAGTTTCTGTAACACTGCTTTATAGCTGCATTAACC
The DNA here is from genome assembly GCF_947461875.1 of Haliaeetus albicilla. Taxonomy (NCBI): domain Eukaryota; kingdom Metazoa; phylum Chordata; class Aves; order Accipitriformes; family Accipitridae; genus Haliaeetus; species Haliaeetus albicilla. Next base: position 45,766,162 of record NC_091488.1, read on the forward strand.
ACAGTGCACTATAAAAGGTATTAAATGAGCATGGAAGTAGGGTTCAGATCCTCAGCTGATGAAACATTTCTGTAGTTTGCAAAATTTGCTTTTTTGCTTCCTGCTAAAAAAATCTCAGGACTTTGCAGGCATACAATGAAATACTAAGATTCTGCCTAAAATCCTCTAAGTAATCTACAGCACCACGAGTGTTCAGCCATTCACTTAATTTGGACCAGATGGATCTCATGAGTCATTTTCAAGCAATCAGAAGGTAACAGTTCAAGAGCAAGAGACAGCAAAATATAGCTAGTGCTGTACTACAAGCCTTGCACAGTATACGCACAGAGTGCCAGGAATATCCAGTCCTGCCCAGTTGTTATCAGGCTGTTAAGCTGATATATAAAAGACAGTGAGAAGTGTTGTCACTTGCAGTGGGGATCAACAAGGCTGACTGAGCTCCAGAGCAGTGACTATAAGTAGGAGAGGCAGTGCCTTTTTAAAGAAAGTTTTAAAAACAGAATAGAAGATAGGAAAGAAAGAAAGAGAGAGAGAGAGAGAGAGAGAAAGAAAGGAAAAGAGAGAGAGAAAGAGAGAAAGAAGGAAGTAAAGAAAGAAGGAAAGAAGGAGAAGGAAGGAAGGAAGGAAGGAAAGAAAAAGCAGAGGTTCAAAGACAGCAAGGCTGAAAGGAACTTCCCTGCAACCATTTTGTCTTTCCCTAATGCTCATGGTAGGGAAAAGCTAAGTGTGAGTAGTCACAGCGACTGTGTAAGACCTGTTTCGATGAAGCAAACACTCGCCTGGTTCAAGCAGCGCCCAGCTGAGGAACCGTCTGCAAGGAGAGGCGCATTAGGTCGATGGAGGGTTGTTTTGGGTCCCCTGTTAAAGCTCAGCCCCGTGCTGCAGTTGACCTAGAAAAGAGGGGCGATGGCAATGAAAGGGCTTCCAGTCGGTAGATGCTCGTAAGAGACAAACCCTGCCAGCACGCGGTGATGCTATCTGGCCGCCTTCTTGTGGCTTTTGGCAGCCTCAGTAATTGCAGCCAGCGTCTGAGAAAGTCGTGGTGACTGAGCTTGCCGTTCAGTGCTCGAAGCTGTCACTCCAAGTTGGGTGTGAGGCCAAGCTGTGTGGCCAGAGGCCTGTGTGGGTGTGAGAAGCTGGCCCTGTCTTTTGTCAGCCTGCGGCTGCTCTTTGGGGACACAGCTCCAATTTTTAACGCTGCCAGCCTGGTATGTCTCACCGCTCCAGTGACCGTTTTTAAGGAAAATGTTAATCACATGTATTAGTTACAAAGAAAAGACCGTAAAGTCCAAACCACTCAGGTTAGTAGCATTGTTACTGGCACAGTCTGGAGCTTAAGGCACTTCTGAGTCATTACCATCAACTAAATGAGTGTAATATTTGCAGTGAGGAAACGTTGCATTTTGCAGATGTTAAGGCTTTTAGTTGAAGAAGCCATCTAGCGTGAGGGCATCTCTGGGGATACCACATTGACACGTATGAACCGCAAACCAGAGATACGAGTGCTCCAGAAGACCCTGGTGAGGTGCTGGAAGTCACCCCCATTGTGAACAATCTGTGTGACACCGCTGAAGGGCTTGTTTGGCGATGAAAGTTTCCAGGCTGCTTCCAGCTGCATACCTAGAAGGTATCAAAGTGCTTGAACACTTTGGGGTGGTTGAGGTCTGGAGAGCGCACCAGCACTTTCCATTGCTCAGCAGTTGCTTACTCTTCTCCCAGAAGTGGGTGCAAGCTCCAGAGGAGTGTCCTGGACCCATCGTTCCCACCCTGCATCTGGAGCCACCCTTCCTTCTGCCTGTCCAGGACCACGTCCCGGAGGGACTAGTTTTGGAAACTTGATAATGTAAGGGGGAACCCAAGGTGTTGTTCAGAGGAAAGGTTTGACTCTTTCCCTAGCAAAAGAAACACAGAGCTGTAACGAAAGCCTACCTGTGCTGGAAATTCTGTCACATACTGTAAATTCCCAACCTCTCCAAGGCTCTTCCTTTGCCTTTCTCACAATTTTCCTCACTGCTGTACTCCCTTCCTCTCCTCTGCAGCCCTTCACCATTCACATCCTCACTCTGAACCACTCTGCCCTCTCTTCTTGCTATGCCCCACATTTTTCCGTGCTCCCTCAAGCTCACCCATGTCACCTACGTTGCTTTTGGCCTCTTCCCTCCTGCACCCCGGACTCTCCTGCATGTCCCCAAGCTGTGACCTTAGCTAATTACAGCTCCCCATGTCACTCTCCCTCCCTGGCCCTGTTCCCCAGGCTCTCCCTGATTCCCTGTCTGGCTTTCTAAGAAGTTGCCCCTTCCCTCTACTTTTCTAGGTTCATTCTCTTCTAGCTGTAAGGCGCCTGCCAGCCTCTTACAGGCTTTCATTTCCAGGAGTATCCAGCCAGTGGAAGACTTTTGAAGTTTTGGCTGAGGACTGGCTCAATCCAAAGTTACTGGGAGCGACTGCCCTGTTGGTCAAGAGTCTGATAGAGAATGTTGGAAGATGGAGCTGGTTTGGATACTGTTGATTTGTGTCAGCAGATCCTGAGGGAAAAATATTGCTATCGGATAATTCAAGACTCATTAGTCATGGTCCTTTCTCTTGTTCTTTTCTTGGGCTCCCTGCTTTCTCCTGAAGGTTGTTCAGCCTTTCCTCTGTCCTAGATGACTTTTGCTTTTCTTTTTTCTTACCACTTTTTCCTCCCTAGTGTTCAGGTTCTAATGAGAGATACATTAATTAAATTGAAAAGAAATGAAAAATATTGAGTCTCAAAAAACACCCTCAAGACAATGTCCAATCACAAGTATAGAAAAAGCTGATCTTGAAGTGACTGTACAAATCACAGAGAAAGACTCAAACCCAAACTGTATGTGAAACTGCAAACGGGGTGGAGAGGGAAGCAAAAGGAAAATGCATGACAAATCCACATGAAGTGTCCCAGACAGCTTTTGTCTGCACAGAAATGGTTTTATGGGATTCACTGTGGAAAAAAAAGGAACAAAAAAATTAAGGAGTTGGGTTCAAAAGATCAAGTTGCATTTTCATTGATCTCAGACTTGTAAGAGCTGCCCCATCAATCACAGTTGCTTAAAAATTCCTATTAATGGCCTCAAGTGCTGGGGCCGCCCATATGGTTCATCTTTGTAACATTTGGGCATCTCCCTGGGAGCAGTGTAAGATCTGTCAGTGTCAGAGCCAGACACTCTGCGCTCATCCCTCCATTCCCACAAGTGGTGTAAGGAAAATAACTATCACTACAAGGCTGAGGAGCTCCATCTGATCCAAGACAAAAGTAGCGCCAGAGGATGAGAAAAGAAGAAAAAACAGATTATTTCCCTTTCAGAGATACTGGGGACAACTGCAGACCTGGGTAAAAATCCCAGTGTGTGGTCCAGGAGGTGTATGGGACAGCTTCAAGCCAAGGTGCTGCATGGCATTGCACAGAAATAAACGCCTGTTTGCTTGTAAGGAGCTGAGAAGAACATGGTTGGTGGAGGCTTTCAGACTGGAAAGGAAAACTAAGAGGAGAATCCCCTAACATTATAGTGAATGATGTGATTAACACCATGGTAGGCTGGAAGTCTTGTCAGGTACAGCTCGAGTTTGTCTTGTCCTGAGGAACAAAGTCAGCAAAGTGGTAAATCACTGAATGGTGACTTTTAGCCAGAGTTTTGTAGGTGTGCAGTCAGGAGCTGTGTTCCTCACTGGTAGCTGACTCATGCCCATGGGCAGCAGATGTGCTTTTACTGAGCTGAAGACTTTGGCCGCGGGCTTTGGCATATGGACATCCCTATTACTATGGACAGAATATTAGGAATGTGCTTGATGCTGAGCACATGTTTAAGATTTTCCCCTATTCAGAGGACTATCCCATCTAGCCAAACTGATTCCACACTCTTAATGCCATCAGTTTTCCTTGGAGACTATTCAGATCCAGAGCCAAAATTCAACAAACAAATCTGTCTCTCTGACGGGCACAATTTTTTCTTTGTGGTAAGTTCTCCTTTCTTGCATTGGGGGAATTGCCATGAGGATACATTTTTGAACTGGATCTTCAACTCAAGTCCACATTGGACTTAAGCAGCAACAAAATAACTCAGAAATGTACACTGAAAATAATTGTGCTGCAGCCTGACTTTGGCAAGAGTTAGAGCACATTCACTTTGCCACTGTTGTCCCAGAAGTTGAGTTGTCGGAGGGAGGGAACACGTCTCCTGTGAGAAAAGGCTGAGAGAGTTGGGGTCATTCAGTCTGGAGAAGAGAAGGCTCCAGGGACACATTTCGGTACTTAAAGGGGGCTTATAAGAAAGATGGGGACAAACTTTTTAGCAGGCCCCGTTGCGATAGGACAAGGGCTAATGGTTTTAAACTAAAAGAGGGTAGATTTAGATTAGATATAAGGAAAAAATTTTTTATGATGAGGGTGGTGAAACAGTGGAACAGGCTGCCCAGAGAGGTGGTTGATGTTCCATCCCTGGAAACATTCAAGGTCGGGTCGGACGGGGCTCTGAGCAACCTGATCGAGTTGAAGATGTCCCTGCTCACTGCCGGGGGGTTGGACTAGATGACCTTTAAAGGTCCCTTCCAACCCAAACTATTCCATGATAGGTATAGTTGGACAGTTTTTAGAATCTGAAATAAACACCAGGGACCAGCAGATTGCTGCTTTAACAGTTAAGCTTTAAATGTGAGCAGTGTCTGTTAACGTATTTGTTCCCCACTGTACTTTTATTGAAATGGAATGAAGCTGCATCAGGGGAAGTTCAGACTGGACATTAGGAAAAAGTTCTTCACTAAGAGCGTGGTCAGTCTCTGGACAGGCTCCCCAGGGGAGTGGTCACAGCATTAAGCCCATCAGACTTCAAGGAGCGTCTGGACAACACTCTTAGTCATATGGTTTAATTTTAGGTAGTCCTGAGAGGAGCAGGGAGTTGGACTCGATGATCCTTATGGGTGCCTTCCATCTTGAAATATTCTATGGTTCTGCTTCGTGACAGAGCAAGTAGGAGCCATCAATATGGCCACGAGGTCCTTTGAGTTTGCAGGGTCTTTCTGCAGAGAAATCTGCAAGGCGAGAAGAATATTTACAACCCCTACTCCCCTCCTGCTCTCGATTTGCCCCCAAATGGGTCACCACTTATTAAAAAAGGGGAAATATCTGTAGCTAAACAAGGCCAACGAAGTGTCAGAGAGTGATCATGTCCTCTCCAGGTGGGCTGAGAGTTACCTGGGATGCACAGCGTAGGTGTTGCTCACACCAGGCATGGGCTGAACAACAGTCCACCTCCTGAGGGCTGAGCAGAGAAATGCTGTGAGAAAAGTCTCCGGCCACAGAAGCGGGAGGAGAGCTGAGATGTCAGCGGTGTCAGCCTTCCCTCTTCAGAGAGCCAGCAAGCGAAGTGCTTGCAAGCAGGAGTAAAGTTAAACTTGTTGAGCAGAGGTCGGCCGCATCCTGCGTGTGCAGGGACCCTCTCCTGCTTCTCCTCCTTTGTACACACACACACACACACACACGCATAATTCCATTGCCATCAAGCTGTTTACAAGCAACAATGCTGAATTTCAGTGCACGTTCACTATTTCACACATTTTCATCTAGTCTCCTTTTTCTTAAATACTTATGCATCAAATTTTTGAGGGGACAAGAAAGGCTGCCTTCATTTCCTGGACACCTTTTTCTTGCCGGTTCTACAAAGTTTCTCTCTTTGTAGCTTCAAGAAGCCACTCCGATTATTTTTCTCTTGGCCAGTTTGTGCTTGCAGGAGCAAGAACACTTTTTCTGGTGGCTGCCTCAGGATCCCGGCACAATGCCATAGTCTGTGAGATGAGAAATGGTGACCTCATGAATAGGGAGATGGAAAAGAGGGGGCGAGACTGAATTTTTGGTTTTCTACATTTAAATCCCATCAGGCTTTGTGTTTTCATTTCAAATTCTTTCCAAAATACTGTATCTATTTTCCTCCAAGATACTATGATGGAAATGACTTTACGCTTTGCCTCCACTGATTATTTTTCTAAATAGAAAGAAATTATTTGTCTTCAAAAGGATTTAAAATTCATTCAATGAAAAGCACCCAGAAATAAAGAAAAAAAAAAATGGGAAGATGCAAGTGCTGTAGAAACAGGCAAGTCCCCAAAAAATTAAAGTTCCTTACAGATGGCCAAGTTAAATAAGACCTGGAGAGACACATGGTTCTCCCCCCGCAGCACCCCTGAACTCTGGGGTGTGGGCTCATGAAATGCCTGGGAGGTAAAGTTGGCCCCCATTGTGTCTTGTTTAATTTGGCTGCTTGAAGTACTCACTTTTTTTGTAATTTGGCTCTTCCTACAGCTCTCACACCTTCCTTTAATGTAAATGTCCTTTACATTTTCGACGTGCCTTTTCCCCAGCCCTCCATACCATGTTATTTGGACAACTCTCTCTTTTTCTCTGTGCACCTACACAAGGCTGCTGGCACAGGGCTGTGTTTATCCGCACACCAAGGGAGAGTAAAACCAAACTGAGGAGCACCGTCGGCACAAGTACTGTCTTTCCAGGGGTGCCCTTTTCAGCTCTGCCTGCTGGTAAGGAGCCAGCAATTGTGCCCCAGAGATTTCTGCTGGCCAGCAGCAGGACTGCTCCGGAGCAGCATGCTATGGTCCAGTTTTCCCACCTGTGCAACCCGCAGCCTTAGCTGGAAACGTTCACCACCACCTTGCCGTGGGTCGATGATAAAATACTAAGCCCGGTCCCACTAAGCCTGCATGTCTGCATGATGTTGCAACAGCGACGTGAGAAATATCGCTCAGACTACCGATGCTCGGTGGTGTCAGTCATCGCACAGCACGCTCTTCCTCCCACCTGACCTAAATTTTGAAAGTATAAATCGAGCAACATTACCTTTAATACAGTACCAAATTGGCAAAGATGGGGACTTTGTCATCACTTCTACCAGTGACTAGTTTTGCAATAAATGGAGCAGAGACTGGTGTAGGGAATGCATGGCCAAGGGCAAGTCTTTTGTTTAGTTTACTGTCTGTAGAATGGGGCTACCCTGCCTTGACCAGCAAGGGAGGTACAGGGATTACCTAGTTACTCTCTATCTGCCTTGGCCATGGAAAGCAGAGGATAAATTTTCAAGTACTATCACAAAGAGGAGGTTGTAGGTATTTTTCTGGCTATATAAAGCAGCAAAAGGTCTCTTAAAAATTAATCAACATAAAATAGAACTTAATGGGAAAATCTGAAATTATGTTTTGTTGCTGTATGAAAGTCTTTATTTACACATAAATGCCCAACAAGTTTGCTGAAAAGCAGTCAACTCATTCCACACTGAAGGAGATTAGTCTCCACCTGCGGCATTAGAAATGTGTTCACCCTAAAGTACGTACCTGCCTGAAAGGGCAAGGCCCAAAGTGGGTGAGAAAAATGCAGAAACGGAAGAAACGCCAGCTGTTGAGACCAGACCAGAAGGTTGTGGGACCGCATCCATCCATGTCACTGCAGAGTCTCTTTCAGGGGCTGCTGAGTCAGGGGACACCTTGCCCGTGTCTGGGAACAACACCGAGGACAGAACTTACATTCTTTCCTCTGTACACCACCGAAATAGTCCTAGAAGAGACGCTCCAGCTGCAACACCTCTTTGGGGATTGAACACCAGCAGCCAATAACATTTTTCTTTCTGTTATTGCTGTGAAAAAAAAAAAAACCAAAAACAAACAAAAAAACCAACCTTGAGAAGGAAATCTGAAAAAGTGCAGTGAGAAGCCAGTGAAACTGAGAAATGGAAATGGATGGCTGGACACTTTGGGATTGTTACAGGCAGCTCTGGTTCAGTGAGATTTGCTGGGCTGCTGCTTTGCTGGCCTGGGAGATACATTAGAAGATGATATTTAGAAATCATAAATAATCTCATTATATTGCAGCTGTTAGGATTCTGGGAAACATGGATAAGTAGTGGAGAACTGAATTAAAGAACGCCCCAGTGGCACAATTGTGGCAACAGCTGAAGGGAGAAAAAAAACCATAGATATTATGGATGGATGAACCTAGAGAATTTTTTAGGTTTGGATTCAAGCTCAATTGGTTTTGTGAACTCCCTGCTTGCCTTGTAGGGGCAACTCATGGATGCTGTATGTTGCTCCTTCTGCTGTAGAACTGTTGGACTTCTTAGAAATGGAAAATAGCATTAGCACTGGGCATCTAGTTCACAGGCCACCCAGGACTGCTCCTGCAGGACTTTCCCAAGCTTTAGAGCTGTGACTCTGTTCCAGAGCTAAATTCAGCCTGTCAAGCTACTTTACTTGGTATTTCCCTTGAATTTCCCTTTTCTTGCTGTATCTTCTCTTCACAACTTGTTGTATATGATGAAAAGTAAATCATTGCCGAAACTCAGTGTCAAGGGGTGTCAAACTGCCCTGAACACATTGATTTGTATATGGCTATGGCTGTGTTTCATAGATATTTTTCATTGATGCCAATGCAATGAACACTGAATAGTCTACGAGCTTAGGCCTGAAAGAGATGGACACCAGCAGATCCCGTCACATCATCATGGCACGCTCATACACTCACAAGGTGAATATGACCTGGATATGAGGAAGGAGAAGGCCAAGAACTAAGGCCATATGACAGCTATGCCTTGCTCCCTCTCTCTGCCCCTCTCGCTTTTTACGATTTATAAGCCACAGCTGACAGCTTGAACCATGCTCACATTAGACAGATGTTTCCAGCCCTACATTTCTCCTCTGCCATTACACAACCTCTGCACCATGTCCTGTGTGGTAGAAAACACAGACCCCAGAATTATTTAGTTTTCCAATTTGGATTTGTGCATGAGTAGACCTGAAACAGGAGCCATGGTCTTCATTTATCAACAGAAACCAAGTATGATAAATCAAGAATCGCTATTAAACAGGTTTTTAACTCTAGAAGTTCTTTGAATTAGATTGTTTACTTCCCAAATCACGGCAGTGATGGAATACGCTTCCCAAGTAAGTCTCCTGTTACAGGGACCAACAGCTGAGATAAATCCTAACACTTCATGGTGTTTGTGCCACCCTAAATAAAGAAAGAACAATTAGGCATAGCATAAAACCATTTATGTCTGTGTATAGACAACATAACCAATTTTATGTGCTTTTACTTGTGAATGTTTAGTGATTAGTTGCCTGATACATTTAGTAGCTATAAACAGTGTATACAATAGTGTATACAGTGTAAACAACAAATTTAATACAGCACATTTTATGTTTAAGGAGTGAATAAGTTTCCTTTCAAAGGCTGATTTTTTTGTTGACGTTCTTTATCTTTGTGGTCAGAAGTTAGAACATCACAAGCTCCTTTAGACAAGTTCAAATTCTCCATTCAAGAAGGAGGGCAGTTTATTATTCATTATCCAAAAGTATCATCTGAGCTATTCACAGAACATCTTTACAGACTCTATCTTGTTCCTTTTACTATGTGTGCAAGGCCGGTTCTTTCTTATTTTGGATGTGTGCACTTTATTTTTCATTTTTATGTAGGTTTCTTCAGGCTAGCTCAACCTTCTTTTACATAATCTCTTATTCTTTTTACTTTTTTTCCCTCCATTCACCAAAGTTTTTGTGTTGGTTTCCTCTGGTCTTCTGTAAAACTTGACTTTGTAATGTTCACAGAGTTAGGAGTTGGAGTATTTTATGGGTAATACTACAGCTGTAGGAATTCATGTAAAAAAAATGCAAGACTGTATAGAAGTGGAATTGATTTTTATTTAGTTTTCTTTAAAAAAAATGACACTGTCAATGCGTACATGGCACGCACAAGCTCCAAAATATATGTCTCCAAGTATTCTGGGCAGATAACTTGTATGCAAGGAGCGATTGCCATCGAACCTTCACCTCATCTTCTGGCTTTCTTTTCACTGGTGATAATGCATTGGGTTTTGGACGGGTCTTTTATATGTTTCAGGAGTCACAGGTATTGATCTTTCACCTTGGAATCTTGGTTAATCGCCCATTGTAAATCTTGGATGACATTGCTGCGCATTGTTTTCTCCTTCCTCATTTTGGGTAGCTTGCTAGTAAAGCTTGGCTTCTTGTCGGGGTTACAGTAAGAGAAATGGCACATACAGCGTGCTGTCATCTTGCTGCCATTCTCCCATAACTGGATTGCAGGTTTTCTGCCGTTGAGTCATCTGTGCTCTGATTTTGGTGAAAGCAAAACAGCCCTCAGAGTTTACCAGTTTCACTGCTGTTGATCATCTCCCTGGCTATCAGTACAGGCCGTTCTTTGAATCCTTGCTCTCATGTTCCTCTAGTTTTTACACACACAGCTGCATTCATACTTTTTTCTAACTAATCTTAATATTTCTGTAGACAGACCTTTGCAGAGCAACATAATATAAACGATAGAGTACAGCGTGGGCCCTGGTTCGGACGGTTGGCACGCTGTACTTACATTTATGCTGGGTTAATTGGACTGCAATTTGTTCCAGCTTTACTGGGAGAGGCAGATGCAGGTAATTACAGCACACCTCCAATCACCACATTATCTATTTAATATAACAAACCGACTGCAGTTTTCCTGTACGCCTGTTCCTGGGCCAGCTACACCAGCTTAAAACACAACTGTATTAATGTGCGATTACCTGATTGCACGCTAAGGGAAATGTTATAAACCAGCTCAGGTAGGAGAGGGACTTGAGGCCACGTCACCCCTCGTGCCACCCCCTGATTCTTACAAACGAAGCACTGGGAAGGCGGTGGGTGCTGCGGCACGTCCCCGGGGCTGTCATCTGTGTAGTCCGGAGGGAAAAGCCCTTCCCAGGCGCAGGCACCTTCGCTGAGAATGCCGACAGGCAGCAGGTGGCTGAAGCAGTGCCACCCTCCCCATCACCCCGAGAGAAGGGCTGATGCTCTCTGCTCACAGCCCCGCTCGGGCCAACTCTGCGTCTCTGCCGTACGGCTGCATCCAGTCAGCTGGAAAATGGTGCCCTGAGGTGTGTACGGTGCTGGATGCTCCAGGGGAGACTTGGCCTAGCAGAGCCTGGGACTGCTTCCGAAAGCATCCGAGAGGAGCCCACAGAAGTCACCCTATCTCAGCAGAGAAGGGCATTATCCAGCTGAATGTCAGAGCTTCCAAAATGCTCAACAAATTTAGAACATTGCTGGAATAAGAACAGCATCTGTAGGAACTTCAACCGGTGTAAAATTATACAGGCTCCTAATCCTTCTCTCCCACAGCATGCGATGAGTTCCACATTGAGTCAGAAAAACAGACGAGCTCCGTGCTCCGGAGACAGACTGTTGCACAATTAACCCTACCCTGGAGGTTTATTGCTTCTCCCCGAATCTGCCGGTGCTGACCACCATCCAGCACAGAAGCCACGCTCATCACTGGGCTGTCACGACACATGAAATGCTCTTTTCCAGTCTAGTCCTCCCTTCAGGCAGGCTAAAATTATTGGGGATTTTTGTTGTAAAAAGGAGCTAATATTTAAAGAGGTGTGCTCCACACACTGCTCCTGCCATTTGTCGTCATGTTACTCCTCTGGGGTGATAAGCAACAGTTATTGAGAGAAAAACAACCCTTGAAAAAGTTCCAGGGCTTTTAACAGTATTCTATACAGTTTCCTAGATAGCAATTACAGACAAATGAGAAGGAGCAGTCAGAAAACGGAGTGAGCCACTTTTCCAGCAGCATTTTTGTGGGTCAGCAAGAGGCTGCACAAACCCCTCCCAGCCAACGAAGAGACAAGATCACAGAAATGGTCCCATCGGTGGACTCCAAAGGCTGGGTTACAGACCTGGCCAAAACGCCTGCTCCTGCAGGCTGCTTCTCTAAAGAAGAAAAAGTGCTGAAGGAGTCAGACATTCCTTGGACGGGAACTGGCTTATTTATAGCAAATTATCCCTCGGCCACACCAGCACCCTCCTCACAAAGTTCTGCCACTGCTTTTAGAGCTGCGTTTCTAGTGCATCCACAGCATGTAATTGAAACGTTCAGGTGTTCCTCAGCCCGGTCCTTGGGTGCACTTTCATGTTGTTGTTTTGTTTAGAACGATGCCCAACAAGCAACATCCATCAAAACTCATCTGACAGTGTTAGTCTAACATGGGATGTCCATCAAAACTCATCTGACAGTGTTAGTCTAACATGGGATGTGTGCTCCGGGTCAATGCGCCTAGCTGTGGTGGGGAAAAAAAATCTGAAAACTTCTTTTTTTTTAACAGCAAATGACTGTCAGCCCTCACCTACATCAGTAAAGCTTCACCCAGTATGCAATAAATCAGCCATGCTAGCAGATCATCTGCTGTAATTTTTGCTGTAGTATATTTAACATAATGTCACAGACTGTGTACCTTAATTTGTATTTATGTTTGTGCCCCAGGTATTTTGCTACACTATGTCGCACTGGAGTGCAACGTCCTGGTATTGCTGAGCTGCACTGACTGTGGTCACGGTAATATTTGTCCTATGCCTGTCAGTGTGTTAAGGAATGAAGCTAAATAAACTTTGCAAAGCTGACAAACCTGCTCTGATTATTTTTGCCCCTTCCCTTCCATTTGTGTAACAAGTTGCCAGGTTTGCATTTGGAAGAGCCTGTGCTGCAAGATGAGGGATCTCCTATCATCGGGATTTCCACTACCCTTTCTGGCTTTTGGATCAGGCTTGTAAAAAAGGTACTTCTTCAAAGAGGTATGTGATGTTTCACCTTTTAAATTTGCAGCATCTAACTGGGAGGTAACAGAGCCTCCTCTGCTCCTGGACTGGAAGCCAGAAGGCTGCACGGGCTTAGAGCAAATGGGTCAGCCCAGCAGTGATGGAGTAAAGACCCCCTGGTTTCTGCAGCTCTTAGTAGATCCTCTGGTGTCTAATAACATGCATATGCCAGATGAAATTTGGTGGAGGGAGCTTGTATGCAGGATACCTGTTCCTTGTGTGGCTTCTTTGAATGAGGAGATGTCACGCAGTGGCCTTCCCTGCACAAGGAAAATGAAGAAAGGCCCCATCCTCCTCCCCTGTATCTTCTAAAGAAACACACGAGAACTTACATCTTTGCGACTGTGACCACACTATCAAAGTTGCTTAAAGTTGGCCGAGGGGTTCGAATGTTCGTGGTGAAGTGGGGAAGGAAGGAAGGGGAGAGGAACCGCACAACTGCCGCCTCTGCCCCCCCCACGCACACATGCTTTGCAAATGAGCAATCAAAGGGCTCCTGGATGAGAGCGTGACCATGCCAGGAGGGCTCTCAAGGTTAGGGCAGTCACCAAGGAAAGGGAGACTTCCCAGGGTGGCCACTGTGTGTACTGGCAACCTGGGCCACCCACCAGGCGAGCTGGTCCCAGGTGGATCTCCCAGACTGGCCCAGGTGCATCTCACCCATTGCCCATTGCCATCACCTCTTCTCTGGGAAGCCTCAGCAAAAAGTGGCAAATGGCTCGGAGCCTTGTGTCCCTACAGGAGTGGCAGGGGGAAAAGAGCCACTGCGGTATGCAAGATACCTCTGTCGTACCTGGGTCCACTTCAAATTCAAGGCTCACCTTGTGTTTCTGGGGGGGTGTCAAGGCCTTAAGCAGGTTGTCTGCTCAGGGGAGTGTTATCCTGGAAGGATTTCACCCATGCACCTAACTGAACACTAAAGTAAATCATTTTAATGTGCTTTAGCCTGTTATTTTTTATACTGCCCTCCAAACACTGCTCTACTTTTGCTTTGCACAGTGACAGCCTAGGAAAAAGTTTACTATTTTTTTCCCATTTCACTGTTAGTTTGGTTTCAATCCTCATAGACTGGCAGTGTGACTTCCACACCAAGTCATATTTGTGTACTTACAACTTTACATCTTGGGACGGGGAAGCCTCTCGCAGGTTTTTTCCTGTTGTTTTTCAGTCTTGATGCTGAATATTCTGATCCTGAACCAACAAAACACTTAAACATATGCTAAGATGAAGGAATAACTATCTAGCTAACTAAGCTCTCTCATTTTATATATGTGCCACAAAAGAGCTAAATAAATAGGTCTATAAATAAGGTCAACAAATGCTCACCCTAAGGTCAATAAGTTTCATACTGAAGGCAATTGGATGGAGTAACGTTATCTCAGTACGCTGAAGAGCTTGGTTGGATCAGGGACAGGGTGCTCAAGGCCTTGAAGGATGACGCTGCTGAAGAGTCTGGGTGACAATTTCAAAGCTCTTCCCCACGGATTCCTACTAAAATGCATGGAAACTGAGATTCCGTTTCTTCACACTAATATTGAAGGTTGTGCCCTACATCTGCCTTTTGCTTTTTTCAAGATTAGAAATGTGTATTTTGATACTGAGAATGATTTTGGTTTTGTTGAATCACATTCTCTTAGCGGAAATACAGACTCACTTACAAAGAATTAAATGGAATAAATAAGAAAGAGCAATCTAATGCAAATAGCCAGCAGAAGGAATAAGTGGTTCACACAACATACCATTAATCTGTAGAAATCACTGCCATAGGACGGAGTCAAACCCAAAAGCACGGCAAACCTCAAAGCACAGACTGAAGAGTATTTCTGAAAGATTCTGAAAGGACTTTAGAAAGGCTATAAAACTCCCTGTTTCAAGATTAAACCACAAATTCATTATTAGGGGTAAACAGAAGACAATAAGGGGAAGGACAGATTCTCTCCCATCCCTAGTCCCTCCAACCCTTTTCAGCAGCATCCACGGCTGGACACAGTAAAAGGCAGAATACAGTCGAACAGACTAGGCACAGAACTGGGAATGGTATTGGGCTATTTATCTTCCCCTGTAAAAATAAAAATGAACAAATGCTTGCAGAATTTATCTTTCAAGGTCTTTCTACCTTCCTGGTGCTTTTTCAATTCAGAAAAAAAAGTTTATTGACACAAGGAAAGCTGTAAACTCTGCAGCCATAACTTACAGTCAGGTTTGCGGGGGTCTTCAGTTTTCCCACTGCTTTCAGTGTTAATGTCTCAATCTCATTTTTAGAAATGTAGTACAAATGAAAAATTGGCACATACCCCAAAATGAGATTTAAAAATAAGAAACAAATCATACTGTTATTTATAAGTATTATTTTCTATACTGACTGTGAAAAAATATTCTGAGGAGCTTTTTATTACCCTTCAACAATCAAAATAGCAACCCTAGCTGTCTGTAAGACACACTTCCTGTGAAGGCAAGCACCTTACAGATCCCAAGCAGTCAATTTTTAAAATTTTTTGAGATGGCAGAATTTTTATTTTTATTGTAATATTGCCTGGACTTCACAATTTAGCACCGTGTCTTCCTTTCCCCTGTTGTGCAAACATGCACGACAGTATTTTGAAAATGTCTTTCTCTGGAAGACCACTGAGGAAGCCTCATAGACAGAGAAAAACACAGAGGGAACAATTGCAAAGATTTATTTAGCGCATTCTGTGCTTGGCACTTAGAAACAGGGTTCCGTGCATAGGGCAAATCTTTATACACCTTTTTCTTCATACATATTTTACATACCATTTTTATTGCCCTCTTTTATATTCATAATATTGAATCCCCCACTAGGCATATAAATACATTTATCTACAACACCTCACAACAAATCTCAATAATATCTGTATTCTGTTACTTGGTATTTGCATTTTCACACAACTTAAATGCATAGCTTGCACCAAGCTACAATTGTTTTCTTATTTTTAAAGGATTTGAAGGAAAAAAAAAAGAGAGAAGAAAAAAAACAGAACAGAAAGATGTCAAAAGGCAACGATCTATTTGATTAAACAGAGATCACGTGGCAGGCGGGAGGTTGGCGAATACTCGACCTCACTGTTACTGAAATGCTAATGGTTTTCTAGGGCAACTCTTGCATGCAAGGTGAGGGAGGCCGGCTGCACTTCTGCAGAGCAGAGCTCTCTTTTCTCATTGCTCTTCCCCGTGAGCTCAGTCTGGACAGTTTCCTCCCATCGGGTTGGGTGCTATGGGACACATTCCCCACCAAGGCTGTCATCCGTTCGGTTTGGGCGCGTCACTTCGGGTCACGTCCACAGGAGCTGAGCCCCCCTCTCCCCCGTGCAGCTTTCCAAAGATCAGTCCCTGCTTATGTCTGAGGCTCACTTGTGGGTTAAAACTTCTCTCTCTCTCCCCCGTCTCCGTCTGCAGGCTGGGTGCTGGTAAGCTCAACCCTTGCAAAGAAAGCGCCGGTCGGGCAGAGAATCCCATCTCCTCCTCTTTTGGGAGGAGAAGTTCCAGCCCAGCAGCACCACTCCCGTGCGACAGTGGGAGAAGGACCCACGGGCCACTGTTGGCTTCAGAAATGGGCCGAGCCACTCCAGCAGTGAGGAACGCTCTGGGAAGGGAGAGGTCTTTAAAGCTACGGGCAGCACAGCTTCCGAGGACGAAGCCTTGGGAGACTGCCTTTCTTCGACACCCGGAGGAGACAGCACGGGGGCATGGCTCCCTCCACGCCGAGAGCTCACACTAGCTGAGAGTTAATGCATAAACGGTATATTCGGCTGCTTCTCTCCAGCTTCCCGTTAAAGTCGTGCCCTTCTCTCTGCAATGTCCAGAAAGAGCAGACACTCCGTACCGGGTCTGGAGGCCCTGGGCTACAACAAGCTGTGATGGCTGTCAGTCGAGGCTTTCCACAAGGTTCTGTGGCGCATACCTAGATGGCTTGTGTTCTTATTTATCATTACAATACTAGTTCCACTATAAGTTTGAAGGCAAAAAGGTACTGGGATGGGTTTACCCCTGGAAACGACGAAGGTCCGGCTGCCTTCGATGCCAAGGAGAGGCCCGGCTTGTTAGACCATGTGCACAGACATCTGTGAGGAGGAGCCCTGAACCGCACCGTACTGTCTGTTGTCACAGGCGTTGGCCGTCTGCTGGTTGCTGGAGGGAGGGCTGATCATGTGCATCCCGTGATCCATCCCTGTGGAAAGGTATTGCCTCTCTCCGAAGGCCCCGCTGGACGGGGAAGAGCAGAGTAAAGTGCTTTGGGAGGTGGTGAGTTTCTCCGGGCTTGCCGCCAGCCTGGGGGAAGCAGGGAAATTGTATCCATAGAGGTTGTAGGGATTGTGCAGGGAGAAGGCGTTGTAGGAGCTCTGCTGCATGTGGCCACCACCGAACATGTGTGAAGAGGAGGAGGTGGAGGCAGGGTTGCCTGCTTGCATGACATACTGAAACTGGGAGCTGGGGAAGGATCCCAGCTGGCTGCTGTACGCCTCCATCTTGCTGTTGCTGGGCAGGGAGGAAGGAGTCGGCATTCCTGAGATCAAGGATGGAGTCCTCTGAGGCATGAAGGTTTCGGAGGGCTGCGAGGCAGAAGCGGTGCTGCTCTGCAGCCGGTTGTAGCCGCCGTCGCTCAGCCCCGGGTAGCTCTGCAAGGCGGCCATGTTGCTTCTGGCGCACGGGGGGTAATCAGACAGGTTGAGGTTGCAAAGCTGACTCTCCCGGCAGCCGACGTTGAAAGTGTTGGGGGCCAGATGAAAGGCTGGAGGGGAGCAGGATGGAGAGAGAAGGTGAGAGGAAGCAGAGGGAGATGGGGTCCCTGTGCTGGAGGTGGTCGGGGAGGTGCCTGTGCTGCCTCCTGCAAAACAAAACACATGGGAGGATGTTCAGAGCCCGGGATCACATCTGCAAAATGAGACAGTCTCATTAAAAAACAGCTTAGTTTAATAAAGAAACAAGGGTGGTAAAATGGCCGCTGGAAAATTCAGCCTTTCTTGGCAAGGGCCCTCACTTTATTAATAGCATCCCTTGGTCTTTCCTGCTGCTTTTTTGTTATGAGTTTGTTTTTCAACAGAGGTTTTCTTCCCTTTTAAAATAGGAGAGGGAAGCAAGCCTGCCACAGAACAATCCAAGGCAGCAGGAAAAGCTGCGAGGAAGCACCACTCCATCAGTCAAGAGATCTGTCATTTCCAGGCATATTTATCTAGTCCTTTTTTTTGGGGGGGGGGGGGGGGAGGGGGGGAAGTCTTTTCTCCTCTCTCTTGGTCTGCAGGAAGACCACCAGTCAGTGAGCAGTATGGCCCCACTGCAAACATGCTTTATCATCCGCTCAGGGGCCTTGTGGTGGGAAGTAGCTGAAACCATGTTGGATTTCTGCACCATTCAACATTTTTTTCAGATGGCTCATGGTCCAGCGGTACTGATTTAGGCCAGAAGTAACACTAAAATGAAGGGACAGAGTTTCAAACTATAGCCTGTTCCACGGAGCAGAGAAAGGGGATGTCGCAGGATTTTCAATCCTGTGCTTTAACTTTAAAAGGGTTTCCATATGTTGTATCACTTGTGTTAACAAAATATTGATATATATGCATGTTGGTAGTATCAATGTATTATACAATATTTATGCTATGAATGATAGAATTTATTATTTTGCACAGCAGGGATGCTCACATGTTCTGACCTGGGAAAACAATACTGTGTAATACTACCAAGAACAGTAACAAACTGAAAGTAAGTGATATGAAGAAGCTGATGACACAATTTTGAGCTTGAGAAGAGATTATTTATAGGCAAGATTCTGAGTTAGAGGCAGCTTCCTTGGTCAACCAGGGAAATCAGTTCTGTGCTCAAGGGAATGCAGTTTTCTGGTGTGAAACTTTTTTTTTTTTTTAGTTTGAATGATTCTTTTTCTATGAGATTCCTTTTCTGCATTAGGGCAACTAACACTTGAAGACTCTTCTAAAAGGAGCAAAGAGGTGCTGGTGAAGAGATTTGACCAGGGGAGAAGTAGAACCAGAGGAACTAGGAAGACAACTGGTGAGGCAGCATTTTGGACAAGCTAGAAGATGATGGGTGAGAGGCAAAGGGACTGGAAAAGAGGGCATTGGAGTGGGCAGCTGAAATTTAACCAAGGCAGAGATTGCATGTTGAGGATCAAACGTATGGAACAGCTTTCTCTTGTGTCACCTTGTGGAAGAAAAACAGCAGGATTTTGAGACCAGTATAGGTCTGCTGCAAAATGGGGGAGGAACTGAATGCAGTGCTGCTTGATGAAAAGAGAATAGGTGATGCTAATGGTTAAGAGATGCATTAGAAAGACAGATTCCGTGTCAGTATATGATGGTGAGAATGTAAGTGAGATTATATCTGACTCTTTCTAACACATCTAAGATGAAACAGAATGGGGCATTAGACTCAAAATGTAACTTTGAGACATTAATAGTATTGGGGATTTTTAAATTTAAAAATTTTTTGAAACAAGAGCAGAAAAAAGAATAAAAACAGCCTTGGGTAAGCAGAGCCTGGAGTGGCTGTCACTGACTCAGGCAGCATCAAGAAAATGCAGGTTTCTGTGTTGCTAAGTCAAAGCAGTCATTCCCATTACCAGCCATGGGGAAGAATGCTTATTGTTAAGCCACTGACTCCTTTTGTCATTCATTCAAAAGCATAAAAGAGAAGCATTGCGTCAAATCTCCATTAAAATTAACGAGAACATTTGAAGTTTCAAATGGCATCATGGACTCTCTATATTCCCTTCTTGACAACACTGAAATGCTCAAACTTGCTAGTGCGTTTTAGCTCCAGAGTTCAAAGACTTTTTGTGTGAATTTCTAATTTAGCATTTGTTTTAAAAGGTACACTTCCCTGGTTCATTTAAAGTCTCTGACAGTCAGTCTCCAGCTAATTTTGTTGTGGTAAGTTAAGACGGTACCTCCTCCAGCCTTTCTCCCTGTCTCTGTTACAGGTTGTCAATACTGCAGCAGGGTCAGCAGAAGGGAACGTCTGCCTCTACACAACCAGTTTCATTGTAAAGTCTATTTTAGTTGAGGTCGCCGATACAGGTGAGGTTCAACCCAGGTACACAACTACAGACACACATTTTCCTGTTAGCCCTGCACTAAAGAGGGTAACCTCCAACAGAGAGGACAGGCAGACAGCTGAGTTCATATATCATCACTTAGCTATCAAAGCCCAAAATACAGAGGTCACATAATCACAAAACAAATACAGCATGAAGTGAGATGTATTTAACCCACAGTAATCCCGCACTTGATTCTTTACACCACATATTTCATGAACAAACTTCAGTCGGTGACTTACTTGCTGACAGTGTCTGGAGAGTAAGTAAAAATACATATGTATAGATGTATGAGCATTTAATGATCTGTTTGAAATAAAATACGTAGAATAAATGATTAACTGCAATGTCTTCTTTTCAGTCTTTCTTTACCCATAGTTAACCTTTAAAAACTATGCAGGACAAGAGCACACACACCAGTTACCTCGAGCATTAGGCTTTGAATGTCTGCTAAGAAGTTATGATTGAGTCGTACCCATAACCTGAGGTTCTGGCGCCACAGAGTAAGAGTAAGTGGAGATCTCTGATTAGCAATTGTGAGGGTTGCTTAATGGTTCCAAAGCTGAGAATTGCACATTTCAGGTTACCCCCAAAGAGTGACTGAAGTGATTCTGCTCTGAATTATCCCTATTTGCAGGCCAACAGAAAAACCCTGAAATGACAACACAGCAATTAAGAAACAAAATAAAAAAGATTTTCTTCTTTTTCTCCGTAACTTTAAAATGATGACGAGGTGAGAGATCTATCAACAGGAGCAAACGCCAAACCTGACGACTCTCTTTCAAGAATGCTTTGCTGCCGATGCCAACCACAAGCACAGGACACGCCACGCTTCTGCTGCAATAGAGCATAACGCAGAAGCCTGAAGTTCCTGATCATTGGCAGAATAATCTTTACACCTCTAAGTGGAATGGAAAACAATACAAAGCAAGGCTCATCTCGGCTCATTCAGGCAAACAGCTCCACTCTGCTCTGAACGATTTTTCTTAGCCATCTTTGCTGGCAGCACTAAGTATGGGCCAAATGCAACCTGGACTTTTGTGAAGTTATAACTTGGACTGTAGCTGTTACAAAGTCAGCCAAATACCCCTAGAGTTGGCAGCAAGCCCAGCTAGTATATCCACACCATACTACAGTCTCAGATATGCAGATGTGTATGTCGTTTCAATGGAAGGCATGGATACAAACCAATCTAGTTAAACTGATACACAGGGCTATGTTTAGGTCTGGTTTAAGTCAACTCAAACCACATTTAAGCAAGAACAAAATGAATCCTTCAATAATTCTCCTCTGTTCCTTTTCTCTACCCACTGTTGCCCCTGGCAATAGCTGCCAACAGCAACAGCATTTACCAGTAATGTCACAGTATGTCTCACCTCCACACTTATCGTGATTCCCAAGTGATTAGTTACTATTGTGTCCAGTCTCCAGAAGACTGTTTCTGGCCCTGCATACATCAGTCCCACATATGTGCAGTTTACAAGTCACATTTGTATAAAATACAAGGTTCATAACTTCAAAGGCCTCTCCTTTGTATCTGAGGGAGGTGGGAAAAAGAAGAATGAAATCATGGCGGAAGACATGGAAACCCTGTGGAGAGGGTGGGATGTAAAGGCAAATCTTCTTCCTCGTGCCAGTGTATCCTCTTGTGACACCATATAGAAATGCTGGCTGTGCGCCAATGTCAAATACCTGCCCACAAGGATTAGGGAAGAAACTACAGCTTCTCATCTGGGTACAAATAAGAACTGCCATTAAAATTTCATTTCAAGTAGCTTATGACCAGTCTTTCCTTCCTGCCACCTGTGTCCTTCTAAGCCTTGGTAACCGTGCTGTCTCTCTATATGTTCCCAATAAACCCTTCCTTTTGCTTTTACCTAGACTGAGTTAGTGTTAAGGACAATTTCAGAATAAACTGCAAGCCCAAACATACCCAGTCCACGGGTATAATGTGCCTTAAAATGAGGGGCTGAAGTATTCTTGCATGCCAGGGCATCTGAAAGGCAATGGGGACCAGTTCCACCCAGGGCAGGTCACGTAGAGGACTTCTAACACTGCAGTGTAGATGGAAAACACATCTGCCAGCAGCCAGCATTAGCCAAGGCAGCTTTCTGGCAACAGGAAGATAGCGGGGA
This sequence comes from Haliaeetus albicilla, assembly GCF_947461875.1. NCBI lineage: Eukaryota > Metazoa > Chordata > Aves > Accipitriformes > Accipitridae > Haliaeetus > Haliaeetus albicilla. The sequence goes on from NC_091488.1 coordinate 45,788,023, forward strand.
GAGCATCAGTGCCAAGGGAGTCTGAAGCAATTGTGCATGGAAAATTTTCTGGGATCTCTCTTACGAATGACACCACACTAGCCTGTTGACCCACAACTTATCCCAACCTCCTTTATCTGAAAGGTGCACATAAATCACAGTTTGGACTCCACTCCAGCGTATTTTCATTGCTAATGTTTCCAGGCATTGGTTGCTACCATCACCTGCAGTGCCTCTGTACAAACTTCTCAGTCCTCGAAGTCCTTGCTTAGTGCAGAGGAGGAGAGCAAGCGCAAGCTGAAGCTGCAGTCGGCGCAAGATATCTGAACATGAGTGCCATGCCCTGTGCAACAGCAGAGTCTCATCAGACAGGCAAGAGCTTTAGACTAGTTTGGGCAACTTGATCACTGCCATTATCTGACCACATCAGCAGGCTGCAGCTCTTAGCATGTTTGGGCTCAGACAGCAATAACCTGGCATTCACTGTCTCCTTAAGAGCAGATGTGGCTGAGGGTCCTCAGAGCTTATGCCTTGACTTTCTAACAAGGATGCGAACCGCAAGGTGATTTGTCTTAAGATTTTACATTTTGATGTGTCAGTCAGCACAAAGTTATTATTCTTTGAGTGCAAACGCTTCTTAAACAGCTCAGCCCACTTCCACCTACAAGCTAGTTTAGCTTATTATGGCCACAGATATGAGCTGCAGGTCCAGCATAGCCAGCCTACGGCCCGGAGGCCGTACTCAACCCAACGGGACAGCGTCTGGCCCACAGCCTCAGCCCAGCCATCTCCTCCCACCTTCAGGTGTGAGCAGGACCGAGCCCAAAGGCCAGATGCTTGGGAGTGATAGGTGCACGGCCTCGCTGATCGGTCTCCTGGAGGAGCCACAGCCCCTCTTCTGACACATGCCCAACATATTGGCATTTCCACCATGCGATAGGCATGTGTCCGAGCACCCGAGGGTGGGGAAAGAGGGGCTGTGGCCACTAGTCATTTGTCTGGCTCACGGCTCTCCTCCTGGCACTTAACTTGAGCGAATAAGCCCTCCTGAGAGGCAGTTTATATGCACTTGGGCACAGAGCCATGCTAATGCAGCTCTCCAGCTTTCCAAATGGAGCTGGCCGGGAGCTGGCATGTGTCTGGCCAGCATGGAGCGCAGACAGAGGAGCCTGTCGATGCAGACATACTCTAAGTCACTCCTGAAAGGTCTGATTTTTGTGAAGACTCTACGGACATGTACACGTATGTAAAGGGACTTTCTAAAGCATGGGAGAGACCAGCTCTTCCCAGTTTTTTTGCAATGTTCTACCCCTGGACACAACAGTAAATAAATGTGATGGCATGCATGCAGGAAAACAAATTTGAACAAAAAAGTAAAATCCCATTCCCGTTCTGTGCACTCATACATCCACGCACCCTAAGTATGGCTTACGAAACTTACTCCCTGTCTTCCAAGTTATTGCACTTGGTCTCAGAACAAAAATTAAGTACTTGCCCAAAGATGGAAATCTGAGACAGTAATGAGGGAGGGTTTGTGCAGATTGCCAGGTGATCTGACTGATAGATTATGAGGCCAGAGGGTGCCACTGTAATCATCTTATCTCACGTCCTTTAAGGGCCAGGCCTAGCACAAACCCAGATTCATTTCTGCTTTGAGCAGCACATGCCTCGGTCCTGCTTGACGCTTGCTTGCATCTCCAGGCATCTAAATGCCAGAAAAATCCGGTGTCACTCCTGCTCTCACATATTCATGACAACATTTGCCTTGCAAGTATAACTGACAGCCCAAGGTGTCTGTTACTGTTACTAGCTTTCCAAAACTCAAGCCCAAAACCTTCAGGACTGAAAGATTCTTCATCGCATCTTTCCTGCACCGTCCCTACCCCTCTGAGTTCCCTCTTCACCACCCTGGAAAACTAAACAGCTTTGATGCCTCTTCCTCATCCTCTCACCAAGCAAGAGCAGGGCCACCTGGTTGGTGACATGCTGGACTCTCTCTTCATTCTTTCCCCATTTCTAGGAATGAAAACTCCATTTTTGTCTTCACGGAATGTAGCTGCCTGTTCTCTCTCTAGACTCCTTGGCCAATTATCAAATTACGACTCCGCTGGTAAAATCTTTAAAAGGCCCAAATGAGACCCGAAATCTACCGCATGCCAAGTTGCTGGGTTGGTGGAGGAAACATAAAGAGTGCTTTGTAGTTCTTTGAGATACAGCTCACAGAGCTCAAAAGAGATGGTTACAGCAGTAGATTTAAGGAGGAAAGTATGTACTGTATGGCACAAAAGTGAGGACTGAAAGGAAATTTTATTTAAGGTTGGTAAATTATAGAGAAGGACCTTTTTTATAAGTTTGCCTCAAATTACAAGAATCACTGGAATTAAGGGTAAATCTAGAACAACTCAGAATAACACTTTACTTCCCTTTAGCTCTTACAGATTTCTGCAACACAAACTGAGCAGTCAGAAAGTTAGAGATAAAACTTGCCTTAGCCATCCTCCAAGATAAAATATTTTCAAAATCTAATGGTAAAAAACAACCCTTTTTTCTAATGTGGACAAAAGTACAATTCAGAATGTCTGATTTCCATTCCCATCTATATCCAGAGTGCCAAGAGAGCTTTCCCAAAAGTGAGAGACAACATCCCCTTCCCAGTCCCCCCAGACTGTCTTTAATACAAGGGTGTCTGCTCCTCATACAAACACACGGTATTCTTGGGCCAGCTCCATATTGTCTCAGGAGAAGGCCTGTTGGACGTGACTTTCTGTCTTGTGTGCAGACAGTTGTAACGCAGCGTACACAACACTTTCGTGAGCTGTATGTCAGCTCCTACAGAAATGTCTCCTGTTTCCCTTCTTCAAGTATAGACAGATCAAATCAGCGCCGGCTTGGAGGATGAGGAGCACCCCGCTTTAGTGGAGAAAATTGCTCATCACATTTACAACCATCAGTTGGGCGCAGACATTGAAAAGGGGGTCATGTAACAAAAGCTACCCCAGGAGATGACACTGAATGAACACAGGATGCAGAAAAGGACTCCCTGTGGCACAAATCCTTCAGAACGTCACAACAGAAGCTGCTGCAACTTTGCAGCTGAGATTAACTGAAATTGTGGCCATTTCTTTGGTGGTGACAGAAGTAAACTGAATTGCAAACCTCTCCTGCCAATCTTGATGGAGTCTGCTTTGGGCCAACACAGGCCCTGGAAGTTCCAGCACATTAAATGATAAAAAAATATGATAAACAACTATAAAACCCCAGAGGCACTGTGGTTCAAAATTTCTGAACTGAGGAAAAATGTAGTATTGTGGCAAGCTCAAAGCACATGCCACTTTCTACTCATAACAAAATAATGTGCCGCTCTGAGGAAATTGTGCAAATCTTCAAAGTATCATTGTCCCCCTCCAGTTACTCATGTGAAATCTGATCACCACCCATGAGATAATAGAGATTTAGGCTTCAGTAATTAGACTTTGGGGTAAACGCCTCCCTGGAGTAACAGAGTGCTTCGGGCGCCTTTCGGGTCATCAGGGAGCGGCAGAGACTTTGACTCTCAGCCCTTCATGTCACATCTGGGAGGGTATTTTAACTTTTCACTGTGAAAGATGAGAACTTGAAGCACCAGAAATGCCCCTTCCCTAAAGAAAAACTATCTGCAGCTCAACCGAGAAGAAGCTGGAACAGTTTGTTCCCTGTTGCTTCGTTTAAATGAGGCAATCTACAAGCCATTTGAAGTATGCAGCAGAAACCAGCGCTTGATCCCAATAACTCTGGCAACAACTGCTCTGTTTCCAATCTCCTCATCAAGGTCAAAAGAATCAAGAAGATAATTGAGACCAAACCCAGATATCTGACCTCTGCCAATAGCCTAGACCGTTCACAATTGATTTTGAAAGGGAAGCAGCATCCAGATTATCCTGGTGGCATTGCTGAGAGAACCGATGGCTGCCGTCGGGAGGCAAGTGGCCAAGCAGATGTATTTGTAGGTTGTTCAGCCTCCTTTGACATTAGCAGCTCCAGTCTTCGGCAGACGCTATTTTGGGGATCTGGGATCTCGGATAAAGCCAAAAGGATCTTAACAGTTATTCGCTTCTTTCTGCCTCTAGGCGCCTGTAATGCCTTCAGATGAAGTTCTGGAGGGCTCAGTCTTCCCTCTGCTTGACACCAATACACATTTGTGCATTCATGATGTTGTTTTCAGATGAGTGAAATCAGGGCAGGTCTCTGAGCACCACCCCTAACACAGAGAAGAGTATTATAGCAAAGAAGAAATGAGTAACAAGCAGTACAGACAAACTTTGGCAAGACAGAGGTGATGCCTGCCCGAAAAGGGTAATGTTTACAGACAGGAAAGCTGGAAAAGCAGCAACACTTCAGCTTAGGGTATCTGCCTCCCATCTGCTGATATATCACGCAGCCTTAGGGTCTGTCTGGACTCATCGCTACTACAAGAAAACATTGTTCCTTTCGAGCAGTATATGAGAAGATTGAACCTCTTCCCCACAGAGGAGAGGGAGCCTTTTGTGCATATCCTTGTCAACACAAGACTGCAGACTTACCACGTTCCCCCTCAGAGGAAGACAGTAGGAACTGTACTCGGTCACCAGTTTGTACACGCATGCTGCTTTAGAGCATGCCTGCTGCTACCAGAGAGCAACAGCTCTCTTACTGGCAAGGAGCACACCCCTGTTTGCCTCCAGTAGCCTTTTAAGCAAATTTCAAGCTCTTGATGCTAATCTCAACAACCATTAATGACAATTTTGCAGACTCTAACAGGTGGACGCTCTACCTCAAGCCTCCATTCCAAGATCAACGCAGATGCTCAAGTTAATGGAAAATGGGTTGAATCTACTGAAAGCAACTAGCGGAATCCTCAGCAAAGGCACTTATTCAAGCAAAGAAACCCCATTTGAAAGGAAAGCTGCCTTGAGAGCTCACCAGCCAAAGTTAAGATGCTTGATTCTTGTGGATTTTGTATGGATGTATCAAAACAGTAAATTAATGGTGAAGTAAAATTTTATGTGCTGCAAACCTGCTGATATACCACATTGTGCGACTCTCATACTGGTCCTGAAATTCTGCTTAGGAGACAATTCTTTTTACCAGCCACCAGGGTACCTTCGATTTTACTTCTTGCATAAATCATCAGCTTTTGTAGGAAGGATCAGATACTGAACACTATTCTAGTATCGTCACAGTGCCTTTCTAGTCTCTATGTCCTGGCAAAACTTACAGTCACTGATAGTGATCTGCTCATCACAATATCCTGTGGGAAAGTCTATATCACATAGGAGCCAGCAATGGCTCTTTTTACTCTTGGAAAGTGACACAATCCAGAGTTACTGGAACTCTTATTTTCTTTTCCCCCCTCTCTCCTTTTTTTTTTTTATGTTCCCTGTTAAAATCAAGAAACTGAGCCACATATTTTTAATAATGAGAATCTGGATGAGGTTCAATCTAAATTTTGAAAATATACTCCAATTAAAGACTTTAATAGATTCTTGGCTTTCCCCACATCTCATTGCCATGTGCATTCAATAATCCCAAGCCCCCTTTTTCCCTAGTAATAAGTACACTGCAGAGTGGGTGACATCATTCTCCAGAAGGTCAGCCTCTCCTGGACTGCCATTTTCAGAGCATTTCTTGCAAAGGTTTTGTTCAGGGCGGACTTTTTTTTTCCAAACTGGCTGCAGATCTGCTGTGATTGTGTCAAACATGGTGCTTGCCCTTGTAAAGCTGTGATGACTTTCGGATTGAGTGCTCCAAAAAGAGAGGTTTTGTTCTCAGGCCAGAGGGTTTCACTGACAGAAATGGCATGTTCTTCTCCTTGGTAGGAGAATACGGTGACCACTCAGGTCACAGACCTGCAGAGACTAACTGATGCACTTTACTTCAATGGCAACTCATGCAAATAAAGCTCGTGGACCGCTAGAGTCAGCCACACCAAGCATCTGTGTGACTGGTTGTGTTATCAGGCTCTCCAGTTTGTGTGGCAGCTGAAACCTATCATTGTGTAGATTAGAAAGTTATTTAATCCCTGTATGAAACAGCTGCATCCAGAGCGCCGAGTATCAATTTGGTGTGTCACTGTGGCCCTTGCTCAACATACAGCTTGGGCCAAACAAATGAGCAAAGCACTAGGATGTATGTTGAATGGCAGAAAGGATAATGTGGAAAACATTATAATACCTTGCAATAATTGTATCATGTGGATGCATCTGGAATACTCCGTGCAGACTTGTTTTTAAAGAAACAATTAAGGACCTGGAAAACTTCCCACTTGAAGAGAAATGAAATGATTGGTGCTATTCATTGTGAGAAGCACAGAAGAGGGACAAAAAAACCTGTGAAACAATTAAATGTATGAAGAAGGTGGATGAGGGGGAACTTCTGTTCTCCTTATCTCTTAACATCCCATAAAAAGGGATGAACAATCAGTTAGAGCAGAAAAATCAGAGCCACTTGAATGAAGCATGTTGTTCCACACAGTTGTGTCATAAAAACATGGAAATTGCAGTCACAAGAGTCTACCAAGGATGGGTGACACAAAGCTACCACATATTCTTCTCTCTGCAAGATAGTTTAAGCCATAAAGATTTGGTACTTGATCTTTTGATCTTCTCATACCTAACTCAAAAACATAGCACTACAGTATCTACTAGGAAGACAATTAACTCTACCCCAGCTGAAACCAGGACAGTGTACAAACTGAGTTTCCATTCTCAGGCATCTTCTCCATCCAACAACTCATTCTACTTTTTTTTTCCTGAACCTTCTTCAATCTCTTTCCACCCATTAAAAATACATACAGTAGAAGATCATACTGTAATGGCAGTTTGCAGCTAGGAAATTGTCTCCCCACTGCTTACCGCTTTTTTTTCTACACCAATCTTTATCACAGTATTACATACACTATCCCTTGCCTGTGCAGTGGCTTATCCACTGAGACCTCCAAATTCTTATCAGAGCCAACGCTTTCCAGCACACTCGGTGGGTATGTATGTATGTCCTACGTTTTGTTTCTCGACACATGATATTGTAGCTAGCCGAGCTAACAGCCACACTTTGTTTGAGCGCATGCAGGTTACCAAGCAATCTCTATTGCCCTTCATACCTTTGTCCCCATTATTACTGACCACTTTGCAGTCTTTATGAGATTTGTACCTTTTAGCAACTGCACTGTTTCATTTAGTTCTGGTCAAGTTAGTACTGGAACCAGTCTCTGCAGAGCAACACTGGCACTATCCTCCCTGGATGGTGTATTCATGGTTATCACGTCAGCTTTGAGATCAGTCAGCTACTCATTTCCTAATATACACTAATGCTAGCTTTTCCAAGCTGGCACATGTGACAATAAGTTAAATGCTCTCCAAAAATCCATCACACCTATACAGTTATTTCTGTCAGTCAAAACTCTAACCTAACCAAATAATTCAGGTGGATTTGTTTGGCAAAACTGTTTTAGAAAAGGCAGATAACACTTTTATTTCATGAAAAAATTACCAAGTGGCAAAAGAAAAGCTAAGAATCCATAGCAATCCATAGCACAGAAAAAATCTAGCTGGAAAGCAGCAAAGGGACCATATTTATGCTGCTGAAGTCCCAAGCTTCTGCCCCAGAAAGCATCAATTTTCCTACAACAGTAAGGGGGACTCGTCTCTAAAAAATCAAGGCTAAATTCCACAGTTCCTACAGGGGATCTGTTCCAGCACTTCACTAGACTTTGTATAATGGGAGCCTATCACTTTTTTCCTATCCATCACAGACAGCATCTTATTTCAGTACTATTATGTACTCTGTCCCTCCTCACCAGGCTGAACAACCATAACTCACTCCTCATTGGTGTTGTTTCTTCCTAGGCATGTGGCCACTTTTGCTGCTTTCATCTTGTCTCTCTGCAGTAAGCATGCACTCCTTTAAGCTGCAGCGGACACATCTAGTCCCAAAAGTCTCCTGTAGCCCCAGTGCAGTTTCCCAACTAACAATTCAAGGGATAAAATGGAGGCTTGCAACTCCTCAAATTTATTCAGAAATGCCACATATTTGCCCAGCTTTGGAGACAACAGCATGACCTAGAATTAAAGTGTCCGTTTATTAAAATAATACCCTGAAAACTTCTAATTCATAAACATGCAAGGGTATGAGATAACAGCATGCAGCTCAGAGCACTAAAGCTTCAGGTGGGAGAGAGGAGCAGAGTCCCAGGCAAGTCCCTTACAGGAAAAGACTGGCAAAGGCTCAGAGGATCTGATGTGCAATAGCTGATGCTAAAGTCAGCTGTTAAACACCAGTGATTTACTCACCTGTCACACACTTCACGTGCTTGAAAGCAAGGGGATGAATTGGTATGGACACTGTACATCCTGCTGGTCTTAGATTTGGAGGGAAGAATCCCATATGGCTTAAAGCCACCTCACCATTTCTTGCTCTTTCTGCCAGCAATTGCAAGACCTCCAGACCAACATATTTGTGCTGGCCCTTGGGGGCTGTCCTGGCAGCCAGAAATTAAAACAGAGTGTGTTTGTACCTTGGCTTTGCACCTATTGCTGAGACCAGGGGTCAGCTTGCTACAACCACCACTGGAGAGGTGAGCACTATGATGGAGGGAATACTTCTGATTCATTATCTTGAGGTCATTTCACATGGCTAAAATGCAGCACTTAAAAGCACAGTTTTGTAGTGAGTTAAGTTTTGAGACTGACCTGGGGACACAACTTTAGTTAAGGGCTTCCCTAGACCTAGTGGTCTGTGGTGCGGTGGTGGTGGTCTGCACAGAGCCGGCTGCTCACAGGGTACTGGCTTGCTTCCTGATTTTTCAGCTGCCAAACTATATTAAAACAAGCTAAAAATACATTAAATAGTTTCCTTTCCTAATATTACCTTACCACGTAAGCAATAGCTGGACTTGCCACTAGGACGTTATCTGATAACCAATGGGAGGGGAGGGGAGGCGTGCAAGCCCGAATAGGGGGAGAGACAGAGGAGGGAGGCTGCTTCAGCAACCGTGACCAGAAGGAGAGGCTGTTATGTTTCTATTTAGGTGGGTGATGAAAACGTTTCTGAATCCCTATTTTAACCTGTCTCTGACCACACACCCCACCACAAGCGCTCCTCGACACAAGCCCCTGAGCTTGTGCGAAACCTCTCCTGCCCCATGCTGCGCTGTTTAAGAAGGGTTGGGTGGTTGTGTAAAGACCATGCGTGGAGAGTCTGACACAGCCAGTGGGAGCATGGTCTGTCCTCCTCCTAGTGCTGTGCCATCAGAAAAATGATTTAGTGGGTGAGCTGGGCTCCGGGATGTTGCATGGGGAACTGGAGTGGGGAATGGATGGCCAGAAGAGATCCCCTTCTGATCCTGCCCTGGTGATGGGCAGCCCCAGCAGCCACTGCTGCTACCCTCCCTCTGGAGGAGACCATGCCATTCCAAGATGGATTCGAGGTCTGGTGGGAAGTTTTGGGATGATGTCAAGCTCAAGTGTGAGAGGCTGGAGAATATGCTACACAGGGCATGCATTTGTTTTTGATTGTTTAACATCACAGGTGTCACATTTGAGCACAGTTTTGGATTGTTTTTTTTTTTCTTGCATTTATATTTGAATAAAAAAACTACGAGGTTGCCCTGATACATCTGTTCCCAGTGAACACTTTGTTTTTAACCAGAAATAGCTGCAATGAAGTGAATGGGGAAGTCCCATCCGTGCAGGGGAAAAAAAAAATAGTAACACAGCCTGAAACTAGAGATGAAAGCCCTACTTAACAAACGAGAGATGTAAAGGGCAGAAGCTATGAAAAGACACAGCATGAACAAGCGGAAAACACTTGGCCTACCCAATAATTCTTCCCAGCCTTCTACTAACAGAAAGTCTCTCCAGCAAGGCCATCGGGTTTTGAAAGTGAGGCAGCGTGATCCTGGGGGAGGCACATTTCTGGTCTCCTAAAGCTTCCAGAGGACATACACCCCTTCCCCTTGTGTTTCCACACAAATAGCAAACCCTAACTGTAAATGGAGAACAACGTGTCTGACATGCTGGAACGTTTTGTCGGTCACTCTGTGCTCTCTTTGCACTTAACTCAACTCATACTGTGTACTTGGGCTGGTTCTCCCAACCCTGTGCTCCCTCCTGCTCATTCTTCTAGCTCTTAGGTGCACTGGGAATACCAGGGAGATGAAGCGGCTCCATTGCACCTTGTAAGGCCCGGCCTGTCCACCATTTCCATCCACCCTCTCTGCTGTGTCCTTTCACAGCAGTCAAGAGCTCAACAAGATACGCGACCCCACCAGATGCACGGCAGAGCACGTTGTTGCTATTCCACCCTCTTCTCCTGCTCTTTCCACAGCTCTTTGCATGCCCTTTGTACACTCACCTTGCTGCTTTTGCATTGTAGTGAAGTCTTCAAAGGTGAGAGTGCGCACGGGGGGCCTCCAGAAGGCGTAGGTCTCCATAATGGCCTCCAGCCCCGTCCTGTGCAATGAAAATAAGTCAAGGAGAGAAGAAGAATGTCAGTTAGCTGGCAAGGGTATCGGTACCAGGGAAAAAGAGCTCCAACCTCACTTGACAGACTGCCAGTGGCCACCGAAAGGTCACCTTGGCATCTGTGAATTCCTCAAGTGAGCCTTCCCGCACAGGTGCTAGCCACTAAAGCAAAACGAAAAATTTCCCCAGCCCAGGATTTCAAAAGCTCCTAACAGTCTTCCAGCTCCTTTTTCTTTTTTTAACAAGGATCCCAAACTTTCTGTCTCCTTTGCAAGTGACACAGGACCATCAGCTCCTCAAAGCATGCTTTATAGTAGAGCGGGCTTCCACACTTTGTGGATGCAAGCTGTGATGCAAACGAGGGATGTCTGGAATTCAGCCTTCAGAATCCGAGAGATTTTGTGAATTGCCTTTCCCTGACACCTCCTAGTTGTGGACACTGCTTTGAAGTGCTATGGGAAGCTGTCCAAAAGGGAGTCTCCTTGGTTTTGGACTTCAATTATAAAAAAACCTCTTATGCATTTCTAAGAGATCAGTGGCATCTCTGCTTTGGGTCCCTAACTCATGGCAAAGAGAGTACCAAAGAGAAAAAAAGCCAAAAATCAAGTGAGAACTTTTCCTCTTGAAGGGCTAGGGTCTCAGATATGTTCTTATTTTCACCACAGAATGCTAGCTCTGCTGAAAGTCTCTAACTCCACAGGCTCAGTGAGGACATAGGTGCATTATCAGGGAAAGACCCCCATGTTCTTCATGAGACAACCCCCTGGAATTTCTTCCCAGGAAAGGTTCTCTTCTCTAGAAGCTGCACATTGCTCTGCTCCCCATTCCTCACCGTTCCATCTTTTTCAGCGGTAGATTGTAGCCCTCGCACTGACTGAACATGACTTAGAGATGCTTCGTCAAATGTGAGAACATATCCCCTTTCAATGCAAAAGGCTCTAACATCTCCAGAGCCTCTCATCAGATGCTGAGCTGATACTGGAGCTGCCTTTTGCTTCTGAAAATGTCTTTCTGCACGTGCCTCCACTCAGTTAACTTTCCAAAGTGTCCCCGGAAGCTTGGATGCTTTAAATACATTGGAGTTGGCAAACCAAACTCTGTATTTTAAGAGGAGGTTTAGAAGAGAGGTTGTTGCATGGTGTTTATTAGCTGCTAAGCTGTTAGAAGTAGAAACAGAAGACATCTCTGCATAGCAGTCTCACACTAGCGCTGAGCACATTACAACAAAACTATTTGGTTAATACAGCAGCCTCTGCCAGCTCATGGAACTGGGAGACAACAAGGCAGTGCAGAATGTGAACCCATCTGCTAAGCCGGGCTCTGTGTGCAAAAGCAGCTCTTCGACTACCGGTCCCACCCCCAGGGATTTCCTTCGCTCCCAGGGTGAGAAAGCCACACATGTTCAGACTCCATCTGCGTCTTGACACATGCAGCCAGGAAGAGAATGGTACCTTTTTGCAGCCTCGTGAAACGATCCCCAGCCCAAACACCAAGGGAGGACTTTCTGGTACCATATATCCAGGGGGCATAAAATGCCCTGAGCAATTTTGACCTGCTGTTGAAAGGACCTGCCTTGACAATTAAAACCAAGTAATACATCCAGAAATGCAGACTGAAAGTTCCAGCTGTGCCAATCCAGCTGCTCTGCGTCTACCACAAGGATCGTGCGGGGAATTAGGGAGGCCAGCACACTGAAACCGGTATTCACACAGTCTGGCTCAGTCAGATTCCCCCACCCTGCATCAGCATCTGACTTCTAGCTCTACTCTCGTGACTCCCTTCCAGTAAAACCCAACCCCTAACAGGAGGTGGCTCAGGAAAACAGTAAAGGCAGGTTAAAGCTATTATCCCTGCCTCTGCCTGGAGCCTGCATCGTTCTCAGCTCAGCTTGACTCACAGTTCAAAGTTTCTAGCTCTCCATCTACTACTTTCCCCTGTATCAATACAGTTCTCGCAAGTACCGTATAATTTGTACTTCTAAAAGAAAAGGAAAAAAGAGAATAGTCAGGAGATAATAAAAAGAAGAAATAAAAGAGTAAATCAGGAATAAAACGCTGCTTTTAAGGGTTGGATCCCACTGCACCTGTGAGCTGATAGAGGATAAATGGCAGCACCGAGTGTACCAAAGCAGCTTGCAAAGCTGCTCTATTCCTGTCCTGTATACCAGGGAAAGGAGAGATGCCAGCAGGGACCCACCTCCTCCCACTCCAGGGGAGCAGATCTAGAACAGTCCCTTTGCTGTGGACACAGATCCTGTCACCTTCCCCTTTCCACACTGCAACTGCCAGCAGCAACACTGTGGCTTCACCGGATTCACAGATTGCCCCTGTAATGCTGAGGGCAGCACTGCAGCTACAGGTACCTGAAAAATGGATGCCAAACTCCACAGCTGGCTTAAAGCCACCTCTTTCCTCTTCCTGCCCCAAATGAGAGTCCTTTACTTCCCCAGAGGTGTGCACATGTTGGACATGCATTATAAAACACCCTCTCTAAGTATGCAGGTGACAGAGCTCAAAGGTATGTCCAGTTCTCCTACGCACAAATTTAGGTCCCTATATACTAGATCCTCCTTTTTTTCCCATTTTTTGGTTTGTTGGGTTTTTTTTTCTTTGTGCAGACCGAATGTTGTGGGTGTTTTTGAAAGAGTATCTAAGCAGAACACATCCTTACTGAACTTTCACATCATTCCATGCATCAGACAAGATCTACGAGATAACAGCCTCATGTGCTAACCTGCTAGGCACCTACCACCCCATGTACAGAGTCTTGCAAAAAAAGAACGTGCAGCCATGCAAAAACCAGCTTTAGTGAGAAGGCACACCAGCTTTGAGTGATTGATTTTATAACTCTATCCCCAGCCTTTCAATGTATTTTTTTTAATCCTCTCTGTGATGTATTCCTGTTTGTGAAAGGTGAGCTGAAGAGGTGGGAATCAAGAAACTCCATCGTTGTCAACTCTAACACCCCTCCCTCCCATAGCAGTTTGTGACATTGGTGTGGTACCAAGGTATCCAGAGCCACATCACAGACCTCCACCACAGGGCACAAAGGTAATGCTCTCTTAGGCAGCAGAAACACTGGAGTGCTATGCTATTTTGTGTGTGTTCCAGCCCCTAACAGGGAAAACAAACTCCACTTAGCCCATGAAGAGAAATTTTGGGACAGCAATAAATGCTGACAAAAAAAAGAATTGTTTTCAGTATTTCTGAAATCTCAGCAACTTCTTCTGGGCTTTGGTGAGGGCTGCTGGTACCAAGTGTGCTGAACGTTATCCATGTGGCATGCACTTTCTCTTCCAAAGAACTGCACTGAAAAATTGACTTCAAACTGTCTATCAGGCCATAAACCCTCCCCTCTCACACCATCTTTATGAAGGAAGTAAAAAAAGTATCAGAAGAGGACTCACTGCCAGCTTTATTTTAATAAGGTCAGTCCTTTAAAAGGTATCCAAAATTTGCTCTCTCTTTTTCATTCATTCTTTTATTTTTAGTGCTATAAAGTTTTAATAATAGGCAATAAATGAAACAGTTCCATTGTCTGAAAAATGAAAAAAGATGTACGAGCTATCTGTGCACCTCCATAATCCATCCCATATGGCTGACCTTGCCATTCCCGCTGCACGCAGGATTCAGGTCATCGTTTCATTGTTCACTGGGGAAGCCAAACTATTGGCTCCAAGCACCCTCCTGGCTCTCTTACCCTAGACAAAAGCTCAAAGAGCATTTCCAACACAAACAACTTTTATCCACCTCAGCTGCCCACATCTGAAAAGAAAGTGCTGTTGCTTGCCTTCAGCTTAGGGTTTTTTTTCTTCCTTCACCCTGCTGGGTTTCCTGACTGTTGTCCCTTCTGGCTTCCTCCTGGATAAGGAGCTCCCCCAAGCATCCCACTGTCAAATGAACTTTACTCAGTCTCCAAAAATAGGCTCTGTGGCATTAAACCTGCACCCTCGCTACCCAAACATTTGGCTAGCTGAGCTCCATATGTCAAAAACTCTGGTTCTCAATCTCTTGAAGTTCAGGAAAGCACCGCAGTAAAACCTGCCTCGTACATACATTACATAGGTATCCTTTCACCACCAGGACCGGTTCTCTTGTTTCGCTTTTACAGATGCTTCACGTGCTTTTGCAGATAAAGCAAAGAGGGACCAAAAGTCATGTAGAGGTAATCTCTAATAAGAGGGAACTAAGACTCAGCCTTCTAACACAGGCTAACTCCCTAACTCATCAAGGCTGACAGCTAGATTTCTGAACACCATTTGTTAACATGGTTTGAGTGCTCCGAGACTGCAAAACAACGTCCAGCTGTCGAGCAGTTTGCATCCTTCCCTCTGAAATATCTCACTGCTCCTTCTCCCAGCGCAAGGACTGAGGTGGTCAGCTGTGAAGGGAGACAACCGTGCAAGCAACTGAAGGAGATCCAAGAAGGGGTGTGTGAAAAGATCACTCTCCCAGATGGATACAGGCAGTTACATCGTGATGGGGTGTCCCCAGGGCAGCAGGATTTTAGCAGTCTCTTGTGCTAATGAAGGCAGAGCACACTCGTAAGGAAACATACAGGAAGGTTGTGAGCTGATGGAAGTAAAAGATTTAAAAGGGAAACTAGTTTTAAAAAGAGTCAACTCCGTCATTTCTGCAGCAGGCAACAACAGTGAAACAGTATGAGAATAAGAAATAAGCAAAAGAAAAACATCCATCTCCATTTCATGGAAAAGCCTCAAGCCATAGCAGAAAGGAAATGTCCTAGAGAAGAAGTGGCCTAAGAGCCCCTCTTCCCCCACCATGCTCTACTTTTTCCAGTGTTTGGGTTTTTTCCTCCATCATTTGCTGGCAAACTCTAACCATGGCTTTGATTCAGTATCCTGATGTTGCTGGGATACGATGCCCTAGAGCAGTCTCAGACATTCTGTGGCCCCTGCTGCTGCCACACTGTTTATTTTTTTCCCTGTTTAAGACCTTATACAGAAAACCTCTTGGATGTATACTACGCTTGCCTGCTTCACAAATGGCCCCTTTTTCAAACTACCCCGTTTCTTTTCCGAAGGAGGCCTACATTTTCAGTGGGACGTTCTCCAGCTACAGCCTGATGCACTGTAGCTGATCAAAGTTGTTGTGGGGACATGGGAAGCTACGGAGCATCACAGCCGTCACTCCAGTTGACCAGCGATCCTGATGAGATCAGAAAGTCACGAGGGGAAGAGGAGCCAACCAGCAGTGTTAAAGTCCCATTTGGAGCGTCCTTCCCACACACAGCTTGGACCTTAATGCTTTTCTCCCTCCTATGTGGACATCTATGTGGACATCTATGTACAGGTCCTTTTTCAAGGGAGCAGCGGAGCGGGTAGTGTCCTCGGCTAGTTGACAACAGCGGTGCAACCTTAGCCAGACCACTGCTTGTGAGGCAGGCGCCTGACTGCTATATATGCTTGCAAATACCTTTGCCTGTTTTTTCTTCCTAAAGCCTCAGGCTGCTCTCTTTGATGTGTAATACCTTAAAGATTTTAATTCCTCTTTACATCAGCAGAGAGCCTTACTGAGCCCTCCCCACAGCTGCAGCCATGTAGCAATTTCCTGCCCTTTCTTAAATCAATGAGCTACAAAGATCAGTAATTCCCAACCTTTTCAGGAAACTGTCCAAATTCACTGGGCTAGGACCTTATTAATGCCTTCCATGTTAATCTAGCCCACCATGTACCTGGAACTGCATCAATCCCTATTCTAAGCCCAGCTTCCAGCACAGCTGTATCTCTGCACACAGGGAAGACCTTGGACCCAGGGCACATACTACTTCCCCCGTGCAGGAGAGGAGAGCACAGTAAAAGTCACATATGCCTCAAGTATCAGAACTAACGCTCACGGCAGGAGTTAAGTAAGGGCCATAACATCTTTTTGCATAGCTACAGTAAGGTAAGAACAGAGGACCTGAGCTAAGAAGTCACTAGGTCAGTAAGATGTTGTCTTTGTGATCATGGGGCGTGCAGCACTTAAATGGGGGATGGGAAACATGGGGCAGTTGCCCATTCACTGAACGCTTCCCGTACCAAACTGTGAACGAGGTAGCAGTCCTGGTGAACACACACAAGAAGAGCATGCAAGTAAAAACTGAATTACAGCGCCCATGGGGACAGCAAATGAGGGCCATGCACACGACTTTTGCTCTGGTCTGCGCAGAGCCTTGCTTTACAACCCTAGGGTTCTTGTAATGTAGTCATATATGTCTAATGCCATAATTAATTTAATGTTTAAAGCCTTTGTCACACTGATTTAAAGGATACCCATTTAGATTTGAAATATTTAGATCTGCTGCACACTCCGCTGGATTCATGAATGGCAGAAAAAGTTGAAACTTTTTATTTGGACTTTCATATTCTTTTTTGATAACTCTGTAATGTCTTTTACTAATACATAAGGTTTTTTGATTAAAGGTCCTGTTTTACTATTGCGTTGTTAGAATATAACATATTCTAAATAATGTTGAAGGTGTTCTACTTAACCTTTTCATAAAAATCCTGACAGAATTAAGCAACAAAGTGAAACAACTTGACATCACTAGAGAAAAACTAAAATTGTTTGAAACTAGAACATTTTTGCACTTTTATCCTGCAAACATATCAGAAACTCATTTTTTCTTCTAATGTAAAACAAGCATTTGTGCTCCATGGTTTAGAATTTCCTCTGAAAATTAAAATCTAAAAATTCCCTTCAGCCAGCTCTACATATGATAAAGAACAAACAAAATTGTCTAGGTCCCCTCTCCTACAGATTTCATTATTTTGCACAGTGTTATCCTATGACCTATTTGTCTGTTTTACAATCTGCAATCCTCCATTTTTCTACCTCTTGTTCTTCACTTTAGTAACAAAAAATTATTTTTTTTAAGAAACTCTACAGTACCTTTACAAGGTCATTTATTTTATCTAACTCTTTGGATATCAATGGCACCATATCAGTAATATGTGAACAGTTTACTAATAACTTATCAGAGATGCTAAAGAACATTTTAATTGTGTTTCTCAACAGCAAACGGAAAAGCTCAGAGGAACATGAAAATAATAGAAATGAGCATAAATAAATAAATTATCCAGCAGGAAAAAAAACTAACAGCAAAACATATGTACAGAAGAAAACAGCCTTGAAAGTAGTGGTAACAGAAGGAGTACTGAGGTACCAATGAACAGGAAATTAAACATGCGACAGCAAAAAAATAGTCACAGAAAAAATATTGTCAAGCAGGAAAGTGATAAGCTGTCTTCACAGATATGTTGTCTAAGAATATCTAAACCCTTGTGTCAGGGTTTGGGACTGCAGGATCCAGGCAGAGGTAGGAGCAGCACTGGAGGAGACTTCTGAAAAGAAACGGGGCAGTCTAGCTGGCTGACCTGGAAAGTATTTTCTAAGGAAGCCATCATTATACATTGGATCTGTTTAGGTAAAGTAAAACAGTCCTTGTATTTCCTCTAAGAACTAATCTACAGCAAATTTCTCCTGTAAAAATTAATTAGGATCACAAAACGCTTTCCTCGGCCCTAGACGCATGCCCTGTGCACTCATCAGGGGAAGGAGAGAGGAGATCAGTAAGGAAACACAAATAAGCTCCTCTTACCTGTTTCTCCCAGAATCTCTGAAACCTTTAGCAAAGGGGTTTCTGTCAATTTTTAATCTGGTGATCTACAAAGGAAGAAAAAGAGAATTAGTTGATCTCTCCCAACTTTTTTTCTTTCAACAAATGAAAATTACTGATGATTACCACTCTTGCCCAAACCACCTGTACGATGATCTTTCATATTTATTTCCCCAGACCTATATTACAGTTACCCTTCCGTTATCCATGAACAGATTATCTGCTTAGCAAATGAACAGTGCCAGAGACAGAAACCTGGCAGCATTGGGAAAATTGGCACAGCGCTGGGGCTGAGAAGCCGTTCCCGAAGGAGGAGTACACCTCGCACCCAGGTGCAAAACCCCAGGAACTATAACTCATCGGCAGCCATGCAGTTTGGGAAGCAGGCATACTGCTCAGGTTCGCTTGGTATCTGGGTTATCCCAGCCTCGACACTCTAGATATCCAGCAGCTGGATGCACTCCTGGACCTTCAAACAATGCTAAAGGAGAAGAGGCCAAGCAAAGCGCAGGCTACAGCCTCCAAAGACAGCAGCTGGCCACCCAGCCACGTGCACAAGGTGCTGATCTTCTGGCCAGCACCTGGGTGGCCCTGCAAGGGTTTTCTGGTCTGGAAACCATCTTTTTTTTCTTTTTTTCCCTCCTCTGAACAAAGATGACAGCTGGACTGAGTGCTTTGGGGGAATCTTCCTTCCTGCTTTATTTTTAGGCATGAATTCCATGTTGGTAAATATGGAAAATAATATTGGGATTTTGACCTTGCAGCCCATGGTATCATATGCCCTGTCAGCTATTCCCCAACCTGGTGCAGCATGAGAGCTTCCCTCTGCCAGCCTCACCTCGTCCTGGAGACCCTCTCTCTGGAGTGAAAAGAGAGCGAGATCTCCAGATCCTATCAAATTTGAGGTGTTTTTGCTGAAACTGCTCAAAAGGGACTAGTTTAATACAGACTGATCTGAAACGGCTTTGCAGGTGTTTTGCTTCTGTCAGAACCAAGCCCTTACTCTGGGTATTAACCTCAGATCTGGAATGCAGCTCCTATTTTTGCAGAAGCTTAATTTGTGAACTTAATTTCCGCTAGCCTGACTTTGCAGCTGTCCTGGGACTTGTGTGTACAGAGGCAGATATGTTCTGTGGAGGATGGAATTACAGCAGAGGGAATCCCTGTGGTGGATTTGCTAACATTTTACAATTGTTTCCAGAGATGCTTCTCCCGGTAAGGCAAAGTTTTACAGCCACTGGAGGGCATGCAGGCAGATTCAGGGGATTTAAATTTATTTTTAATTAAAAGGTTTCTCCAACCCATCAGAATCTCCTTTATTTGTATTATAAAAATCCACCCCCCAATCATGGGGGGTGGAGGGGCGCAAAACACCCGAATGCTTGGAATTCAGAGAGACAGGAAGAAATTTCAGTGCTTCTTTACGGTGAGGTGGCTTACAGAGCCAGTGCCTGACAGAGATCCCTCCCTTAGCACCTCCCTTACCTGCGTAATTATAGTTCTGGTCATTAGGGAAGACTGACAGGCTTCTTTCCTGTCATTTATTCTCCCTTCTCTATCCTCTTTCCATGTCTGGTCTACAGTTAAAAGTTTGTGGAATACATGCGTTTGGGCAAGGGGGGCAGGAAATTTCAAATGCTGCAATGACAGCAAATCCACCATTGTGTTGTAATATTTTTTCCTCCTGGAATGGTTGATCCATTTTGGATCCCAATTTAAGTCAATTCAAGCGGATCAAACAGAGAAAAATTTAGGAGTGAGTATCCAGAAGCAGTCATGAGAGCACTGTAAGCACGTGTGCTCTCTCTTACATGTCGCAAAATAAAAACTCTATAACAATTCACTAAATTTTTACAATTCACAGTTGTTACAAATTGGCTAAATATTACAATCTGCCCTGAGCTGACTTGACATGGGTCTGTCTTTCAGTCCAAGAATACTAAATATAATGACATCCACTGAGTTCATGAAGTCATTCTCCAGAAGCACAGATGTTGTCCTGGAAAAAATATTTACTTCACCACTTCTGATTCAAGACCCCTCTGCAATTTATGGCAGAAAACTGTATAACCTGTTTCCCTAACAGGCTTGATAACAGATTATTTTTCTTCTAAGCCAGTTTGGACCCTCATTCTAGCTTATAACAGTACCTTGCACTCTCTAAGTGGACACACTATTAACACAGCAAAAAGCTTCACCAACTGAGATTGTTTCACATGGCTGGGAAAAAATTACCTTACACAGTCCTTTCAATGCCATCACAACCCCCAACCCAGTAAGGAGGAGATTGACAGGAAAGGGAAATGGGATGTGCACAGTACCTCTCACCTGAGAATAAAACAGGGAGTATGTGTACACGAACAAGAGAAGAGGAGCACACTGAGCCCAAAGCGTGACAGAGGTGGTCTGAAGCCTAATGAATCCCTGGGGCAGAGGTAGCTGGCAGATGAGCAATACATAAGGAGAGTACAAAGGGAATGGGTGGATATAAGGAGCTCTCAATGTGTGCAACAAACACGCCTGCAGAAGCAATGAAGCAGGCCATCTCCTCAAAGACTAGGACATCATCTTTCACTGGCCACTGAAGGAGAGCACACATGTGTGTAAGCCACAGCGAGGCCTTTCCAAATCTCCTTTCTTTGCTGGTGTCTCAAATACTTACATTCTCAAATGCTCACATTTTCCTAGCAATTAAGTTCTTCTTAAAGATATAACTCTGGGGAAGATAGGGATAGACAGGGAATTCTGTAGTCAAACACTAGTGTGCACTGAAATTATGTTTCTTAGTGCTATGAAGTCTAGTTTAAGAAAAAGGGCAGATTAGTAAAAAAGCTCAGTAGTCAAGGTCTCTACAGATAGGATCCCACTGTGGCAACATTTTTTCCTTATGATATCTGGAGTCAATAGTAACACTCTCTCCACTGGGAACTGTGCAAGATCTGAATAAAACGTGAATTATGCATGAGAATTTCAGTTCATATGCAATAGGGACTGCTGCTGCTCATGTTCAAAGGCTTCTTTTGTCAGCAAACTGATGAGATTGCACTTCTCTAAAATTTTTTCCTTCACTGCTAAAAAAACCCACAACCATGTGTTTTCTCTGTGAGGTAACAGATCTGGACTAGTTGTATTGCCTTAAAATTACAGTGGGGACAGGACACTGTAGTTTGTACCATAAGACAGCAAGAAAATGTGAACATAATACATCTCTTTATGGTTGATCTCACCTATTTACTTTACAGTAAAAACTGCAGGCATCTTATCTGCAAGGTGGTTTTCTGGCTAGATACCTCATGTCTACACATTATGCCATAGCAAGCATTTTCGTTCTGTGCAGAAAAAAAACAGCGAGCCTGTAAAGTGTACACACTCTACACATTTCTTAGAGAAGTTAATGTTTCAAACATGAAGAGCACACTGATATTTATATGAACACCCAACACAAAAGGAGCCTGAAGCATGCAGCTTTACCTGTTGATTTTGGTAGGCTGTCACTGTGGTGAAGACAGTCTCAGGGAAGTTGAAGGTTTTCACCCCATCTCCTGAAGGAACTGGCTTTGTAGGAGAAAGATCACTGCTGAAATCCTTGCGGATGACATGAACACGGGGCTGGTACTTATGCATTGAATGTAAGATTATCTGAAGAGAAAACAAAAGGAGAAGGAAAAGGATTTTTTTTTTTTCCAAAATATTCTACCCTACATCCAGATGTACAAGGAAGCAGGGATGGAGTAAGGGCTAATATGAAGAAAATTACCCTTTTCTTACAAGCATGTATGAGACGAAATTTGTGCTACGTGCAGAGAGAAAAGGGCTTTATTGCTCTATAGGGTCAGGCAACTTTTTGAGGAAAAGCACTGAAGTGGGGAAAAAAGCTCCATAATTCTGGAGGGTGGCTACAGACACGTGTGCCCAGCAGGACACAGGAGCACGGAAGGAGCAGCAGCACCCTTTCGAGTCTGAGAGGAGTGAGGCTGGGGCAGCAGGCACCAGGATTAGCTTCTAACTTACGTGGCCTTGATCATCAAGCTCGTTGTTGGTCAGCTTGAGCTTGTCAAAACTGACCACCTGCCTCATCCAAGTGTCTCCAGAAGCCAGCGAGTCCGGGTGGATGTAAACCCTCGGGGGCACTGGGGAGTCAGCATTGCCAGCCACCATCCACTTGGAGCTGTGATACACATACCTGAAGAGGAAGGGGAGATGGCTAAGAGAAGTTGTCACTCACTCACTGGAGGAACATTTCCAGGGCTCCCCCTCCCCTGTCACCCTACCGCACGCACCCCAAGCTCTCATTTGCAGTCAGGGGAGAATGTGCTTTATTGCAACCTCCTACCTTCTAAATGAAAGCCAGATTACCCCTGAGCCACTTGTTCAGACTTGATTCCTTATTAAAACCACCTTTGCAGTTATTTTCCCTGTAAAACTCTGCCACATGTGCCTTCTCAACTCCTTAACCCTCTCTCAGCCAGAGTAAGAGGCTAGGAAATATGGTTAAACAAAGCCCTCTCTGCAAATATTAATAAATACCCTGTGATTTCCAGAAAACTGCACTGGCTGCCATGCCAGGCTGTGCAAAACACATGTGTCTTCACCCGGAAAGGGCAAAATCCAATGGATACCACTAGAACAATTGATAAAACAGAATTTCTGGTTTGAAATGTTGCAAAATAGGAAATTCTGTATAGTATTACAAATGTTGGGATTAGAGGAACAAATAATTTTTGTGTTCCTGGTCTTTTGTGATCTTCTGTGTTCCTGATCTAGCCATCTTATACATGCCATAAATTTCTCTACCACAGCTTTGCCTAGACACTTTTTTTTTCTTTCTGTCCTGCGGCTCCTTCAGCCAAAGGCATTTCACAAACAGTCCTGCTGACACCTCTGAGTTCTGCCCTGTGCTGCCCCTCATTGGGTCTGTACTTGACTCTGCTAAGCTGTTTCAGTCCTTACCTACAAACAGTGACTCATTTCCTGTATTTTCACAAGAAATGCAAAAAAAAAAAAAAAAGAGTCTGTTCCTTCCACTGCTACTTTGCTCTATGTGGCTGCACAAGGTAACAAGGACAGAAAAAAAATGTAAGACAACATATTTATTTTCGATGTTAATGCTGTCAGAACCACACTCAAAGAAAGGGGAAAAACATCAAGCTGAGTATCAGACGCTACCTTGATGCTTCCCAGGAAAAGCATTTTCCTGAGAAACATTGCACAATCTGAGAGCAAAAATGTAATATTTAGCATTTCAAGCAGTGGATCAATTCTTGAATCCTTGGAATGTGGTGCAGTCAAGACTATTTGGGGAAAAGATTTGCTCTCAGGAGTCTTTTAATGAGTATAGATAAGTCACCTCTGTCTGGATAGTTTTCTGGGATGCGGAGGACCATGAGTTTTCCAGAGTACTTTTTAGGATCGGAAGCCCATTAATATCAGAGAAAACTCTTCTTCCTGTCTTTCAGCTCAGCAGTGGAGATTCACCAAAAGGTTTCTCAATGGCTCCAGGCTGTAGGTCAGAGTCTATATCCCCTGTGGCTGCTGTACTGGGTAGTGAAGGCTTTTAAAACAAAAATCACCCAGTGCAGTTCAGGCCAGACCTGAGGTGCCCATCTTAGTTCAGCTGCTACTTGCCCATTCCTTTCTCGCTGAAGTAGCTTTAGAGGCTTCAGACTCCCCATTGATAATTCCAGGTATCAGTTTCCTCAGACAGTTGTTGCTAATCATGTCAATTGTGAAATGCATGCCAGGGATCTCCCTGATTAAAAACTGCTATTTGAAAAGAGCAAGATTTAAATCCGAAAGTGCAAGAGAGTATATTAAACCTCTGGGTTTGTGTCTCATGATTCTGGTCAAATCAGCTATGTTGGTGTAAATCAACACGGTCTCCTCCAGCATACCTTTGCAATGGTGTATAACGGCATATCCATTGACAGTAAGTTATCACAAGATTCCTACCTCTGCACCTAAAAAGCTTACCTGTATCGCTTGTTATCCACAGGCACAATGTCCATGGCAATATAATACTGCTGGTGAGGATCCAAGCCTGTAATTTTCACTCTCATGGCTGGAAACATTCTCCTAGGAAAAGAAGAGTGGAAATAAGGAAGAAAACAGTGAATAAGGGAGCTGAAGGGGCTCCTTAGACCTCTCACTGACACCAGGAGCACACTGCTTTACACAGCCCAGTTCTTGGCATGACTCCTCTGGGCTTGGTGTGGGTAGCAAAGACCGTGCTGGCAGTGGTTTGACTCTTCAAATTTTTCCCACTTAAGAAAAAGGATAGCAGGATAGCAGCCTGTGGGTGACAATAAAACATTCCCAGTCAAGCACTCTGTCTGTTCATAGCTCCAAGCAGACATTTTTGCTGTGGTCCAGACAAATTATCCTCTCTAGGCATTTCTAGAATGAGAACCTTCTTCCTGCTGACCATCCATCTATAATTCTCTCTGTTTTTCCATTGAACACAGGATCACTTTAGTTCTCTTTTTTGAGAAAATCACATTTCAGTATAGAGTTTGATAGTACTGGAGTAATATTCAAAGCATATCCATCATCCTGAAAGGTCCTCTCACTCTCATGTTTATAGTTTAAGAAAAAATGTCCCTCAAATTAATCTGCTCATTAGGCATATATTTAACAGAAACACTGGCATTATCGTCATGGTTTCCTTGAAGTCCTGGTAGTATTTCACACAGTCTTTTTAATAAGTATTGTCTTTTCTACATCATATGATCCAGATCTGTCTTAAGCATTTTCTCCTGATAGGCAAGTTATGAAACTCTACACCAGCAAAAATCAATTCCCAGCCTTTCTTTTCTTGTCTGAGCACAGGTTTAGCTCTGCTGTGCGCCAGTCACTGTTCTGGATGTGTTTGTAGCTAGGCAATTATTTCAGAAGAGAACAGCTCAGAACAATTTTAACCTCAAAGGATGTCAGTGTTGCTGTGGCCATGGCATAATTTCTCCTTCTTAAAAATTTTCTGGTTGCCAGTAGTCCAACTGCCATTCTACACTTCCCTCAAACAGCACGCTGACTGAATTGTTTATGCCATATCATATTTGCAACTAATGTGGCATTTTAATGTTCTCATAAAATCTGAGGAGCAAAACTGGGTGTAGTGCAAAAGGAAACGAGCAGCAGAGCCCTGAAAGAAATCCCGTGTTGTTTCACTGACTGTTAACTCAAACCCAAGCTCTACTTGAGTGGCTTCTCAGCCCTTATCGGAGAAAACCTTGAACTGAGGTCCTACAGGATGTTGTTATTCAATTGCATGACTTCTGCCCCGAACATACAGAGCTTTGGTAGGAGAAACTCTGGAAGTACTGGGTGTTCATACGAAATTACATTCTGCTCCTCTGATACCTAGATATATCCATACGGAATGAGGGTGGTTTGGACGGAAGGAGGATATTAAAGGGGAATTTAAAATCACAATGCCAAAATCATGGAAAAGCATATAAGAAATGTTTGTCCACTGTGTCTAGGGGCCATCCCTAGAAACCATCGTGCCTCTTTCCTTTCTATTTAGTGAGGAGCAGTGAAATGTCAGAGAAGTTTTCGATCTCCTCCCAACATTTCTGTTTCTTAAAGTATTACCAGCAGACACAGCCTGAAGGAGGAAGAAAACAGGAAAGTTTATGTCAGCATCACCAAACAAGTCTCAAACTTTGCACTGAAGGGGTGTGACCATGAGAAGCTATTTTATTCTTTCCCATCCAGGCCACATATACCCACTTGCAGAAGAGGGTGGGAAGGAGGAGTTTGGTGCTCAGCCTTTGCTCTACCCGCAGCTCTTCCATTTCAGCCCACTGAGAAGGAAAGTTCTGAACTATTAGTAACTGCATCTGCCTTGGAAAAGGGCATTTATCGTGGGGGGCAGGGAGAGCACCAGCCCACAGCCAGCAGAGCACAGCTAACCCGAGTTATGAGAGACATAAAACTGTCAGAAAAATTGTCTGCAGAAACCCTTCAAGGAGAGAGCAGATTTGTGCAACTGATGGTGTGAGTTTGCTAGCTGAATCATTTTGGGGGAAAAAAGGAATAATGGATTAGTCTTCAGTGGCTTGAGGGCATTACCTTGTTTCTACCACAATGGCTCATTAAATCCGCCGAGCCAAATGGGTACAGGATGTGGCATTTTACAGTCCAGCTCTCCTTAATTGGAGAGAGGTGGCTTGGGAGCAGCTTAAGAGGTAGGTCATGTTTCAGAGGGTTGATGAGAAACCCAGGATTAAACCTGAGTCTCTTTGGGTCTAACTCCACACACTCTATTGGGAAAATTGAACACCGTGTATCCCAAGAAGCTCTCTCCAAATCTGCAGCCCCGTGTAAAGTTGCAGTATAGCCTGTGGGGTTGTTTGCTTATGAAATACCTTGTAAAAGATTACCGCAGCCCATTCAACAGGCTTAGAGGCTAATCTCTAAAATGATTGGGGAGAGCTCCACTGATCCCACTGCTTTCTCTAAGGTTTAAGTGTACTTTTAAAGTTTTGTAAATTATTACTGTTTTTCTTTTCTGTGGGTGTAAAAGTAACTCAGGTTTCTTTGCCATAAGGATGTGGCCTGGAACTGTCACAGCAGGTCTCCAGCAGCACTGCTGTGTGGAAAGCGGAAAATGGAAAAGGCAGAGGCAAACAGTGGCAACTTAGGGATGTACTCAGGTGTAATCCAGGTTAAGTCCTTGTGCTCTGTGTTTCCTCTTGCCCTCCCAGAGGCACCAGCCCTATAGAAAGTAGGAGGCTCAAAGGTTTGGAAGGAATTCAGGCCATTCGAATACAAGAACCTTTCATCTAGAAAGATACCAGCTAGCTTTATAGTCAACAGCTAGAGACATGAAGGCTGTCTGTTTTCATAGGCAACACGTGATGACTTCTGATATATTTTAGGAGGAGGTTTTATATCAGCAGCAGTTTGGGATAATCAAGTTATTTATATGTTAGCTTTACCACTCAGCAGGAAAAGAGTCTTCCTAAACTTAGAATACGAGCTTACACACAGTACCCTTTTAGGGGAAATATGATGTGATACAAAATAAGTTATTACAATTATTTTATGACTACTTAGAAGTGTTTTAAAAAGCATTTTTGTAACAACCATGTGCCTCAGTTTACTCAATTCCTGTCTCCTTCCATAACGAGAATGACGTTTATGAAACTCTGAATGTGAAGAAAATTAATGATAAAGATCTCTAAAACTTGATTAAAATAGTGTTTGCCAGAACAGTAGTGTACTGATATTAAGAACCATGTTTGGGAACTTTTAGAAATAGAAAGAAGTAATTGGATTGTGGCAGCCAGCATTATTTTTTTGTTGTTGTTTAAAATTTTCATTTAACACAAAAATACAGCTCAATTTTCCTTTGTGAAAATTGTTCAAAGAAGGAGGATCACAGGTATATCCCCAAATTGGATTTTTTTTTCCCCAAGCATAAAGCTTCAGTTTCTAATCCACAGGGGTCTCAAGGTACCAACTCTTATCCCTGCCCCTCAAACCAGCACATGTGAAGCTTGTGTCAAGTTGGATCTGTCTTCATCAGAGCATGGGCCAGATGACCTCCAAAGATCCTTTCCAATGTAAATTCATTCTCTCTTTCACAGCTTAATGTTAGAGATGGCAATTCCCCATTAGGTGGTAAGAAATTAAAGGTACCTGGCAGGTTGTCTCAAAACACAAATGCAATTCCTGAAGCCCTTCAGACATTGGAAATACTCCTGTACAGACAGCTTAGTGAAGTCAGATGAGAGTTTAAAAGGACTGACACAATTTACTGTACAGTTTTCATGTTTAGTGTAATGATTCATACACTGTGTGAACAACTTAAGATTAAATTTCCTTAAGGGTGACATCTGCCAAATGCAAACCCAAAAATGAAAGGATGTACTCTTCAATTGTAGCAAAAGACAATTTGTCTATTGACAGTAACAAGCAGAGTAGTTATTTCCCAGTCATAAAAAAAATCTGAGAAACTCTGCAAAATAAACCGATTTAGGTTTGCAGATTAAGTGTGCACAGTGTTTACAATGTGCATGAGTTTACAGGGCAGCCTGAAGTTATCCTTGCCATTTTATACCTCATATTTCCTTGCATTTAAGACTGGTGCCAAATGCATATTTCTTTATAAAAACTAACCTGTGAGGAGTGAAAGTGAGGGAAGCGAAGGGAAGGGAAGGCAAGGCAAGGGAAAGGAGGCAGGAATGCCTTTCTGTTTCCCTCTGCAGCATGGGATCATGTAGAGGAGATGTTTGTGTTGAGAGGAAAGGCTGAGGGCAGGGTTTGGGAGCAAAAGGATTTATTGCTTATGAGGGAGAGGGAGCCCAGCAGATCTTCTCAGTAGCTCCCAAAGGGGACATTTTTCTGGAAGGTGGAGAAAGCCCACTGGGGCAGGACCTCTGGGCAGCAGTTTGGTAGCTGTAACCTGCCAGTCCTTGCTCTGAGAAGTTCACTCCATGGGCCCCTTCAGCATCAACAGAGCTTTGCAACAAAATCCCTGCTGCTGTCTCTAACTGAAAAGCACTGTGGGGCCCTTCCTTCCTTCCACCAGAAAGAAAAAAAACCATTTGGTAACAGCCTCAAGTACATGTTTCAAACAACTCTGACTCATGGTTTCAGGGAGGCAAAGAAACTCCAGACAAAATACCATTTAACCTATCAGGAGGCACAGAGGAGTCAGGAGAGAACAAGGTCACCTGTTCCACTCACTGCTGGCTTTTCCACTCCTATTTCTGAGCCCAGCCTCAGCACTTAGGTTTGAGCCATCCCACAGTACAGATGTGATTAACCAGGATCTGACAGGCAAGATCATTTCCCTTATTGTTGAAATGAGATCCTGGCTCTGTGACAGGTAGAACCTGGGTCTCCAGACCTCCCGGCTGTGTGGTCGCACTTGGATAGCCACCTCCATGAACAGTAGGCTACACTTCCCTCCAGAGCAGGACTCCAAGCACTCTTCATAGTGTATTGCCCCAATAATAGGTGCATATTGCTTTCCCCTTTGGGCAGCATTTCTGTGCAGCAGTTAATTAACAGTTACCCCTGCAGCTCAGGTGACCATGGACTTTAGCTAGGGATTGTAGGGAGGCGGGGAGGGATTCAGATTCCTCTGCTGATGTTGCCAGGGTACGTGCGTGATCACCGTTAGTGAAGGAGAGTAGAGATGAAGAGTTAAAGATGTTTTTAGGACTAGTTGCTTAAATCAGTATGACCTGGGGCTTACGTTGAATTTATTTTGCATAAGAGTCTAAGATTGCCTTTCAAAGAAAAAGGAGATAAAGGTGATTGCAGATTGAATGCGCTGCAGCTGACAAAGCTATTTACATCTTTTGCACAAAGAACAAAGGAGTCTTGTTATAAGCTTCCTATTAAATTCTGAATAATAATATTCTGATGGAAAGGAAGAAAGGAAAAGTTCTAAGAGGACTTAAGTGGGTTTATGGAAGCAGATAAAAAAAGACATCTATAAATACAGCATCAAGAAAAGAAAAAACAAAGCAGAATTAAATGGGAGTGGGAGTCTGAAAGTTAAAAAGTGTAGTAGGCCTGACGCAGGCAGGATATAGCTCCAGAAATATGTTTGAAATGAGAACGTAGGTTAGAAACTAGCATTACACAGCAAGAGCAGAAAGACATTGTGGGGTCAGGCAGGAACCAAGCAGTGCCTTACTAGTCATAGAAAATTAAGGAGCAGCTGTAGTTATAGGCAACCGAGTCTGTAATTATAAGGACTTTCAAAACAAGAAGGTCTTACAGAACTCAAACAGGGTTTCCAAACAGAAAGCAACAAGAGCAGCAAAATCTTCCCCAGGGAAAGAAGAAGTTGCAAATTACACTGTGCATCTCTCACAATTTCAATAAGTAATAGGAAATCTTCAGGACATAATGCCAGTTCTGCTATTTTTGCCAGAAATCATACAACCTAATCTATGGGATGCCTCATATATCATGCATACCATATGGAGAAACAGGACTGCTAGACTCCGCTCTCACCCAGCACAGACACATCCTCTCTGAAAGAAAAAATGTTTAACCTGAGAGGTTTTATTTCCCCAGAATATTTCACTGTGTTTTTCTCCATGAACCCTTCCTTCTCCAGGACCCCTGCCGATGCTGCCAAGGTTTTTGTGAGAAGTTGCACTGAACTATTTGCAAAATTGCAGTGGTATTGATATTGTAACTTTTTGGGTGACTTTTTTAAAAAAAAAAAAATGTAATCAGGGTATGGCTTTTTAAGATCCCAGCAAAGTCAGCTACTTCATTCAGAAATATGTGAGCTGCTGAGATCATCTTCATACCACTAAGCTCTGGGCATTTTAGTGTACACTGGTGTTGGTGGGCTTTGAGATACTTGGGCTGCAGTTAAGTCTATCCACTCCATGTATCATAAGAGAATTAATTATAGTTAATCCAACAGGTAACAATATATTATCTTTATTTTCTGAGACAGCATGGCCCAGGCACCAGGACAACAAAATCAGAAGCAAGGAACTTGGTTCTGCCAGTGTCATATTTAACAATGCTGGACAGATCAGTTAATCTGTTTAGGTCTCAATTTCACCCCTTATGAAAAGAGGATAATCATAATTTTCTCTGCATCTGCTTTGGCATCTCCAGAGAAAAGGTGTTGCATAATAGCAAGTGTTATCATTCCTGTTACTTTGCCTCTTCCATTTGAGACCGAAGGGCAAAACCAGCAGCCCACTCTGTGCTGATGCAAGATGCTTCCTGTGCCAATGAGATCGTATATCTAAAACTGGGAGCTAACGTCGTTCTGATAATCTTCTTCAGGGATTATCTGGGTTGTTTGTCCGGTACAACTTTCCTCAAATTATCTGGACTTCCTGGGGCTATAGAGCAATAGAGCTCACTTCACAAGAACGTTAAACAACAATTCTAGCTGTTCTGGAAAATTCTGAGAGCCCAGGCATGAAGCAAAGTTATAAAGACTAGAGCACGCTGGTTTTTCCCCAAAACTTGGGAAAAAGTTCCCTTCTGCGGGGGGGCAGAACAGCTCCTGGGGCGGTCACGTGGTTCTTTGCCGGTCGCCGGCTCTGTCCGTGGTGCTGATTCATGGGAATTCAAACACCAGTAGTAAGGTGGGAGTAAGGAACATGGCGTTAAGGCAAACGTGGCTAAAAATCCTGGTTTGAGGGGTCTAGAAATTTACAACTAGCTTCCAGTTGTGTTTTGGCAAGCAGACTTCTAGCCGGTTTTTAACAGAAGACAGCAATAAAGATCTTACCCTCGGCTAACAGCATGGCAGGGTGAGTTTTAATTTTTTTTAAAAACTGGCTTATTAGTGGTTCTTCCTAACCTCAGCTGACATGATACTAGTTGCAATAGCAGAGGGAAACACTCAGCCTGCACATTTTTTTTATACAGGAAGTCATTATCATTTTGTCTATTTAGAACTGCAGGAAGACATTCATTTGGTGCAAAGGTGAGTTTGAATTTCACTGTATTTGAGATTAAATCAACTGGCTCCTGAAGCGCTATAAGAACTTGAAAGGAAACTCAAATGGCTCACCCCCAAATTCATAACTCATCTTAAATTCAGTACAGCCAACAGTACAATGATCATTTCCTGATTTATTTGCTCAGAGGAAAGACTATCCTCAACAGTTTCCTGCAGCTGCCAGTTCTCCTTTGGAGTCGCTGATTCAAGCAGTAATATGAAACAACTTTACCTGTCTTAAGAAAGCTAATAGGAGATACAGCTGTGAAACTCTGACAGCCATTTAATTTTTCCTGCAGATTTATTCCTTTGGCTTACCAAGAAGAAAAAAAGGGTCTCTTTCTTAAAAAAAATTAATTTGTTTTGTTATGATTTTTTTTTTTAACTAGACAGAAAGCCAGAGATATCTTACCTGCCTGCTTTTGTGATGATCATCTCTGTCCCAATATCATGAAATCTTTTCCAGAGGTCAGCACACTGCAGCTCTACCTGGATTTCTTCCATGGATGAAGGTGGAGGAGGCTGAGGGCCTGAGCCACCAGATGTAAGGTCAGAATGGGAGCCAAATGAGCAGGACGTCCTTTCTGCCAGCACCTCTGTGTCTGACCCAGTGCTCTGCTCTGAGTCTGCAAAGTAAACACGCCAGGTAAGACACTTCAGTTCTACCTGCTGTGAGTGGTAAAGGGAGGGAGTAGGAAAGCCAACAAGGGAAGTGCTAAAAAACAGTACAATTGCCTTTATATATATATATATATTTTTATATATATATATATATATATATATATATAAACACACACATATATATTTATGGATTGTTGTGATTTATGGCCCGATTTGGGGCTTTGGGTTTCCAACATGACATCTGGCATTTTTGTAAAGTTTTAGAAACAGCTGAAAAAAGAACCCTCAACATAAAATATAAATAGTAAGGAACAATGCTGGGAATGGAGTACAAAATATAGATTAAAAAAATAGAAATGAAAAAAAATAATTCAACCCATAGTTTCAGTCCAAGATTAGATGGGCTCACTGGAAAACTACATTCCATTTAATTGAATATACTCCCGCATTACTATTGAAGAGTTGGTTATTTTTAAACAACACATTTTTTTCTTTTTAATATTCTTGTCATCAAAAATAATGAGCATTTTTTTATTTTGCTATTTGGCAGCACCATTTTGGAAATGTGTTTTATTTGCTCCTATAATATCTTTTTTGGAACAGTGATGTTTCCTGGGAAAATAATTGTGCAGCTTTTGGTGAGGAAAATGCTCTAGGCTACTGAAGGACAAAAAGGGGAGATAGTAAACATATGGAATATGTTACCAAGGAAAGCAATTGAAGCAAACTGCAGAAAAGACCACACAAGACAACCACCTCTCTTTATGGGGGAGAAGGCAGCAGCTTGCTCAAAAAATAAGCAAGCAAGCAAACAAACAAGTGAGGTTGGACTAGTTTAAAAGTCCAGGTTGGCATGTTCAGTCAGATGGCCATTTCTCTGCAAAAATCTCTCATGTATGCATTAGGTAGGTATGATATAGATATGGTCCTAGTTCTCATACAATAGGGCTATGGTGGAATTTTGCAAAGAGCAGTGTTATTTTGCAACAGGGTGCACACTCCCATTACATCAAAATAATTCACAATACATTCAGCAAAGCAATGTATTTATGTTTTGAACCTGATTTTTTAGAAATTGGCACTAGTATCGAATAGATGATTGACAAAGGAATAAAGTGGTATGAAGCTCTCCATCAAATGGCTCATTAAGAGCTCTGTGGATTTCAAAGAAGGTACAGAAACAATACTTTCATGCCCTCATTGATCACATAGCTACAAGCATCCCAGTGAAGGAATAAAACAGCTATTTATATGTATTCTCTACACTAAGAAAGAAAGAGATACCTCTGTCTGCAGGGGAAACTTAAGGAGACAAAAAGTAACAACCTGTGTTAAAAATGTGATGAAATCACCCTAGCTAAAATTCTTTCCATACCAAGCAAATGCCAGAAACTCTTTAATAACCCTGAGGTCATGCAGGCTAAGCCTCTGATTTACAGTGTTTCTGAGACACTGTCTCCTGGAGCAGCTTGCACATCAGTGCAGAGGACTATAGCTAAGAAGAGGCTGGAAGATGCCACCTGCAGATCCCAGCCCTACCTCCTGCCACATGGAAACATTTCTGGAAAATTCGTACTGCTGCAGTGGCATGGACATAAACTGTTTGGCCGATAGTATACGAGAAGCTTCCAGCCCCAAGTGCCATCAGGAAGCATTTATGTTCTGCAAGAACCCTAGGTGATATGTCATTGGATAGTGGACATTGTGCTCAAAGGACGTTTTCGGTAAACTTTGCTAGCGATTCAGACAATCTGCCAGTACAATGTAGAAATTCTGTAAGACACTAGAAAGGTTCGGTATGTATTGCTCCCAATCCATTTTGAATATGGAGTCCTTTATGTCTCCCGCTGACTTCCAAGTTGGGCTGAAGCAATAACACGTCCATCCCTCTAAAGGAGTGTCTCAAACCTACCAAGAGACGATTGTTACATGGAGACCAGTACTACACCTCAAACTGATATCCTAGACACAAGCTGATTCAATATAATAGGAGATAACCTGCTGGGGTTCTGTGACCACAAGACAGAGAATCAATCTGAGAGTACAGAGGGGCCGAGACATTTGCTCCCTGTTTCAGGAGCCCAGTGATGCAGGAGCAAAGTAATAATTATCTGCTTCCTCTAGTTCAAATTATTCCACCTCAAAGGGTAGGAGGGGGTAAGCCTGAGTAGGGGTCACGACGCTTAGGACATTTGCTTTCATAGTGCTGGTTAATCACTTTATCCTCCAACCAAAAGCAAGAGTATGCTTCACAAATCACAGTAAGACTTTTTTGTATATCTACTCATGTGCTGAACCATTAACCAGAAGTCTTACATCTTCTCTGAGGTCCTGAGAAAGTAAAGGTAAACTACACTGGGAGTCTGAAGAAAGCCTTGGGAAAAGCTTCCATTATGGAGTCCTCCCAAAACGAGGTACTAAACTGCAGATTTGAACCTAAAGAGACTGGTTCAAGCACTCAGCAACTCTGCACCCTCTGAAGCAGTACAGTAAATGGCCAACAGATGGCACTTGGCTAGGTGCTGTCACCGCATCATTCCAGCATTCCCCGGACAGTCTTTCAAACTGGGTACGTGGCTGGAGCCTTGGGAATTGACTGGAATTGCATGCTGCAGAAAATTAAGTATCAGAGGCTTAAGGCCCCTTCACTGATTTTGTGCTGATATCATTCCACTGACTTTACAGACTTTTGGAGGGGTTTATTGACAATGATGGAAGTGGAAGGAGAGCCATAACCCTGGATATAATTTGTCTTTCTGGTACAAATCAAAAATTGCAAAAGGAATTCACTAATTACTGATAAGCCAGTATCTACCCAACCATGCAGTACCACACAAAGGAGAAAAGAACTTTTTTTCTTCCAAGGACTATTATTTTGTGCCCTGAACTATGATCTATAATTACCCCCAAACTAGTGCACAGAACAGCAAGTACCTCTCCTTCCTCCAATTTTGGAACTGGGAGAGGGAGAGTCACTAGTGTTGCCGCTCTTAGTTCACTCTCGGTAGGCATTGAGGTGGGTTTTGTGTTTTCTTCAGCCTTTCCTGAGCTAAGCCCTCCTGAGTGGTGTCACCCAGTTGGAGACACTGACTTCATTCCAGACCCGGGGAATTCAGGGGAAGTTAAGTGCATCTGACATATGAAAATCATCCTTAATAACATCCAGCTCTATAACACTCTGTGACTCTTAACTAGAGTTCTCTACATGTGTTAGGATTCTGAATTAATCAAGAGACAGGTGTCAACATCTGTAAGTGAGCAATATACAGAGGGGTACACGGTGAACCAGTCTCAATATGTAGTAAGTAATTGTGGTGGCTAGCACAGCTCAAGCCACTCTGCTGCACATATTTGCTCACAATGAAACAAGATGGGAAGAAGATCCGAGTTTTCTTCCAGCATTTGAACTGGAAGCTTGTTTTTCTTCATCCGCCAGCTTCAGTGGGGTACAACTTTGCTAAACTCAAAGACATTACTTCTACTTTAAGTCGGTGGAAGCAAAGGAGGATTAGGGAATAGCTCCTGAAGCTCTGACAAAATAGAACATGCCTGTGAACACATGGAGGTGCAGAGTGCAGCTGGCACTACATACCATGTCTGACTGAAGGAAAAAGAGAAATATTTCTGCAGGGGATAAGCTTCCTAACATTTCTTCTAGCTCCAAAGTGACAAGATAAGATTATTTGCCTTTCCTTAAAGGGGTGCCTTGTACAAAAGCCCACATGCTGAGTTCAAGGTCTGGCCACAGGGACATGCAGGATCTCCCCCATGCAGTGGCTTCCTTTCAGAGTTAGGAGACCTTCTCAGACTACCACCACAGGAATGCTGGTTCTCTGGTGCCATGTTAGGTCGCAATCCATGCCACTTTTGGCATGTGTTAGGCAAGTAGCAATTAAGGCAGTTTCATGGTTTTCTTTTGCTAGGGTAGAGTACAGTCCTTGAGAAAGGACACTCCAAAACCAAACTCATCCATTGCTGGCAACTAGAAAAAGTAGTAGTAGTTACAACCAAGGTTTCTAAACCTACAGTATTCCATTGGACTTTCAGTTGAGACAGTCTCAGGTCAAAACATTCCTCATTGCTTTTATGGGCACCCATGGACTTGCACTTCCTGATCTTCCCTACTTTTCTCTACAAGGTCCTTCCCCTCACCCGTCTGCTTGAAGAAGGGCCCTTCCTGCTGCACCATAGCTATCGAGGTGAACATGTCCAAAGCTCCTGCTGACTGCACAGTTTGTATCACTCTGCCTCTTTCATTTTCCCCTTGCTCATCTCTTCTAAAATCATCCATTTCCACTCTTGCTCATTCCTTATGTTTTCTTTTTCTGATGTTTCCACCAATTATTTCTGCTGTTCTGTGGAGTGGTGTGTAGCCAGAAGAAAACACAGCCATTTTGGTCTGTGTGGAGAAGGACCCAGTGACCACAGGGGAATGCCAATGCTTAACTCCTCCAGACTAATATGGTCTCCCCAGAGACAATCCAGAGAAAAGTTCCTAAAATACTGTCCCTTATTACAGGCAGCTTGCTGGACAAGCAGGCTGACCAAGTGGTTTTGACCATGGGACTTGGCCTGATCTGTCAAAAACAGACAGGCTCTTGCAAGCGTATTTCAAGTAGCTTGAAACTATCTAATGTGATGCTACTGAAAAGTTCATGGAGAAGACCCACGGGTTCAATGTGCAAAAAAACCCTCTGAGGCCCGAAGTGTAGCTCTCTTTCACTGCCACTGTGCAAAAAGGCTGTTCCCTTTCTATGACCCTGTTGGATGGCTTCCTCTCATCCCTTCTTACCACACTGACCATGTACCCAGCTGCTGCAGTGTAAGTGTTGGACCTGGAGGAGAGGAAATTTCTCAGCACTTTCAGCAACCTTTCAGCCTACCAACAAGACCACAGGGTCACTTTCAGAGCTTCCAGGGATACCGTGACCGTTGCTGAGATTACAGAGGAACATTGAACGAGTTCAGATTTTTTTTTTTTCCTTAATCCTTCTCCCATTTCTACTATCTTCAGATCGCCCTGGAAATCCTCAGCTCATAATTTCTTTTGATCCACAAATTCCCAGGCTTCTTGTTGGCAGATCGGCAGGAAAACACCATTCTCACAAGGATGATGACTCTGAGGTCAGCAGCCCCACTGAGTGCCCCAAGATGATGGAAAATAACCCCAACCGGCTTCCTGCACCAACACCATGTATCCTGGGATCAGAGCCCTTTTACACAAAACAGTGAGCTGCTACTGCCTAACTTCTTTCTACAGCTCAGCTGCCTCGTATTCCTCATGTACATTCCCTGCTTTTTCATCAGTCTGGTACAAGAGGCAAACTGGTA
Organism: Haliaeetus albicilla; assembly: GCF_947461875.1. NCBI lineage: Eukaryota > Metazoa > Chordata > Aves > Accipitriformes > Accipitridae > Haliaeetus > Haliaeetus albicilla. The sequence goes on from NC_091488.1 coordinate 45,825,490, forward strand.
TGTGAGACATTAAAAGACATTAATTTCCTAAGCAACTTCATACATGGATCTTCAGCAGAATTTTCTCTGCAGCTGGAACACAGCAGGGATACAGCTCCCCTTATTTAACCAATAAAACAAAAAGAAAGGACTCCGTTTAGTCCTTGGCCATATCATGCAGCTTATACATTCAACAAATGTTTTACTCCAAGGTATCAAAGAATGTAAACTACAGGAGTGAGAACAGTGACAAAAACCTTATATACATAAAACACCACCTACCCAGAGGAGCGCAAAAAACTTATTCTCTTTCTCTTTTTTCTTTTTCTTTTTTATTTTATTTGCATATTTGTAGATGTCTAATGTAGATCCTGTCAGATTCCATTAGCATAAAGATTTCTCTCTGGTGGAATGTGGCAGCTGTTACAAGCTGTTAGTTTTTTTTTTTAACTGTTTATTTTTGTTTGCAAAGTTTGTGAACATTTAGTGCAACAGGTGGTCCTTCCCTCTGCCCTGCAGCCGATTTGCTGGCAATCAGGATCTGCAGACTACAAAGAAGGTACAAAATCCTGGACATGCATGGGCAGAGAAAATTTGGGAGACATCACTTCCCCCCCCCGCCCCCCCATGAACTCAGCTGAAATTAGCAGAGCAGACACTTTGCTTTTGCTGCTGGTTGCAGACAGATCTCACAGTTCATTTTATATTTCTAATTTTCAAACTGGCTACTGCCACCCCACAAAATCAGTGGCATAGGAACCATGCATATAGCAGTGTGACACTACAGGAACCCAGAAACAAAATGTCACAGCCCTATGAAGGGGAAAGAGCAGAAACTTATGAAGTCCGAATGGTTTGGAAGAGTGGAAGTTCATCTGGCTACTGGTGCAGCTACTTCAGGTATACAACTGTTTTACTCCAATAGCTAATACTTGGGCAGAAGCCAAACCAAAGACCTCAGTAACTTCAGAATTAGACAAGAAGTCCAGTTGTGGCAAAGACAGCAGGAGCAGCAGAGAAGCAGGCTGGAGTTCTACACAGCTATTCAGATCAGCGTGGTTGCATTTTACACAGCTGATCCAGCAACTGCTCTTGCTGTAGGCAAAGGTTTCTAAACACTTCCAACGTGATTGTAACCACGTGCATACGCTGCACACAACAAATAACACAAAGATAGTTCTGCAGGTGTTTTTATGTATTGTCTTGTCCCCCTGAACTGTTTTCCCTTCATTCACAAACCCTACTATATTAATCATGCCTTCTTCCAGCATTAGGCCCATTATCTACTACATGTAGCTAGAATTTGTAACTTGTCTATTACTGACAAGAGTCACAGAACAGCTTGGATTGGGACTTTTTAGAGATCACCTAGTCTATCCCCAATAATATTTATTATTATTACATTAGTGATTACAAGTTGCAACCAATATCAGGATTTACTGATATGGAGACAGTACAAGATTGTCCAAACCAAGAACTTCATCTATACTCATGCTGCATTGCAATCTGAGACAGCCAAAAGAAGCATTCAAGTAGTTAATTTCCAGCCTAAGACCCTTTTATGAAACCGCAGAACAAAATGGCATTAATATCAGCAAGACTTAAAAAGACAAAACTAGAAGACATTGTATACATGGGAAAATGTTGCATAGACAAAAAAAGAGACCTGATACAGTCACAAGTGAAATCCATGAGAGACAAGCTGATTCTGAAGTGAAGAATTTCTCTGGCACTTTAACCTCAAAGACTTCTTCATCCTCCTGAATTAGTTTTGTAAGGTGTTTTCATAAGTTTACTTGAGCCAGCAAAGTTTGTAAAATACACTCAAGCTGATGGCTGCCCCCACCAAAACAAAGACTGAGTATAAGGCCAGTATGACATGGAATTATTACACAGCTATATCCCCATGGCAAACAACTGGTAGGAGAACATAAAAGCAAACACAAAGACAAAAAAACACAGTGGCTTTGGCTCTAAATGCAAGTCTTGCATCAACTTGACTGTGCACTGCCAAGAACTGACTGCCTCTGCCTTGGCTTATTCCATGTAAGACTCAACAAAGGGACACAGGACCCAGCAAAGAAAAAAAAAAATCACCCTGATTCACTGGTATGCTCCAGCTGCTCTGCTCCACTCCAGCAATGCAAAACAGCTGTAAACCTGGTTTAACCAGCAAGTTAAATTGGGTTTATGGCTTCTCAGTATTGGCAAAGAAGTACAAAGCAGCTGGAGTTTACTAGTATACTTAGCCCTGGGGGTTTGCCCTCAAAAGTTAACTCTTGCTCCAGCCAGGAGAAAGAATATCAGCCACAGTTGAACTTTAACATGATTTTTTTATCTCACAATCTATTGTATTTTTCAAGAATGCTGAGAAAAAGAAAACTTACACATTTTGCCAACATACAGTTTAGGACCAGACATTCAAGAGACCAGCTCCAGTTTCAAGCTGCATCAGCTAAAAAAGGAGATGCTGGCTGCTGGGCTCTGAAGTCATCCTTGGCAAATACAAATTCTCATTACAGAAGTGTAAGCTAGGTGACCAAGAGAGTTCTGAGTAGTGTCACAGCATAGGATTTCTTTGTAAACTTCATACCCAATCCCACCATATTCTCTCAGGAAAACTGCCTGCAACTCATCTGTCTGTGCTTTAGACTATCCATCACAACTAAAAATATCCCATCAAATGGATGTCAACCAAAATCCTGTTCTACAAACCCTCCTATCTCTGGATTGAGGTAACTTGTTTGCTCTAAAAGTATTTTATAAGCATAACCATTCCCCAGCAGAGGCTTCCGGCAATCATATTTCAGGAGAACAAACCCCACTGAAGTAGCAAAACTTGAACTCAGTGTTTGATGTTGTATTATTGTCTTCCGGAAAGCAAAAAATAGCTTGGGTCTTCAGTATCTCAGTCTAGCTTTGAGGAAAATGCTATTTGAAATTTCAGTATAGAAGAAACCAAGAGATTCCTAAAATTCCCTGAGGAGAGCCCCTGCAGCTATCAGTCAGCATTGCCTTAGGGCAAGGAACCACCAGCACAGCCTCATAAAAAGACTGCTCAGTAGCAAATATTCAGAAAGCCCCTACTTAAAATGGTAAAGGGCTTAAGAAGAGCATGCAAGAAAATAAGTCAGTTAAATCAGGAGATAAAATGCAAGAGCATAATATTCACAAAAATGCAGAAGAACACAGAGAACAGCAACCTTTAAAAACATGAGAAGTACTAGGGAGAAAGTGGGATGTTATTAAAAGAAGAGGGAGGTGAAATTGATGACAACTTTAATCTGGCCAAGATCCTGAACTGTACAGACTACAAAGAATTTGTCTGGCCAATGTCCAAGAGTTTGTGTAAAATTAAAGAGTGGAAATGCACTTGAAAGTTAGGGAAAGCTAAAAAAAATAAGAGACCAGGCATTAGATGCATTATATGCTGTAGCCCATAAACATAGAGTCATTATTCTTATAAATAAAACCATACAACAAATATTTAGAGACCAGCCTAAACCAAAATGTTGGCTCTAAATAACCACAAATTGTGCAGGAGTTTGAAACTAGATCCCAGCTCTGTGGCAGGCCCTTCCCTGATGGGAACAGGCACAAGCTCTGGGACAGTCTGTTTCTGGATTCTGCGGCTTGGACTGCTCTCTGCCAGCCAGGAAAAAAACCTCATTTGTAAAAAAGGAAAACATGACACAAGATTAATGCTGCAGAGGTATCTATTCTCTCCGAGACCAATGTGAAATCACCAAGAAATTTAAAATGACCGCGAAGTCCAGAAAATATTGCCATCTTTTTTAGGTATGAACACAGCTCAAACAAATTAAGATTAACATTTTAAATATTTGCAAGCTGATATTTGGTGGCCTACAAACCACAGGGAAAGAGACATTACATGTGTTTCCCTATACCGTGGTGGTTATCATGACAGCAGTATCAGGGAGCCAGCTGGCATCTTAATAACAAGAAATGTCCAACCCTTTCCTGAGTCCTACTGAGCTCTTGGCACTGCTGTCACATGGCAGCGAGTTCCACCATGTAACTGCGCACACAAGAGCAAGAGTCCTTTTTCCCTTTAAAATGCATTGCCTTTTTAGTATAAGTGTTCATTTGCTGCAGTGTTATGAAGAGATAAATACCACTCTACATACTGCTTGTATTTCCTTTCTAAACGAAACCATTTCAAAAGGAAATCATTAGGAAATTTCCATGGGAATGGTTTTACAAGAAAAATGCAGTTCCGTTAAGCTGAAGTTTCAAGTTTAAATTGTTTTGTTCACAATCTACAAGTTTCTTTTGGGAAAACAGTAATTACCAGGCTAGTCCTTTTGAACTGATGTTTGGGTTTGTAGTATTTCAACAAATCATTAACCTACATTTTTTTCATCCACATGCTACATTAGCTAAGCTACCCTTCAGACCCCCTCATACCCCTTTCTGAACCAGACTTTAGAAGACTCTCTGCCCTAGTACAATTTTGGTTGCCCTCTGTCTAAACTTCTTAACTGTAATCCAAATCCTTTCAGATTTTATTCATAACAAAGCTTCTCCTTAACTCTAAACATTCTAATTGCTCACTCTGAATCTGTTCTACTTTTATTACATACATGCGCATGCACACACAAAGACACATAAGTATATGTATGGGATTGAATTCTTAAAAATGTATTTGGCTTTTAAATCAGTGATCTGCCACTGGCTCACATAGCAGAAATTGTAATGTTTTCAATGGTACTTTCCATCGGGAAGTTTCTTGCAATTTAACTTTGTTTGCTGTTTTGATCACCTCTGCAGAGTGACCAGATGTTTTTACTAAACAATGAGCCTAGGGCATTTTCACAAGTGATAAACATATTCTTCCTTTTATTTGCTTCACATACAACTGACTTGCATCCAAACCAGCCAATTTTCCTGCCTCTGACTATGTAGCCATGCAGGTGGGGTTGAGAGAGAAGATTTTCCATAAACACCTGAGCACAGTGCTGATCTTTTAACTTCTAGTGTTTCAAGACCAAGCCAGGAACATAAAAAACTACTTTTAAAAGAAGCGACAAAACAGGGGATGGAGTTGGTATGAGTTCACGGGGGACAGAACCACAAGAAACTGAATAGGTTACAGTGCTGCATTACAAGAGTATGGTGCATGGACTTGGAAAGGATGCATTAGAAACTTCAATCCAGCCTGTGTTATGGAAGGCAGCCGTGTCATAAAAACAACTTAATTTGAAATCTGAAATATCAGACACACATGCCAAGCCATAAATGGCATTTCCCCTTCAACCAGGAATGTACCTCATATCAGTTTGAAACAGTTATCGTAACAACTTTAAAATAATCAGGCAACTTGCAAAAGTAAACGATGCTTAGGATGAGGTTGTTCACAGAAAGTGTTAAAACTGTAGAAGTTTTCAAAGTTGCAAAAGCTGATGCTTCACTCCACATCCAGGGAGTGGTACCAGGCACTGATGTTCAAGAACATCTTAATAATTAAACCACTGCCCAGATGAGCTGAAAGATTGATGTAGGCAGCTGTAGTTGCCAGAAGACAGGGAAGGGGATGCTGAAAGAGACCTGGGGGTAAGAAAGAACAGATGAGTGGACTTCCAGACTATGTCATTTGAACAGACAAAATAACGCCCTGCAATTCTGGGCAGTGCATAAAAAGACAATGCTTCGATGAAAGCCAGGCTGTGGCTGCATTTAGCAACGAGGGCATGAGGAAGCCCTGTACCTAGAGACTCCCATTTCACATACAGCAGAGGAAGGAGATGCTGAGTTACATTCCTCCTCAATCCGGCAGACAGGCAGGATGGGGAAGGGACGGGGGACAGAACACCACAAGCTTCATGCCCATGCACAGAAGTGGCACAAAAGCAGGTATAAACTGTTCCCCTATGGAGCAGCAGTGCAACAAGGAATGAGGTCATGGCTGAAAGAGACTCCAGGCCCTCCCCAGCTCCACTGCAGTAATTAAATTAACCCTACTCAAAAATCAGACAGTCTGGACAATCTGAACATCAGATCTTGAACACCAACCATTTCATCCCGCAGGTCTGCTCCTGTCAGGCTGCATAGCTTGTTAATGCAGACATTGCCAGCAACTGAATTACCTAAAAGATTGGTATTCTGAAATCCCACAGCTTCCATGTACTTCCACAAAGAAACAGCAGTACAAAACTGGTGGCTTAGCCTAGAGGATCAGTCTCAGTGCATGTATTCTTTCCTTTTCCCTCAACATCCCTGCTCCTTGGATGTGTATTTGTGGCTTGGCTTTTTCTCTTTTCTTTTACTAACTGTCTTCAGCTCAAGCTCCCAAAGTCACATCCTGACAAACTCTGCCAACCGCAATCCCACACATCAAAATCCCTCCATGCAGTCACACGTACTGATTCCAGGAAGCGCACACTGCTGGACCTTGTTGCCTTCCACTGAGCCACCCCGATTTATGCCTGGTGAAGCTGTGGTCCCGAGTGTGATGATACCTACACTGCACAGTTGTCCCACATGTGTATATCCTATTACCCAAACAACAGATGCACCAGCATGCATGCACACACATATTCCAACATCTGGAGATCACAAGCTAACTGTAATAACTCCATGAACTTCATTCATCTTTACAAAACTCACAAACACTTCATCTATACATCCACTGAAGAGGTGCATAACCTTTTCCACTTCACTGAAAGAAGTATGTGCTCTTAACCTGGCATTCACGGTCACACACGCAGAAATACAACCAAGCACTTGCACTTACTCTTAAAGCACACATTTAGTGCCTTCTGAATAACAGGGCATGAATGGCTCTTGACACAAACACTTCACAGGTGTTGCACATAATCTGCTTACAGATATACACCTCTCAATTTCTCAGTCATACCTGTACCTGTGCCTACACGCCCTTACCTGGTATGTTGCTCTCTTTTCCACTTTCTGGCTAGAAGTCATGACAGAATAAAACTGATAAAAGGAAATGAAGAATCACATCCAAATATCCAGATATCTGTTAACTTAAAAACATCCCACTGCTTAACACTAAAATTGATGCTTGCATAATTCAGCATTTTTGGATGCTGGAAATCTCCAGTCTGTTTTCCTTTGTTTCTCTCATCCACATCTAATCTAAAAGATATGTTCAAGGAGAATGTGGGCAAAAACTTCTGATAGTTGGTGTTTGGTATTTTATGAAAAACACTTTAATTCAAAATATTTGTGCCTGCCTGGCTCTCAGTTCAGCACCCCAGAAACAGTGGGACGCCCCCCTGTGATGTTCTCAGCAAACTCTACCTTACAGCAAAATATGCTGGAAAGTACACAGTCTGGAAGCATCAAAGTTGCAAAGGGCTCAGGTTTGCCAGATTACCCCAACAACGATGTCAATACATCAGGGGTGACCTCAGAAACCTGTTGGCTTCTGTGACCTCAGATAGCATCATTTATGGCTGTCAAAAACAGGGCTAGTAATTTTCTGTGTGTATGAATACCCACACATTTTCAACCATGCAGAACTAAACTATTTCATAACCCATTCTTTTAAAACCTTTAAAAGCATGTACTACACTTGGAAAATTATATGCATATTTTGTGTTTATTGAGGTTTTTTCCCAACCATCTTCTCTCCAAAAAAGTTAGGGTTTCTGACAGTAGGAAAAATGGCTTGCTATATCTTACTGCATATGAGAAGTGTGATGCATTCTACTGAATTACTTTAGAGCTTCTGGTTAGAAAATGAGGATGAAAATTTTTATGTGGAAAGGAAATCTGCAAAATTCTCAAAATTTTCCATCTCAACTACAGGTAAGAGTGCAAATATTCCATGTATTTTTGAAGCAGAAAACAACAAGAATTTACATCACCATTAACTCCTGCTTTAGCCTTTAGCATATGAGTTTAAAATAATCAAGGTTCCAGATCTCAAATGTGCAAAAATCCCTGACAGCTAAATGAACATGCTTTAACCTAACAGCAACTTCTCAGCATATTCCAGGCAAAAGGTCTTAATGAAAAGACACATGACTTTTCTGATATACAGATGATACTTCACATCCTTGCCAGATGCTGCTGCAGATTTATCTTACTGGTCAGCTCAAAAAGAGCAGAGAGGCAAAGCAGAGTTTTAACTGTCACTGGAGTTTCATTATGAGTGGGGTATAAGTGCACAAGCAGCCAATTAGCCCATCCCTTATTGGGCCTCTAAACATATTATTTCATCACTTAATTTATTGCCTCTGGTGCTTTTGTGCATCCTCTCATGCCCTCCTTATTGCTGAAATGCTGCCATCTGCGGCTCAAAAGGCCCTTTCGGCCCTTCCTGCCCTACAGCATGAGGTGGTTGGAGAGAAGTACTAAATTAATAAGAGATCAACCAGTTCTCGGAGGGGAAAAAACAAGTATGGTTTCAAAACAACGTACTTTCCTCCCCCTCCCTCCATCTTCTGTTCAATCATACTTCTGTCACCTTCTTCTTGTGTGGTAAAATCTGATATGAAAAGCAGCCCAAGCTTGTCTCTAATGCTGCTGAGCTTGACCATGTGGCTACAGGAGGAGGCAGCAATTTCCTCTCCTAGTACGGTTGCAAAGCCCCACAGTGATGCTTCAAAGCGAAGCCTGGACCCCAGCAGGGTCTGAGAAGCAGCTGGGCTGCTCTTCCGTGAGATGCGTTAGGGAAGGCAGAGGAGAGGGAAGGAAAGGGAGAAAACAAGGATAAAACAGAAGCTAAACAAATGTACAGAGTAAGAAAGGAGAAGGAAGAGGCTGAGGATTAGGACAGCCTATTGGAATGGGTTTCTTGACCAAATGCTGTAAAGAGAGGACAGTCCAGGAACCATTATGACCCCGTACCTTACACCTTCTCACAAAACACCCCGGCAGAAAGAATGACAGTGAGGCAGGCTAATGTCCCCAGTGCCATACAATTCTTTCCACAGCTCTTGTCAGACAGTCTTGCTTTCTATCACTGGCTGCAGGTCTGATCTGCTGAAGCAGACCAGATGATTTCCTCCAGTGTGTGCCAGGTAAGTAGGGACCTCTTAACCCACCTCAGCAGCTTGCTTGCCCACTTCCATTTCATGTCAGAGGAAAATATGAACATAATAGAAAAATGTGGGGCTGCTTCAACAGGATACCTTTTGTTGCACGAGGTATCCAGAATCCTGGCTGGAGAGTCTGTTCTTTGTTTAAATCTTATGGCATTTAGGTATAAAGAAACCAGTGCTAAAAAGCCTTTCACCCATCTGCAGACTCCTTCTCCCAGCTCTGAGCAGACAGCATGTCTCAACATTCCTTGCTAACAACACGGTACAGTTGCAGGCAAGTTCCACCGAAGCATAGAGGAAAAAAAAATAAAACAAAATTAAAGTGGCTGGCTGAAACTAAATTATTATTTCCATGGCTGAATCTCAAGGTGTCTTTGCAAAATGCCAGTTTTGCAGCCACAGGTGTCTTTTAGCTGCTAAAACAAGTCAGGATATTTACAGAAAGGTAAACTAATGCACTTTGGTGGCCTTGCTGGAAAATAGGAGCAACACATTTCCCCCAGAAGGCAGCAAAGCAAATCCAACATTACATCTATTACATCCCCTGCTTCTCCATTGCTTTCTCTGCAGCTGGGGCAAACCCCTCACAAGCTCATTATACCAAGTATTTGAGACAAAGACTGCTAACTTCCTTTTATGCGTCTTACCATTAAAAATGTGCCTTTCTTGAAGGGAAGACACAGCTAGAGAATAACAATGCCACCGTTTACTGGGTGGGAGGAACGGAGAAGGTCATATCCATGAGACATGCTTTGTGTAATAACTCTGGTGTTTCCAAATCCAGCAAGGCATCTCCATGTGGACTTACAGTCCGTGGATACTTTTGGGTTACTTCAATAGCAAGCGTGATGCTGGGTTTGGTTTTTTCTTGAATAAAGGATACCTTACACTGATTGTTACTGAATTTTTTTATTAAGAACCTCTCATGCAGAGAAGCCCTTGGAGCACAAAGCAAGTGTGCTGTGCAGGTTATTGCTAGGGCAACCTGTGGTGTCCCACCCATCTCCATCCCACCCACCAGCACTGCACTCATCCACCCTCACCCCCCAGAACTTGTACTGCTCAGGGCCCTTGTGTTCCAAGCAGCAAGTGGCACTGTTTAGTTGGGTCCTTGCAAGGCTCTCCCTCCTTTATGAAACTCACGCAACTCAAGTTTCAAAGCCTTTCTCAACAGATTTCAGTAAGCCCACACAAAGCTTTGTTTGGGGGTCCACCGCAAGCCTTCTCAGCAACAGCACACCTCCACCTGACAATCAGTAAGTGTCCCAGTCCTACCCGTGAGGTACCACAGGAAACCATTGTCTGACTGGGAGAAAAATGTCCTAAAAATTCACCCTTAGAATTCACCCTCCAAAGTTTTTCCCAGACATAGTTTACCCAGCCTGCCCCACAAAATATTCCTCATTTACCAGGCCAGAGATTCAAACGCTGTAAAATGGCAGGTGTGAATAGCTTTCTGTAAGCATCACTTCTGCCATGGAGCAACTTTGGCCCTGGTCTTACATGAGAGTCTACCTGACCTCAGGCAATCATTGTGCTAAACCGCTGAGAAGCACACAGAAAGAGAGCAAGGGAGGACAAGACTGAGCAGCCAGTTTGTGCAGCAGCAGGAGAAATTGAGGCTCATCGAACTCAACTTACAGAGGGACCACTGTGCATCCATGAAGTTGGGGATAACTGTCATAAACCCTGAGCTGGGCTTGAACCATCTTCTGGTCTGCAAATATTCCATGTATTTTTGAAGCAGAAAACAAGAAGAATTTACACCACCATTAACTTCTGCTTTAGCCTTCAGCATATAAGTTTAAAATAATTAAGTTTCCAGATCTCAAGTACGCGAAAATCCCTGAAAGACTCTGCAACCCACTAGCTATGTCCTAAAGACCTGCTGGTGCCAATGCTACATTTTCAAAACTGAGACTAGCTTTGTGGAAAGAAATTGACTGAGCCAAAGCTGAGATTTTAAAAGCCTACCCAAATGGTCTTCCATTCTCTGCACATAACAGACAGCATCATCTTCAGGTGCAAATACTCTCTTTGCCACCCCCTTAACCTTAAATGGACACTGCATACATGCAAATAAAACACCTAGCACAACATTCACGTGTTTATGACACGAGAACATACTAATAATTGCTGCAGGAACGTTACACTTTTCTTTCAGTTAAGTGTACATTTTTATCAAACTCAGGAGGGCTTAAAGCAAAAATGTTTACATTTACACCTACTTTTATCTAACAGGGCAGAGCAGACAGGACAGCCAGTAATAGGTAAGAAGCATGTTGCTATTCTTTACATGAACAGAACAATACTGCAATTTACAATGACCGAAGCATAAATCTACTGGTAGAAAGTAGTGGGCATCAAATTTTTAGTTTCTACCCCCGGCCTAGCATTTAACATCAAAATGAGCAAACATAATAAAGACCTATTAAGACTGCCAGTCAAGAGTTCAAGGGAAGCCTCTATGTCTAAAAAAACTTCTTGGGTCTCTATCTGAGCTAAAGCATCAGTTGCTTTTCATGTAACAGCGATAGAAGTGTCAAGAAAAAGCCATGTGGAGGTCAGCTTGCAGAGGGCAGTACATAGCACCAATGGCTATTAGGCAAGCAGACAGAAGGAAATGTCTTCTCTGAAATGCTCCTTCTGGAAGACTGCATGAAAAAAGAATGAGACTGACCTTTACTAGGACAGACATCTCACTTTATTTCCAACTTTGCCAGATCCCCACACTGTCTGTGAGATCTGCGATGAGCCATTACCAAAAGTTACCCATGCCTAGAGGTTTGAGACCTGGGCTCATAAGGAGAGCTGGAGCTTCCTCTGGGTCTCCTGCATAACACATTTCTCTACATGGCTCTGAGAAGTCTTCTCTTTGACTTGTTCTCTTAAAAACCACATACAGCCAGTAGCCTGTCTCTGCAGTGTGAAACTGATGCAACATGAGCAAAACCTGTGCCTTTTTATGATAAATCTGTAAGATTTGTCAGCACCAGTACCTGCAAGGTTTTGTCAGTCCTGGCCTCTTGTCTACTGCAAGATCATTACAGTCGTGCCACAGTTACATTTGTGTAAAACACCGTCGTGAGGCTAAACTTCCCATCTTGTCACCTGGACCACATCCCTCTACTCTCTTCCCTTTCTCTAGTACATCATACAAAAATGAAAAATCTTCTCCTTTCAAGGACCTGCTCAACCTTTTCTGTCTTCCCCTCTTACCCACAAAAGACATTGAAAGGCTCGCAGTACCAGCAGTTATTCCCAGAGCACCGCAGACCTCAGCAAGCATCTCCGTGACTTCTACAGAACCTTTCACACACGGGAAGAAACATTTAGACAGCCATTCTTCTCCCTCCAACCCTTGCTTCAGACTTGCCCCTACCAGACCCATATGAAAGCCCTGGGAACAGTTACGGTACAGCTGAGCTCTCTGCCGTCACCCACTGAACTGATCCATGTCGTCATCTCATGGGGAAAAAGCTCTGGCATAACGATGTGCCTGTAATTAAACTCCTACAGTCTAGTTTAAGCATAATTTCCATAAACACACATGCACACCAGCAATTGTGAGTGAAGGACATCAGCTGCAAAAAACACGTCACTTTGTCTCATTAATTAACAAATTAAGCACAGAGGTGCTGGGGCCCAGCTGTAATACACAGGCACCAGGGGCCAGAGCTGAGACCAACCTCTAAACTTTCCCCTGCTTTTTTTGCCTTTAATGCCTCATTTCCTATGACATTCCACTAATGCATGAAAACCAGTATTTTCTTGCAGGAGGCAATGTATTTAAAAGATAAGAATAACTTCCCAGTTGCCTCAATTAAGTCAGGCGATGCTCCACAAACTTCAGCATCCCTTTGTGGTTCCGCCACTCTTGCTGTATACAGGACTGGGCAGAGGAGCTTGGGAACTGGCAGGGAACTAAGCAGGAACTCTGAACATGAAAACCGACATGCAGTGAATACTGCTTCTGTCCCATCCCCACACACTGACCCACTGAATGAGTCCTGCAGACTGTCGATGCAAGGACTGTGTGCTACTATTTCAGCCTCACAGCAAGAGTGGCACAGCACTCAGCTTCAGAGGAACTAGAGTATGTGTACCTCCAGCTATAAAATGTTTGTTTAACTGCTATATTGAGCTGCTGGAGTGGAGCAAAGCGGCCTTCAGGCTGCTTAGCACCTGACCCACTGTTTTTTCTGATTTTATTATATCTCTTTTACAGTATCTTTGCTATTTCACACTTTATTTCTTTCACAGTCCTTGGACTGTCTATGCATTCCTGGTGATTTATTGCATGTGATTTCCTCCCATTTATTTATGCACTCAAATACTCCACAGCTTTTTATTTCAAAGGTTTGCAAAGCACTCGAAAGAATCTGCCAGAAATGTACAGCTCTTGAGCTAAAAGCATATTACAGTTCATACAAATCAGTCACACAGGCCAGCACAGTCTGCCTGAGAATGAACAGAGCTTTCAAACTTTATAAGGCAGCGTGGTCACCTTGACAGTTCAAACCACCAGAAAGCAAAAGCCTCTGTGGGAGCATGGACTGCTTTAGTACAGATCCCAATAAATGCTCCAATTTCTGCATACAATTTAAAGCAATTATATGCAGAATTTCTCACAGAAAACTATTATATTGCAGCTTCTTCAATGAGCTCGAGCAATTTCTTACTTATTATAGACCAAGTTGGTTTGAGGGGATTTCCACAAGGGTTACACATGCGCAAGAGCAAAGAGACACACATCTACTTACATACAATGCCCTCAAACCCCTGCCAGGAATATTTCCCTGTGCCTGTGCTCAGCTGTGCTAGAAGCATCCGGGGGAAGTCCAAGCTGAATCACACTTACCAGAATTGCTCAAATCTGAGCCATTCCCTCACAGAGGCTATGATTAATTCACAGTTGCTACCTCAAAGTAGCAATAAATCCATTAACATTCACCATCGGCCAGACTGCCCTCCTGGGCACACACGAAACCCTCACACAGAAGGCAGAGTGGGGCTCACTGACTGCCTGACAACTTGCACAAACCACCTCAAGTTATTGCTTACAGCACCACTATCAGCTTTAGAGTAGCTAGATCTACCACACAGTCTGAAAACAATTTCACTTTGCTAACACGAGCACCAGTTCAATAGCTTTCGCACCCACACATTTCCCTGAGAAAGGACGTCCCAGCCTGCACAGGGCTCTCCCGGGTGTGGGAGGAAGAAGCCAGGCTCCAAGGGAAAAGAGATCTGAAAGCTGCCGTGGACAGGAGAAGCCTGGGCAGCAAGTCCCTTCTTCCAGTCTGTATCCCTTCACACTCTTCCCCGTTTTTCCTTGCCACAGGCAATGCGCTGATGCTCTCTAAGGCTGCATGCTACCACCTGAGCTCTTAGCAAAGCAAACAGACACAGCAGGCAGTTTCCTCGCTCTGCTCCTGAAGTCAGAGCATCCAGCAAGGACCATTACAGGAGAAGTGCAGGTGAATTTTAGGTCCAGTTCAGTAACTGTCTCAGGAAAGGTAATCTTCAGACCTCCTAAACCAAACACTCCAAATTTTAGCTTTTAATATTACAAAAAACTGTTCCTTAGAGATATAGGACTCTCTGCTCTCAGTAGTTTTAAATGGAGCAAGCAAAGTACGATAGGGACAATAAAAGCAAGGAGAATACAAGGAGGAAAAGCGTAAAAGAAGCAAGATGAAAAGGACCTGGAAGGACACAGTGGGTGGAAATAGCTGATGTGGTAATGTTATGGGGAGAAAAATAATTTAAGGGAGGGGAAAAGAAAAATAAAAACAAAAAGGCAAAGACGTAATGAAATAAAGGAAAAGGGAAAAAATAAAGCAAAAGAAAATCTGCCCACACATACACAAAATAATTCAGTGACTACAGACTTACTAACCAACACATTGAATCACTGAAAACATTCTCAAGAGTTTCCTATGTGGCTTGGAAGCCCATGCAAACACTCAGGAGCCACCTCTCCTACCACAGGGAAGGCTACAATACTTTTTATTTACTAAAATTAAGGCTTTGACTGTAGGATTCCCTAAAATCTCTGTTGGCTCATATTCACCCACAAAACTCTTAAGACCATCCTGAGTCCAGATGTTTTTAGAGGAAACAGGTAGAAACACTGCAGGTTGCACAGCAGTAAGAAAGGGGAGAAAGCACAGGAGACGGAGAAACAGAAAAAGCTAAACAGATCAGTGGGAGAAGAGATTAAGAGAAGAAAAGACAGTAAAGAGCTATAACAGCACAGCTTTAAAAAAAAAAAGCATAGAGCAAATAATAAAGCAAAATAAACATAAAGACATTGAAAGGACATCAGAAAGACATAAAACTATGACAGAAAAACATAAAGAGAAAACAGACTATAAAAAAAGGCAAGTAAAGCTGAAATTCAGAAATTACTCTGACGCGCTCAGTGGTTTGAACACCTTCTCACTGCTCCCTAGGTATAATTTCTATACATCTGCGAGATGTCCACATTGCATGAAACAGACAACCACATCCAGGTGGACACAAAGCCACATATGCTGGATTATGGAGGAAATCTATGAAACTCCTTGTCATGCTTTCAGCCCAGATGGTAACAAAGCACCAGGCAGCTGCTCACTTGCTGCCCTCCCCGGCCACGGTGGGATGAGGAGAAAATATAAAGAAAGGCTCATGGGTTGAGACAGGGACAGGGAGGGATCGCTCCCCACTTATGGTTACAGGCAAAAGACAGGCTCAGCTTGGGGAAGAAACAAAATTGATTTAATTTACTATCAATCAGATCAAACCAAGGATATTAGGAAGTAAAACCAAACCTGAGAACAGCTTCCCCTCAGCCTTCCCTCCTTCCCGCCTCAACTCCACTCCTGGTTCTCTCCACCTCCTCCCTCCAGTGGCGCAGGGGGACAGAGAACGGGGATTGGGGTCGGTTCCTCACCCCTTGTCTCCACCGCTCCTTCCTCTTCAGGGGGAGGAGGACTCAGCGCTCGGCCCCTGCTCCGCCATGGGATCCCTCCCACGGGAGACAGCCCTTCACGAATTTCTCCAACACGAGTCCTTTCCACAGGCCGCAGTTCCTCACAAACTGCTCCAGCATGGGTGCCTTCCACAGGGCACAGTCCTTCAGTCACAGACTGCTCCAGCGCGGGCTTTACCACAGAGTTGCAGCCATTTTGGGTGGCCTCCGCTCCCCTCCACGGGCTGGGGGGGGAACAGGACAACAGCCTGCTACCTCACCACACGCTGTGGGGGCATCACCTCCTTCTTCACTGACCTCAGTGTCCACAGAGGGGTTCTTCTCACACTCTAATCCCCCAACTCACTGCAGGTTCCCCTTCTTAAATCTGTTCTCCCACAGGTGTTTCCACTGTCGCTGACGGGCTCGGCCTGGGCCAGCTGCGGGTCCAACTCGGAGCTGTGGAAGCTTCCAGCAGCTTCTCACAGGAGCCAGCCCTGCGGCCCCTCTCCTGCTACCAAAAAAACCTGCACCACACAAACCCAAAACACTCCCCTAATATTGAGTCTTAACCCACTGCTGTATTTCTTTGTGTGCATTTAACTCAATACAAAGTAATTCCAGTTCTCTCCTCAGTCACAACAGTTACATCATCTACTTCCATGGCATTTTTTCCTCATGTACAGTGACAGTAGAGATTCCTAATTATTCTCCATTGTGCTCTCTTTCTACACAGGTGTAGCTCAGACAGCAAGCCAAAGAAGAATGAGCTCTACAGTGCAATATACTGGAGAAAATATATCTACGTCTCCATTTCGAATTAGAAAGCTCTTGCGGAGGACCTTGGAGTGGACCGACTCAGCCAGCCAAAGGCAGGACTTCCCCTACGGTCCTGTGGAAGTTCAGGTAGAAGCGACTATGGATTATTGGAAAACACACAAAGATAACGTCCAAGGCAACAGAGGACAGCACGAAACCACTGTCATATCATTTGGCCCCAAACTGAGGTATGACCTCTCTCTTCTCCACCAACAGAAGCCTCCAATATCAGACAGCATTCGCGGGAACCCAGGGGTTAAAACCTCTTGGCTGCCCCAGATTTTGCAGCTGTTAATCCAGCAGAGGAACGGGAGAAAACATTTTGCGCTGCCTTCAAAATTCCCCTGACAGTAGGGAGAGGGCGGGTCAAGATGCCTTACACAAAATGAACATTAACAACAGATTTTATTGCAGTCTGCGTTGTTTCTCCCCTGTTTTCTCATCCACCAATACCTCTGGATCAAAGGAGGTTGAGGGACTGCCAGCAGAAGGCTTGGCTGCGTCCCACGGTCCTCTAGCGTCAGTCTCTTGAGGAGATGCCTATCAGTGCCTCACCAGGCTACAGGGCCACCATGACCCCTCCACACATGCCTGCCTTTTGCACCCTGGGGGGACTCTTGGTAGCCGATATATTTAGGAGCATTTGTAAAACAGGGATTGTGACTGAAACATCCCAGATAATGCCTAAAATGATCTTTTTATCTACGCACCTTCAGCACAGTGCTGAAGCATGTAACTATGAACCGCAATGACCCCGCTCACCCTGCATAGCCACCGTAACCCGCAGTACCAAACGAACTTTGGAAGTCCTGCCCTGGCCCCAAGGGGAAAATGTGGGATGAATACCTGACATGCCAATACTTTGGCTTTTTGTTCAACCCCGGGGAAGAACTCTGTGGGGCTCAAGTAGCGTTTCTCCTGCAGTGCTCCTCCTCCTACCCAGGAGTGCACAGAGAAGGAGGTGGGAGCAGATGGACCGTGACACAAAGCTCATACCATCAAGCAAGACCAAAAGCTGGCTGCCCACCCGCTGCCCAGCCACGGGGATAGGTGTGGGGGTACGCGTGCGTTTGTACCTGCAGCAAAGCATCTGCTAGGAGGACGGCAGCAAGGAGGCTGCCTAGTACTATTAATTTAGTAATACAAGATACCAGCATTTTTCTTGACTCGTTGTTGTTCTAGTCCACCCGAGGAAGTGATGGTAAAATGAAACTGTGACTGAAGCTGGTCAAAACATGCTGATGAAATAAGTTTTTCTTCAGAAAATGTCATTGTGTAAAAGCAGAAGTGATTCAAAGAGGTATTATTATTGTTTCATAATTGAAACTACGTCTAATGCCCTGTTTCATTCCCATGATTACAACCTTTTTGTACTGACATTTATAAAAATGTCATGGTTAAAATGTGCATATATTTTTCTGAAATGTCTTGCATATTCCCACTTACTAAAATATTTTATTCTGTACTGCATACAGTGATACAGGAAACAGAGGCAGAGCTGTGGAGTAAGAACAGATGCTGGAATGATGCCGCAGACGGAAGGAAAGGTGAGCAGCTCTTGTTCCCTTTCCACCGTAACACTTGATTTTGCAGGTGTCCTGCTCTGCTGCAGGCTCCATTTAGTGTGGGAAGGCTGTACAGCCACATGCCTGTTACAGTGTAAAATGTCCTGAAAGAGCATGACTGCTCTCAAAAACCAAAGTGTTAGCAAGGACACCTCTGTTCCCCACTCTTCAGTCATGCCTTGGTTAAATCCATTCCATTTCTCAATTTACAAGCCAAGCAAGTTTGGAGGGGGGGGAGGGTGTTTGTTTGTTATTGTTTCTCTTGGATTTGGGGGGGGCTAACCTTGCAAGCTGGCTTGGGATTTGAGACCCAAGCCGAGCTTCTTCCAAGAGGTTTCCCTCCACTGAAATAGATTTCATTCTTGCAATTGCAGCAACACCTTTCCTGATGAAAAGCAATCTCACTTCTCTTGCTACTCAGGCTCTACTGCAGCAGAAGAAATAGAAAGTTGTAAAAATACATATTTTTTTTTAAAGTAGAAATTACTCTAAGAGCAGCCCTCCACAAAATAGAGGTATTTGCACACAGTGCTCCTAAGATTTTTAATTTTAGCACAGGTTTTTGTTTATTTGTTTTCTTATTTGTGGCGGTACAATTTATAAGCAGCAGCTCTGCCCTCTGACTAAAAATCACTCTTAAATGGCCCTCAGGACATAACCACAGAAGTAAACAATGTTTTAGAAAGCACTAACTCATTACTCCCCAATTCCTCTAAAAACCTGTGCTGCAGCATAATCTTAAGACAGACAGTACCGTCTGTAAGCGTACCCTAATGTAATGCAAAGTCTGAAGAAAAGCACTTTCTTTGCCATTAAGAGTGAAAAACAACGTTTCAGTGTCGTTTCTTGAGGATTCCCTAAGTGGTGAATCCAGCTCCTTAAAACTCCTCCTATAGAGCAAGCAGGCACGAGCCAGCTGAAAGTCATCTGCAGCGATCTTCTGTCCTGCTGCCTTATTTTTGTTTGAGTTTAGTGAGGGTTGTTTTTTTTTTTTTTAGCATGAGATTTCGATGGAACTGAAAATATCTCATAGCACAAACTCTGCAGCATGCTGTGAGTAATTTACAGCTGCCAAAACCATCTAAATCAAATCCCATGAGGGATTCTTCTTTCTTCAACCCATGCACGTTAGAAAACAAAAATGGCCAGCAGCCATCCTCCTTCTCCTCCTCCTCTTTTGCTGAGCAGATTCCTGCAGCTGGAGCAATGTCATTAGAAGCTGCACTTATGGACTCCAGGGCAGAAGCATAGCGCAGTTCAGATATGCAACACAATAAGTTCAATTCATAACAACAGCTTCACCTTTTCTCTTTTCTTTTCTTTTGTTTTCTTTTCCTTTCTTTTCCTTTTTCTTTGTCTTAACAAAAAATGGGAAGTGGGAGAATTTCAGAGGTGAACCCTGTGGTCTGAATTCTCAGCATTGCACAGTGTGCTGGCCATAAAATTATTTGTAATCGCCATTCATCCGACTGCACGCAAAGGCAGTTCAGGCATAAATTAGGATTTAATGTCTAACCAGTGTTCTGCCTCTATGGTTTTTGCGATGCGTTCAATTAAAACAGATTTTTAAGGCAAACACTGAGAAATCTATAAAACACCATGCAAACCAAATAAGCACACACAGCGATTCAGGTTTTTCCTCCAAAAAAACCCACAGGCAGTTTTGAAAAATGTGTGCCTTGATTTATTGATTGGGGAAGTTGTTTCTAAGGAGGTTTTTTGCTCTCATTTTTCAATTTTCAACCTCCAAAGAGAAGCCTCAGGACCATGCATGAAGGCTAGTGTGTGCAAGGTGGGAAGTTCACCTTCCATAAAATGCTGGAGAACATCTGGATGAAAACCAGCAGAAGACACAAAGTATTGGATGAAGTCCCGGACCATACAGAAGACAGAGAAAGCAACAGTTAGCCAGGATGACAAAACACTTCTTGAGGGTACGTTACCAAATGGAAAGAGCGAACCGAAGCAGAAAAGCAGCAAAAGGAAACAATGCCATGAGAGGGTTTCAGAAAAAAACAAACAAAACAAAATCTATTTGCAGAAGAACTTGGTGAATTGTAAATGTCACATTTCATGAGTCATGGGCAAAAACCCCCCAACCAGTACCATCGCTGCACTTGCTCGGCGCAAAGGAGCCCAAACGGAGACATGCACAACCCCGGGGCTGCCTGGGGCCCTGCAGAACAGACAGAGGTGATAAGGAGGATAAACAGAAATGCTGCTGCCAGCAGTGCCTGCTCAGCTGCTCTTCAGCACAAAAGAGGCTGTAAGGGACTCTGTCGAGAAGGTTCAAAACAGTTCCCAGGGTTTCCTTCAGTCAGCTCCTCCCGCCCCACTTCCCTGCCCACCGCTTGGCCCGACTGCTCGGGCCAGGTCCTGAAGTCTGGATTTAAACCTCTGCACATTTAGTTTCTGTACAGTCATTATTCCAAATAGCTTTTGCTCCTTATTAAAGGCCAATAATAGTTATTCTGTGGACACTGACAAAAAAATGTTCTGTTCTGAAAATCCATATGGACAATATACTGTGCAGCCTGGCTATAAACTGCTAGTTTCCTATTTTTTCCAGCATCATACTGTTTTCCCTAGATCTAGTGTGGCAGACAGGCTTTCCCTTGAATTTTTCCTCCTCTAGAGGACAGAAGGTTTTCAGCCTTTCGCTTTGTCTTGGAAGGCTGAAGCAATGAAGCTGTCCTCCTCTTGTAGAGCAGTATGTGATAGTTCATTCGCTTACACTTTTTGTTCCCCACCAACGCCGCAGAAAATATTCGTTCATCTTCCACTGAACAATGCAAATCGATAGTGAGAGATGCTGGCTGGGTTTCTGTGTGGGACGATTCCCGTAACCAGGTCCTGTGGTCCGCTCCACAACAAAATGCAAACTAGATTGTTTTTTTTTTTTAAAGAAGCTTCTCATTGTCTTCTGTGTCCCTCAAGCCAAAAGCAATTTTCTCCAGCATTCTTCATACCACCGCCTGCATGGGTTGTGGTAAAAGTTCATATATTTGTAAGGTCCTATTCAGAGATATTTTCAGCACACCAGAAAATGAAAAACATTTTAACAGAGGAGGAAAAAATTAGCAACATATTAGCTAAAACTGACTTGCAGTTTAGAGCCATCAGCAACCGCTGGTATAGTTAGTGCAGAAAACCTTTCCGGTTCAGGTTTGGTTTTGCTCTGTAATTCACTCTTACGTAGTCAACGTGACCTGACTTATGCCTTCCCGATGCTTCCCTTATGCAGAAGTAGTTTTGCTCTTCAACTTCCCAACCCCTATTTTCCATTATTTTTATGATGACGTTATTTTTTTATACAACTTTCCTTTCCATAATGACTTTTTTATTTTATCATGAAAACTTCTGTACATGTTAATTACAGTGATTTTCATGCCTCTCCTCCTTTACCAGGACAGCAAACTGCAGTTCCAAAAGACGGGCTTTCTGCAGAATGTCTCATTTAGCCTCCTCCCTCCAGCTTCGTACAGTCTGAGAAGGTTTCCTTGTCGCATATATTAGCCCCTCTTACCACCAGAAGCTTGCCTGAATGTAATCTGTATTTGAAAAGCTCCTTTGGCTTCAGAAAGGTTCTATTAGAAATAATTATTTAAGCATTGTTACTAAGCAAGCCAACACTAAACCTTACAGGGAACTCTCCAAGCTAGGCAAAGAGTAGATGGTTTCACTTTTCCTTAAGTCAGCTTCTTATTTTTTAAATCAGCCTCAAGAAAACTGGAAAAAAAATATTCATGCTGCTTTAAAACTTACCACCTTTATAGGAAGTCTTCTTCAAGGGACTATCTACACAGAGACATTCAGGAAAACTATACTAAACCAATGAAGTTGGTAATTTAAAGTGGCTTTGCAAAAATGCATTAAGCCACTTAAGTGGAAATCCCTACTGAGAATGCAGATGACCCTGATCTCATTTTACTTACTTCATCTCTAGTGAATAGCTACCCAGGATTTCCATGTAAATTAGCTAATACATTAAAAATTAATTCATATTAACTTTCCAGCATATCCCTCCGTAGCAAAGTCCTTAGTTACTGTACTTCCAGTATTACCATTAAAGTCCAAAAGGTTTCAGGAGCTCCTAAGTGACTATTTGAGTACCTACCAACTGTGTCAATGAAGAGAAACTATAACAGACTAAATACACTGCTTTAACCATAACTTTAAAAGAGTCCTTAAACCCTGTCATCTGTGGTGGTGATTATATATACTTCCAACTTATTTCAGCAGATCAGAAGGCCCTTCGTCACGTGTGCTAAACGCATAGGACAGAGGCAGTAGGAAGACAAGTCCAACAAGAAGACTGCAAGCAGTAAGCTGCCAAAACAGCTCATTTCATCTGCAACCCGCTCACTGCCCAAGTCACAGGGATCATTGGAAAAGAAACAGCAGAGAGGGATTTTCATATTGAATCATTGATTGTTCTGAATGTCCAGATGTACACTCTATAAACTAGGCTACGGCTTCTGCACTCCCCCCCACATACCTATAGTCCACTTGGGAACTCGCTGTGCCTGCATGTTTTCTGCAGGGAAGGCGTCAGACCAGTCCAGCCATGCATCGCTGTAAATCCACATCTAGCTTTTTGCTCCTGCTGTCCCACACTCTGGACATGTACAAGTGGAATGTACAAGTTCTGGGTACTTTCAAGGTGGCAGATCTACATTTGCTTTTGCAAAATTTCAATCCTTTTCTTGCTGTCCTCTGCCTCATTCACTGCCCACTGTTACTCACTCTGGCAGACCCAGAAGCCCTTACATTTTTCTTGGTAATATAAGGATTTTCAGTCTCTCACACTATAAGTACCTCTAATGGCTAAGAGAGATGAGAAAAGATCTTGGTTGTGCTGCCTTTCATGATTTAAGAGGTAATGCTGGTGTGTGTTATGAAAAACTTACATTTTGGATCAGTTTTAGCACATGCTGTTTTCTTAAGTGAAATGAGTGAATTTGAGCAGAACATATGCCTGTTTCTAAAGACAACGTGGGGTTTGGGGATGTGTTTTACATGTAAGAAGACTGGGAAGTGTTTGCTTTTTAATGAAGCAAAGGAAACGATCTCAGCAAATCCACTTGCTTCCCTGTATTTCAGTGTTGCGTGCATATTCATATGCGCTGACACCCATCCAGTTCAAACCAAAGAATGCAAGAGAAGCTTTGGTACCACCCGTTTTCCCCTTCTCTAGTTCTTGCCTTCTCCTAGGAAAAAGGAGAAACAGCAGTAGTTATCCCTGCTGCTGCTGCATCTTCCCAAGCTCCTTCCCAGGGGAGGGTAAAGGAGTTGTATGGCTGGAGTCTGCCCACCAAAGCAGCGTGCTCATGGGACAAGCCTAGAGAAACCTTAAAAGAACATGAGCCGGCTGTAATTTGTACCAAATCTGAGTGGAATGGAAATAGCCCTCTGCAAAATGTCTAGTTCTTGTTCCAACCTACAGGCCTGCAGGAAAGGAGGGAGATTTCTAGGTTAGGATGTGTAAACTGCGCACCAGACCTTCACCTTGTCTCTACAAATGGCTGAACCACTTTTAGTCCAGTTTTGAAAAGTAAAGAAAATCACCCCTGAGCAAAGAGCAAGCACAGTATGTTTCAGAACAGCTCTCTAGGATTGCAATAGAGACCACGGTGCTACCTATTTAAGTATTTATATTGTATGATATTTCACACAGTCACATGCCAACATTTCAAACCATTCCATGGAAAAAGACTCTATTCTGTGTTTTATGCATGTTTTGCATTTTTTACTGCGGACATACATGGAGCCCTCAGTTCAGTTGTGATCTCTACTACACACACCAGGCATTTTGTTCTTAATTCTGTCTCCCTTGTTTTGTATTACTAGAACCAAAAATTTACCTTTGGTCTCCTATTCATTTGTTGGTATCCAAGATATTACCACGTGATATGTTGGATATCTTTTCCCTCTACACTAAGTAGTTGCAATTTTTCAGTCTCTTAGCCTCTGAAGGCTTGAATGTCAGAAATCATGTCTGTTCACCAATTTTTTGGGGGGGGGACTAAGCAGAAATTAACACGCATCCCCCAGGTGGTTGTCAGTTGTAAGTGAACATTCCCCCTATTTCCTCCTTTCCCCTGTCATTTTCTTCTAATACTGACCCGAAGAAAAATGGTTCCCTCCCATATGTGTTTAAATGTATGCAATTATAGCAATTCCCAACTGCGGGTGGGAAGAGCAAGCTTGGGAAGAGCAAGCTCAGGAAGAGCCTATGGAAACCAAATTTTATATTCTGAACTGAGCAAATATCAGGATTTCCTCCAAAGCTTGAAGATGGAGGCAGCACCCTGCCATACAACGGAGGTGACTTGGTAGCCACCAACCCCAGGTCACAGGATCAAAGAATGAAAGCCCCGTGTCCGCATGAATGGCAGCAGGACCGAGAGCCCCCAGTCCCGAAGCAGCTGCAATTCTAGTATTACAGCAAACTATTAGCACGCACCAAGGCTTCCTGATAGCAGGTGTGAGAGCTTCCATCCAGATAATCACTTTCATAAAAATAGTTTGCTTGAGGGAGGGAGCAGAAGATTAGCACTTTTTGTGGTCAACAGTTCAAGGGTCAAATCGTGTTCTTAAGCCTGACCCGAAAGTTGGTTAAAAGTGCAGGGGTATTTGCATTTAGAAGTGACTCCTTTCAGTGTCCCAGTACAATTTTGGAGGAAAAAAAAGTAGGGGTCCATAGGAACCCATAGCATGAGGGAAGCAGTGGGCAAAGGAGGCAATTTTGGCTAGAGCTTTAAACGATCTGAATGAGTCAAGGGTAAATTAGCCAAAATCAGCAAGGAAGTCTGCATTAGTAAGTATTAAATGTACCAGGGAATTTACAGGCATAACATTCTTCATCAGAAAACAGCAATAAATATTAGCTTGTAGCCTATAAAACTAAGAATGCTGAATTAATAAGATCAATGCACTCAGATACATTAATATAGATACAAAATAACAATTACTCATGCCTGGGACTCAGAAGTAAGACAGCACCATGTAAGAATGATGAAGAACATTTATATTTATTAGCAACAGGAGGATGCTACATAAATTCAGATCAGTCCCCTAGGAGTAAGCATATTCAACTTGGCAGGGTGAGACCACTTGTGCAAAACAATTCTAAGAGACTTGGCTGAAGAGATCTCTGGCCTGCTGTGATGGTCTTGAACATATCTTGGAAATGCAGGGGAACGCAGAAAGACTAGAATAGTGTCAGTACGAAGTGAATGGGGTGAGCGGAGGAGCTCTGCTGACGAGCCTGATATTCCTTCTGGGCAAGAAGAACGCGAAAGCCGGGAAGAGATCCCATTCATAAAATAACCGAAGAATAAAGATATAAATAAAGCTATATCACATAATTCTATGGAACATAAATCTTGTTAAACAGGACATGCTAAAGCAGGCAAATGCAAAGTGGTATATTTAGGAAGAAAGAATGGGAGCCAAACCTACAAATGGAGGATTGTGTTTTGAACGATGGAGTGTCTGAAAAGGGGGGGGGGGGGGGGGGGGGTGTCACAGTGACAAGCAACACCATATGAACTCCCAGTGTAATGTTCTGGAAAAAACAAGTAACTGTGTTTAAACTGGGGAGTATTAAGTGGGATTTGAGGTAGTTTAAATCTAGATTTTTAAAGTTTTTTAAAGTAGCGGTACTCCTACTGGGATACTGTGTACCGTCCTGTGCACACATTTTCTAAAGGATGTTTAGAAGTTTGATGGGATGGAGACAAGAAACAGCAAAATTACTTCTGGTCTGGAGAAAAATGCGTTACAGAGAAAGATGTAAGGAGCTTTGCCTGCTTTTTATACCAAAGGAAGACAGGGTGAGTTTATTACAATGCAGGGGTATGCTTACAGTATAAAACGTGAAATAGAAGAGAATTCTTTAATTTCCTGGAGGAAGGAATGACAAGAACCAATGCAGGAAGGTGAAGCCCTTTTCTGAGGGAAAGGAGACACATGTTCTTAGCAGTGGGGTGATATCTCCTGCTGCAGGTGGTGCTGAGTTCTCCAGCTTCTGAACCTTTCAGACAAAGCTTATGTGCTTTTCTAGAAGATACTTTTTAGCCAAATAAGAAGGTGACTGAGTAAGATGCTGCAATCTGTGATAGATGGAAAGGTAATGAGACAATCTAATGGTCTCTTTGGTCCTTAAACTCCATATATCTAAACTGCTGCTTCTTATCACGATTAGAAGGTAGGTGGGTCTCCATGAATTTTCATCAAAGTAACCAAGAATGTTGTTAGGGCCAAAGACCATTCCTTACTCCACACAAGGATACCATAAAGCTGTAGGCATCCCGGATGATTTCATTAAGAAGAAATAACTCTTTTAGTCCTTATGCTCACTGAACTTAGAGGCTTTTGTATTAAAGCATTGAACAATGAAGAAGCTGGTGGCTTCGGATAATGATGATGACTTCAAGGGGGCTTCACAGCCCATTTTCTGCATGAGGCTTTGACCTTCTTAATATTAAGAGAAAAAAAATTAAATAGAAGTTCAACATATGCATTACACCTAATACCATATGATCGCAAATATAGAAATGCTTTGTATTGTAAAAGAAACATATAAGCTGCTAATGCCCTTTATTGGTAGAAAACAGTATAATACTATAGCTAATCAGCATAATACTAAGAAAATTCTACAAAGCCCGCTAGGAGCCATCAGTAGGTTATTCAGCCTACGCTCCTTGTGGTCTGCAGCGTATCCCTGCCGCTAGTGGAAAAGGTTTGATCCGCAGTGTTAAAGTACATAAGGTACTTTTGTTTATTTGTATTAAAAATAAAAAGCCACTATTGTGAAAGAATGTTATTCAAGCTAGAAAGCCAAAAGTTCTGAGTTTCACTACAAAGAGGATGCAGATGTCACAGGAGTGATGAGTTATCTACCCTATTCAGCTCCTCTGAGCTTCAAAACCAGTGGGAGTTTGAATCAGAAATAAAGCTGAAAAAAACCTGAGAGGTAAAGCAAGTTCCTTTTCCTCCAATGCAGATGGACCAAATTCCATAACGCCCTTCACCTTCCCCCACCAATGGCATGAATCCAGAGGATCTCTGTTAACAGGAGAGGTATTATCAGGAGCGCACATCTGCAGCAGCTTCCATGCTAAAGACAGCTCTCGAATAGATGGGTATGACAGTAAATTTGCAGCAAAGCCTGCAAGAGTAATTTAATATTTGCATTAGGTCCTGAATTAGGTTGCTTTGCTATTCCCTTTTGCATCCCGGTGCATTTACTGTTCTAGCTTATCCTATACTCTCCTCTGTAGGCTCAGCTGAAAAGAATAGGGAGAGGTATTTTTCTGCTTGCACATTTGCGGTGCTTTACATCTTGCAATATTTATGGCTTTGATGTGACTTTTTAAGGAAAAGCTTACACTGGGCTTTGCATGGGCAAATTTGCCACATTCTCCCACTTCATGATTTCATCCAAACCATACTCCAGAAGCTCTGGTTTTAATATCCTAATGCATTTTTTTAGTTCAGAAACACAGAAAAATCAATACACAGGAAAGCAACACCCTCAAAATATATAGAGTTCCCCTGTTAAATTACCATCTTCAAGCTCTCTTGATCAGGTCTGATTTCCTCTTTAAACTCCTTTAAAATCTCTTATGAGCCCTGGATATCACTGTAGAGCATATCCTGCTTTCAAACATGCTTTCACAACTGCTCAGTTTCAAGAGACTAATAACAAGCAGCACTTCCCCCGTCTGGGCAGCAGAAATCTCTCTAGCGAGGCAGGGTGCCTTCCTTGCCTTGACTTTCAAAGAGAGCAAAAGCTTTGGGGACACCCGAAGTCTACTGCCCTGCCTAGTTACCCCGGATGGTGAGGCCCCCTCCATATGTACGAAATAAAACTCCTAGCAGACACCCTCCTCTTGGCGGTGGGTGCGCGACGTGTGGAGGCACCAACTTGAACGGGGCATGCTGCTGCTCGGGTTCAGGCAGTGTTTTAAACCCGGTCCTTCATTTGATTTGAATGTTCTGCTGCAGATCGGCAGGCAAAATGCTGCTTTTTGTGTCGGCTGTCAGGCGGGCTAGCAATGGACCCCACAGGCGAGACCGGCAGAGCTCTTAAAATAATGATGCCCTCCCTTCCCTACTCTCTCAGCATCTCTCTCCATTTTGCAAGCACCTTCCACTTTAGGAGCAGTACCTTCTGTTAATGAGTAATTTCTGCTCTCGAATTTGCAGTTGTGCTCCAAAGGGCACAGGACACAGCAGTGCTTGGACACCCGGAAGGGTAGCAAGAAGGTACTTAAGACAGGAGAAATTCAGAATGGCTAAAGTTAGCTCAATGAATGTTAGGGCAGCGACACAGAGTATGAAACACACGAAGCAAGGAAGTAAACCAAGTGTAGTAAGAAACCTGCAAAGTTATCTGAAGGTTTGTCGTCTCCTCTATTAATAAAAGGGGATACTTGCTATTGCAACAGGCAGCACTGAGTTGTTTATAAAAGTATCAGCTAAAAGGAGTAGAATAACAGCCTTTAAGTTTAAATGTTAGAAAAGCAACAGCTGGAAAGGCAGTAGAACAGACGATGCAATTCAAATGATGCCTTTAAATGTTAAATGGTTGACCAGCTTAGGTCAACAAGTTTTACAAGCAATAAAAAAAAATATAATAACACAACTGTACAATTACAAGAAGCTCCTCTGCAGACCAACAATGAAAGCTGCTTGAGATGCAATATGAGAACAGACACCATACTGCTCTTCAGGCCATCAAAAGGAAAAGGGGTGGCAGTTTTATTAGTCGAATACCTCCTTTTCATCCTAAAAGCCTGGTGTTTGAAGATGGCAGATATATTCTGATC
Organism: Haliaeetus albicilla; assembly: GCF_947461875.1. Lineage (NCBI taxonomy): Eukaryota > Metazoa > Chordata > Aves > Accipitriformes > Accipitridae > Haliaeetus > Haliaeetus albicilla. The sequence goes on from NC_091488.1 coordinate 45,854,678, forward strand.
AAAGACCTCTAAAAGGGTAACTTAAAAGAGTGTATACTACATACTGTTCCATCCAGGCACAAGCCTCTTCCACTTCACTTCCTTTTTTTTTTTTTTTTTGAGGCTTTTTAATAAAATTTAGGACAGGAGAGACAATTACAGTCAGTTCATGAATCCAGCCCTTGATAGACCAAGGTGACCAGGATTTGCAGATAAGAAGGTAACTTAAAGCTAGTGACCTTGTTAGATGCTGGTAATGTTCGAAAGGCGGTAAGCTCTTAACTCGGGGGATGCTCTTACTGCTGTCAACCGTGTGATGCATATTCAGGCACTGATGTGTTCCCTGTCACTAGTAGCTTGTTAAATCCTGTTACTTTGATCTCCCTGGATGTAATCAGTCAGTATCCTCACTCCCCGTGCCTAATTTTAAAAGACTGAAATTTAAAACAGATTATATTGATGGCAACCGGATGGAACTCTGCTCATAGCTTAGGGCAAAAGAAATATCTATAGCTTTTTCAGAGTTATCTAAAAGAAAACAATAAGCTCACTGAGATAAGAAAACTCTGTGGGATGCTTGTAAGGCAAGGATAAATGATAAAGTTACCAGTACAGCTTTCCATCTTAAAAGATCAAGAGCCGGTGAAGAAAAAGGCCTGGTGGATCCCTTTCAGTCTGAGATAAGCAGAAAGGTACTAAAAGGTTTTGTGAAAAAATGCATAAATCCACAGGGATTGGAGGGACTGGATTTCCTGCCAATCTGTTAAACAGAACCAGCCTAAAAAATGCATAAACCAAAACACTATATAAGGGAAAGATGGTGGACAGGCTTTTAAAAAAGCGGATAATATGGCAGTTTCTTCAAAAGGGACAGCAATGGACATCTGGTAACATGTTGAGAAGAGATGCTGGGTGATTTGAGACCAAAAGGTTTTATTGATCGCAGGTCAACTCTCCAAAAGCCAACAACTTTTAAATTGCTCTAAGGACTTCTTTCCCACAGAACCACAAGAAAAATTCAGAATTCTTGGATAACCCACTTAAAAGGAGGAAGTGAGTACTATCATTGAAGTCTGAATGCAAATAAGGCAGCAGGAACAGATGGGCTTATGACCAAATACAGTGTCATTAGACCTATTTATCAAGATCATGCAAAGAAGAGGTAGTTTCTCTTCCAGAAGAAACAAATAAACTCAAATTTTAATACCCAGATAGCTGCAAAGCTTGAAAATTATACAGGTTGGTCTTCTTGTCTCTGCATGTAGAAATATATTCAATTAAATAACAGGAACTTCCAGTGATGGCACTAAAAATATGATTTTGAGGATACATTGAGGACTTGCACTTATGCTCTATAAAGATCCTACAGCTCGTCTGTTAGTGGATTGAATGTCTTCAAGAGGAAGACAGTTGACGAGGCCCTGCTGACAGCTGACGGCTGTTCATTTTGGCCACAAGGAATTAAGCAGAAGTCTCAAAATAAAGCAACTGGGGGACAGATGAGAGACCGGACCTGCGATAACTCTCTGTGAAACCTTCAGCACAGGAAGCCTCATAAGCAGTGGTGTTCCAAACATGCAGATACAGCTCGGCTTCTACACATAAAATTGTTAGTCAAGATAAAAGGAAAGGGTTGGGTTTCTGCATTTCCCCAAAAAAGCGCAGATACAAAACTATTGTGGATTAAAGATTCAATGAGATACCTGGATAACTCAAGTCTTCTAATACGTCATTGTGTATTAATCTGGTCCAAAATATAAAATTTATTTTAAAAAAAAAAGGAGCTTTAAGAAACAGAGTAAGAACTGGGATTTCTGAGATGGGCTAAAAAAATATATTTGTGAAAATGAATATACTCCCTCACATTCTTTTCCTGTTTCACTACTTACTTGTATGTGTACCAGACAGCACTTTAAAGACTTGAAAAGCTGTTGTCATGAATTTCATCTGGCAATAGACAGAGCCAAAACCAAACAGCTCCATACTATTGAGGCCTCCCACAATGGGAAATCTTACAGGGCTGAAAGAGTGGCACATTATTACAGAGCTCAGCTGAAATACGGAACTCGGCTGAAGGATGTTTTATACTTGTGGGCAAAGCCATATTTGTAGATTGATACAGAATGAGAATGGTGCGAGGAAATTTCTGAGATGAATGCTGCATAAGAAAGAGATTAAGGACAAAAGAAAAATACAGCCACCTCTTGACTTGGCCTTCCTTGATATACAAAGATAAAGAGGAAAAAACTCCTTTCCCTTCATTTTTCCCCATTTACCTTCCTGGTTAAAAATAAAGAATTCTTCACTCAGTCTAATGTATAGTTCTGTTTGCATTATGACAGCTGCCACCCATTTAGCAAGATTTGTGATAATAAAGTAAGAATTCCTCTCTTTATCAGCAATAGCAATCAGCAATAATCGTATAAGAGCTCTCATCTGACCTTTTTGCCCTTTTGAGCAACTGACATAGGTGAACTCAAGGAAAAATGGAATAATTTCTAAAATACATGTAATTTTAATGGAGAGATAGATACATCAGCATAGCGAATGAGAGAGACAACATGTAAGCTACTCATCTTCCAGGCGTGATTTTCTCAAAACCAATTTTGTTAAGAGATAGTTCGATCTATGCATCTGTCTCAGTAGCAATTCAATGTCTATTCTGTGGCAGTGACTTTTCCCACTGGATAACCTCTTGAGATGCAAGCTCCTTTTCTGTCATCCTGGGTTGTGTCAGGGACCCAAACATTCTGGGAGGACCTGACCAGAGCCTTGGCCCTTGTAGCAGACAGCAATATCCCCTCGGACCTGCTGGGCTGCCTACTGCCTGCTCCTTGCATGGAGTTCATTTGGTACAGAAGGAGGAGAGGATGTCCCTCTTGCTGTGAGACCCTAAGCGTGAAATGATCAAATGTGGAAGATACCAAGTCTCCTCCTTGAACCGGCCCTCTCCTTTCCTCCTTGAACATGCAGCCTGCTAATTCTGGGACGCCTTGGTAACAGATGGAGAAGCCCATCAGGTCGAATTTCTAGAAATTAGTCAGAAGAGGAAAAAGTGTTTGTAAATCCAGATTCTGTTCCTTACTTACACAAAAGGCAGAAATTCACCAGGTAATAAATAAGCCCAGGTCCCTAGCCATGATACTTATTATGAATAATATTAATTATTTACATATTGCGCATGTATTATACACATACTACTTTTCTTTACATTTGCTAACAGGTGTAATTCTTCCATTATGTGAATGGTATCTTGTTAATGGTTTTCTGAATCTTGTATATCTTGGTTTGCAATTTCTGCATGTTCTAGCTGTGTTTTGGTCTGGGGTTTTATAGTTATCTAAACAGAAAATTGTCTTTGTTTTTGTTTTTTTCTTTAATGAAAGGTAAATAGCTTAGGAAATGCCTGGCCTGATGATCATGTGCCAGACAACATCTGGAGAGAATTATCAACAGTAATGTTGCTGTAAGCAAGATGGTCTGAGAGTATGAGCATGGTGAGTTTTCTCAGGAAAAGCAAAGGAAGAAGATTCTGAAACAAAAGGGGGAAGCTGGACAGTTGGGAGAAAAATGAGCTGAACAGAAAAAATAGCTTAAAGTAGCCAGGAACAAGCAAGAAGGAGCAGGGTTGATGTACCCAAATAAACTATATGTTTTAATGATGGATACTTCTTCCTAACCAGGCAGGTACATCCTTGACAGAAAAGGTGTGTCTGGCCAGGAACCTTCTTCTGGGCATTTCATCCCAACTTGCTTCTCTGCAAAACCCCGGAGTGAGTAGGAGAGGTCCTGCAGTGTCTTAATAGACCAAGGAAGTAAAAGGCACTAGATGTGCAAGATCAAATTAAAGCCTGGAACCCTTGTCTCGAGGTCTTGTGGATTACTGACAGGCAGTCATAGGCACACAGAAGAGATGCAGCCCAGTCTGACCTCATCCGTATGGCTTGCACTGTGCAATTCTTACTTTTATTGAATAAAAATAAAAGGAATTCATCTCAGATTACACAGATAATGCCTATCTCACTGCTGTTCTGCCCAATTGGCTACTGTATTCCTACTTCTGTCTTTCTGGGTCAGCCTCACATAGTACCAACAAGGGAAAATTCACTCAGGTCACTGGAACTGATTTATAGCCACAAGAATGTGGATTTTGTCTTTGTTTTCCTTTATGCCACTTCCCCTTTTCTCCACAGTAATTTTTTAAAGATTTTTTTCCTCTAACATTCTTGGGCTTCATGTGCCTGATACTGCAAAGGCAGATACAACTAACTTCAAAGACCAGTCCAACTGCAGTTGTGGCCTGCATGGTATGGGTCTGGCCTGCTGAGCTCATGAAAGAAAAGTTTCATCTGTTTTGCGGATCGGGCTCTTGACCTGCCATAAAAATAAATGCTATCTTCTACAGTTATTAACTGGCAGACTGTTTCTTGTTACTACTGTGGTATACGCGTCTCTTCCATGTGCCTGTCATTAAAAATAATAAATTGGGTTCCCTTATCTTATGGAGATCTCTTATTTTCCCCTCCCGTTTTGATCTCCTGTTCATTTCCACATAGTCTTGCTGACAGACGCGCACAGTTTAGATGGTGCAGCAGCCTTTTTCCCTCTGACGGTAGAGACACTAGCAGTTCACACCTTCATCTGATGCTCCACTTAACCAACAGCACGCTCTGAACGTGTAAGGGAAGCAAGGTAAAAAATCCTGCACAATATAAGAGGAAATAAAGGTGCTTACAAAGACGGTATTCCTGCTACTCTTCACCATTGTTAAAACATTAATTGATTGTTTAATATGCTGCTCATATGCATATGCATTTTGTGTTGCTCTTTGTTAGTTAATTCCGTGTATATTCTTCCTACGCCATGAAACTGCAAGTGTCTATCTGTATCGTGCAATAGCTGAGCAGGATCTTGAGTATTTTAGAGATTGAACTCTTTACTAGTAACAAAGTTGCTGTTCTGAAATGACCAGTTATCAATTATTACTAAATATTTTCTATGCAGTCACTTCATTGACATACAGCTGGTCCTTAATAACAGTCTTGGCCCTCCGGACTTCATCCCTTATGCTTCCTCCAGTGAGCATTACACTTCACAGGGATTGCACCACAAGACACAGAATTGTTTTTCTGCCTAGTTATTCACCAAATAGTTGCATCAAAATCAGCAAACCTCCTTCTGCTTCTATATATAAGTTGATTACAGTAAGTTTCTTTTTTGAAGGATGGGAATTCACGGGTTTTGTTGCACCAGAGAAGATGTCCTTTGCCCTATCCCACCCCAGGCACCTAAACGCCCCATTGATTTTACACCATTAACATCCATTGCAAATGGCCACTCACGCACTTTTCAGGATAAGAAATCAGCCAAAGGCGCTTTCTGTCTTGAGGATTTGTCCTTTATACCCTTTTGTTATGGTTAGCTTAGTTCCTCAGTCCTAAGTTCTTCTGTGAAAAAGGCAATTTTTAAACCCCTTCCTTTCTTTCTGTTCGATAAAGCACATTATGCTACATTTCAGATTGTCTCCTTGAAGTCTTACACTATTTTTTTTATCAAAGCAGCATCAAAATATGAAAAGTAAAGCCCCTCAAGATATATTACTGATCACTGTGATCACCTTTTTCTTTCATACTAGCTACCACAATCTTATTTTCATGTCAGGCATTACACTGTCTCTGAAGTTCTACTAGTCAAACACATGAAAATGTGCTAAGAAGTTGTGCTGCCGAATATGATGTGACTTCATTAGACACGTGCATTGCTGAGATGCTATCCAGGAACATTTCTCAACTTTTCCTGTATCATTGGCCACTTTGAAAAAAGAAAAACTTATGGACCAAACCAGATGATGTTGCCACAATGGTTTTTCCTTACAATCAAATAAAAATTTGCCAAACATTTATTGTTTATTTATTACTTTCCTTTTCACATCTTGTCTTCTTGCTCACAACTGTACTTGTGTTTTCAGGGTGTTTCACACATGACCCATAAGTTCAGTCCCACAGCTATCAGATATAAGGACCGCTCCCATTAACTGTAATCCTGCTACCATTAACTCTAATATGTGTAGAAGCTGGCTCAGTCACAATTACATGGAGAGTCATTTGAAAAATGTAGAAATTAACATTATCGGTGGGTTTAGCTCTGTTTATATTGGATTCATCTGCTGAGCATCTCTTTACATTCCCTCCATGACATTTCCATGCATTGTTCCACTCTCTCCCCAGTGTTCAGCTAGAAGGACAATGGGAGAAAGTAGTTCCACATTTCCATCTATCTATACACAAACAGAGTCAGCCCATGCATTCTTTTCTTTCTTATTTTTTTTCCCCCAAAAAAGCTCCCAGGGCAGGAAAGGAATGCTGGATCAGGCCTGTCCATAGTCGTGTGTTCCCTAGCATCCCACAGAGGGATGTTGTTGCTATTATTTTAACAGCAGATCTCTGCTGTTGTTGCTATTTTAATGGCAGATTTTAAAGCTTCCGCTGACATTGGTACAGACCCTGAAGCTCAGCTAGAGAAAGAGAGGTGGTGAGCAGATGGTGATACAAAGGAGGAATGTTGTATCTATAAATATTCCGGTGAAATTCATATCCAGTGTTCCACACAAGAGCCAACAAACTATACTAAACCCTTAGTATGGGGGTTAAATTAGTCTTATGTGGTAAATGGGTTCTTAATCTGGGTTTCCCTGCCGGGGAGATTTTCACTCAGAGGATGTACCTATTTATATCAAACCACTGAAAAAATTAGGAAAGGTTAATTCTGTATTAATTATCATTAGAAAAATGTTAACGTTTACCAAGCGAGGGGAAACGTTTCCTTCTGAGTTGTCAGGGCTTCTAAAACAGCCCAAGGGAAGGCGCAGTGGCGAAGGCACAGCAATCTCTGGGAAAATGCTCCCGAACTGTTTGTCAGACAGCATTAAGGTTATGTTACAGTACATCAGCTGAATGTGTAACAACTCAAATCTCCTTCCGGAAAAATCAAGCGAGTAAAATGACATTCGTAAAACCCTAAGGTGTTTTAATAATGCAGTTTAATACATTGAACTTCTCCAACCAAGAGTTAAGGCTGAAGCTTTGCATTCAAATGGTAATCTTTATTTCACCATATCTGAGTGTACTTTAGATATCAGATAATGGGTCTCACACACACAGAGGTTTATTTATCATTGACTGAACACACAAGTACCGGCTGAAACAAAATGAACAGGACCAAAACCGATAGAGCCTAAGTCTGGTTTAAGGTCAAGCAGCAGGTAAGTAGCAGGGCTTGAGGCCAAGCTCAGCTGCCCGCTGTCCACAGCCCCTCTGCCCTCGCCATCAGAAAGCGCAATATCCTTCAAACCAAGGTGCCAAGCAAGTCTGAAAACCACCCAATGGACGGCTGTGTGAATCTGCAGAGTGTCTACATTAATAGGTTTGAGTTTTGATGTTCCGTTTATATCTGCAGGTGCAAATTTGGTGGCTAATCGGGATATACTGCATCATGTTAGCTATCTCTCTCCTTATCGAATATTGTGGGAAAGGAGGGGAAATGTTGTGTTCAAAAGACCTATGTCAGGAACAAAAGGGCACGGAGAATCAGTGCCTTTTAGCAGCATGTGCATAAGCATTATGCAGTTGGTTTTGTTTCCTAAAGTGGCACTCAGATCTGAAAGTTGAAGAAGGAAGCTATACAAATAACCAAAACTCTGTGAAAGTGTGGAACATTATTTTTTCATCATCCCTTCATAAGCACATAAAATAACTCCGGCCTAAAGCATCTCCTTTGAACACTGGGATAGAAAATGTAAGGGGATAGATCATCTACCTATGGATCAAATGTTTTAGCTGTATTTCTTAGGAAATTAGGCTCACAGGAGGCCATCAGCTGGTCAATTTTCCCTTTCCCCTCAATATTCTGGACCCACTGATCCAAATTGACTCACTGGTCGGCTTCAACCAACTTTGACAGAGGGATAGAGGTCTCAAAGGAATTAAATTTCTACAAATTCTGTGAAAATCAATGGCTAAACTAATTAGCACCCTCAACTAAGAGGCTCCCTTGGCTACTTGCGCTATGTGCTCATCCAGGCAGAACATCCCAAGACAGGTAGTAGAGGAGTTGGAACTGAAACTGGGATGCTATGGGATATTCAGGGGAAAGTACATGAAGCTGAAAATGTTGGTAAACAACAGGGTATAGCCACTGGGGAAGAAGCAGGAGGAACTAACATTTCTGTGATGGAGACATCAGGACGTAATGCAAGTCATTTGTCCAGCTGCTTGAAAGAGGCTTGCTTCTTTCACTGAAATACCCTTTAAAAGTCATCAAGAATTCAGGGCCCAGAAGAAGAGCAAAACTAGGCCTTTGGAGCAGAAAATGCTTATAAAATCTTCCTGAAGTGCTGCTATACAGTCGTTCGTATTTTATTTTACAAGATCTAAATACTGATGTCTCACCTGTGCTCTGCAAATGGCTCTCAGAAAAACAGCTGCACCAGTGTGCGAGAAGAGAGAACAAGAAATAAAGATTGCTTCTCTTCTTCACAACTTTCCTGCAACTGAAGTCCAAAAACTGAGTACCAGCATACACCTTTCCCCAACTTTTATCTCAGGTTGACACCCAGAAGGAAAGACAATTTCTCACCTAACAGCTCAGCTTCCCATTCTTCACGCTGGGTCTGATAGACACGCTGGGTCTGTGCAGGGACTTTACCTAGCTCTGTAAGATGACAGCAGGTTTGCAATCTTTATCTCAACCAGCTCTAGCACAGTTAAAGGTAGCATGCTATGGCTAGACTAGATTTTTCAATTATGGTCATGCATGCCAGTATCATACTTTAAATCTTGATAGCATCTTTGAAAGCATGTAAATGATTTAAGCACACTTTTTTTTTTCCCCCAATTTCCAATGCAGTTTAAGCTTTTAGGTTCGAGTAAATGTCTACATTGCATGTGCTGTATTTTCCAGCTCCCAGTGACTTCAGTCAGACTATTTGTCTGAATAAGGACACATCAGGGGGTCACAATTTCATTTCGTTTAATGTTCTGTCTTGTGTTGCCTCCATAAAAGGTGACTTAATAAATACTGCAATTTCTGAATGGCCTTATCTTAAGTTCCATTATCAGAACTGCTAAATATGCAAAACAAGATCATGCACCAGGGAAATAAAGTCAAAATCCCACTGGAGTTCAATGGCAAGCAACAAAAGGGCTTGACAGTTTTACATTGAAAGGAAAATATAGAATGAAAATAAAGAACCTGATTCCTCACCTCACAACTACAATAATTTCAATACATGCTATTTTAATGGCTATTTCTGCTTAAGACTATACACTTTTAACGTGAAAAATTACATTCCTCTCTGAAGGGTCTGTCCCTGACTAGAGTTACACATCACAACTAGCATTTCTGTAACTGAAGTATTACAGAAATGTACTTTACTCCATACTCTCTATTGTTTACTTTGTGCCACGGACAGAACCCTGTGCAGTTTCCATTTCCCCTACAATTAGGCGCCGATCCTACAAACACATAAATGTGAGCTCACCTTTCCTGCTGGGAGGGATTTTGATGGGAGACTCGCCGCAATAAAGGACATGAATACATTTTGGCAGGATCAGGGCCTCGGATAGCAAGGAGGAAACCAGCTAACAGAAACCACCTTTGCAAACACAAAGAGGGAAAGATCCCAGGAACAAAAATTAAAGTTTTATACACTTTTAAATGCCAGCCAGAGTATTTAAAGGGAGCAGAAACTCGAGGACTTCAGAACTGATCTTTTTTTTTTTTTTAAAGCTGAGCTGAAAGTGTCCCTTTAAGGATTTATGGCATGGCACAGCCCAGGGTTTGCTTGGTTTGGCTTTTACTGAACTATTATTTTCTTTTGCTGAGAGATTCAGCGACTAAAAGTGCAGCTTTTTCTTCCTCACAGCTGTTTGCTCCCATGCTATCGAATATTCTCCCTCCAGCTTTTGCCCTTGCCTTGCTCACGGGCTGTAAGGGATGCAGGAATTTCGGCTGCTCTGCTTCAGTTTAGCGGAGTGATAATCTTAGGCAAACGCTTGCAATCTGTCTTTCATTAAAAGAGTTTTTTGCACTTCTGTTTAACACGGGGAATTTTTTGAATTGCCCTTCTAAAAGAAGATTTCACCTCCACTTTTGCCTGGAGGGAAACCCTTGCTGCCACAAATATATCTGCTGGATAAGTGGGAATGCTCTGGTTGTCGAGCGGTTCTCACCAAAGACAGCAGACAGTTCTGCCTTCAACTCCTGAAGATTAGGTACTTGCTGCAAGCTTAATTGGATAAATCGATGCATAGAACAATGCTTCTCCCATTAAAAAGAAAGGGGGTTTTTTTTGCTGCCCTATACAAAAACAGGTGTTTAAATTCCATTGTAAAATGAAAGTAGCTTTCATTACCAAGTACCGGAAACCTCTTGCAGAGTATGATTCTCCTACTTCTAGCGTCAGCTAGAATCTGTCAAACGTAAGACTGTTAACTAATACTTGTTGCCATAACAAACTGGAAGTGCAAAATATGAACGGAAAAGATTGGTATTTCTAAAATACTTAAAATATGGTAAATGTTCAAATTCAGGGTTTTAGTTGCCCTAGAAAAACAGTCTTGTTTTTTAAAAAAAAATTATAACCAAAATATTATTAGTATAATATATACGTGTACATATTATAAATGTATCTATAGAGAGAGGCTTATATACATGCACACAACATGGAGAAAATATATAGCAAGCAAAATGGGATTTGAACCCAAGTTCTTTGCTGTCTCCGAACTGGTAAGAGCAGCAGGAATTTCCTCCCTGCAAAAAAACCCCAGTTCTTAAACAAAAGAAATCCTAGAACAAAAGCAAAAAAGAGAGGGAGAACTACATTCACTAAAAATGGGGAATATAAGTTTTGCTATAAGTCACTGTTGCTGGTAAGCTTTTGTTTAAATACAGTGACAGGAGGCTAGAGTTCTCAGCCGTTTGCTGAATCTGGCCCCAAATAGGTATCTGCAGACTCTTCTGAAGGGAAACAAAGAAACAAATATTTTAAAATAACTTTTGAAAGTCATGTCCTCCTAAAAAATAACCTCTATCTGTGCGAGGGTAGCCAAAATTTAATTGAAGAAAATGAAACTGTTAGATCTCCAATTTTGCAAATCCCTTGTGTGAGGGACTCAATCACTGACTGATTCCTATGCTTTCCTTACTAAATCAGGATGCATTTCAAGCCAACAATTTGAATTGAGAAACCTGTTATTTTTAATTGCTCTGCCAACTCTGCAAACTAAGCCTTCAGCTTCAGATTGCTCCCTGCCCCCGCAAAAGAAAAACTCCTGCTTTCTATTCCCTTGTTTATTTTTCAGATATACAAGAAGAAAGGGCTTTTCTCCCAACATCTAAGACAGAGGAAGAGGAAACATATCTCTGGAATTTCTGATTATTTTTTTTTTTCACAAAATATTCCTTTGTAAAATGGAGATTTCACACAACACCTCTGTTCTACTCCACAAAACTCTACGTTGATTATTTCTTCATTCTTCGTTTAGGGTTTCCACTGTATTGAGATTTGAGTTCCTAACCAAATATCATCGAGCGTCCCTTTGCATTTATTATTAAATGACGTCAAACTCAGACCACAAGTAAAATAATGACAAATCCTGGTCAAAGTCCCTTTTTCCCTAAGAATGGAGATACCAGGGAAGAGTTAAGAGCGTTTGACCTGCTGTGCTGAAAGCAGCGAAGTCTGACATACGAAATGAAGAATCACATCTTAGTATGTACATGGGAAAAAATTTAGCCAACCACAGTGTAAACAGTTGGTGCGAATGTTGTCTTATTAAAGGAAGGTGACTAACCAGCAACACCTTCAAAATATTATTCTTTGTACAACTGTAATGTCCCGAAGCCCTGGATGCGGATTGACGCTCCACTGTACTGTTAAACGTAAGCAAAGGAGCTCATGGGGCTGTCCCAAAGAGCCAACAGTCTCAGTACGTGCAACAGCCCAAGTGCTAACGATGAATCACCTCTTGCTTCAGAAATAAAGCTAGATAAGCATCCTGATTTACAGGAGAAAAGTCATGACTCAGACGAGTCAAAAACACTGCAACCTTGAATCTGGAGTAAAGAAAAAGGAAGCAGAAATAGGGAAAAAAAGACTAAAAAAAGAAACACACTTATTTTTCAGGAAAGAAGTACAAAATAACTAGTATACACTTCTTTAGATGACCATAAGAAGAATAATAAGCTTTTTCTTCCCATTTATCTGCCCAGCAAACATCACTGCCTAAATGCTACAGTGAATAGCAACTATCCGAGATGTAATTATTTATATTTTAATTCAGGACTGTCAGGCATTTTCATGAATACTCAGCAACTGTCTATTTATAAATAAAATTATTAAGGGTCAGTCCACAAATAAGTATTCTCATTCAACTACAAATAACTGTAATAAGAAACCTTTACTACTCTTCGTAGTTCTTCATTTAAATTACGTGGCCCTAGCCGGAGTGACATTTCCAAAAAATTTTGCTACTGTGCAGGAAAGCTGCCTCCCTCTTCCCACCACTCCCAAGCCCAGGAAAAACACGTAAACAAACAAAACAACAAGTAGAAATTTCAAGTAGAGGGGGAAGACTGAATTATCTGTAGTAGATGATCATCATAAGTCCAGTTTAATTACTTCCTTAACAATAAGAAATGTGCTATGTGTAATTTAATTAGCCATTAGAAATTGCCTCTAGGTATACCTATATAATAAATAACTACACTCATTGCAATAATGACTAACATGTTCTCTCGGGCACATAAAAAACTTCTGTATATTGAAAATTTAAATATATAATAATTTAAAGCACTGAAATATCTGATTTTTATATACAAGGGAAATCAATAATGTACAGCCAATGCAACTGCATAATAAAATAGACTTAACTCCATGTGTAACATCTATTGATTATAAAAAGGCTGAAGGCCTGTGTAAAAGTAGCAAAAGTAGCAAATAGGTTTTTAAGAATTATTCTAAAAAAACCTATCAAGTTCACTGTAAGAGAAAATATTTCATCTAGAAGAGGCTTTATAATTTTACCTGAAATTCCTGATTTTTTCACATCGAACCCTGGAGAACAAAGACCATGCGAAGAAACCTTGTTCTTTTTCCGGAAAGGTTCTGCTTATTTGAGAGGTTTTCCCTTTTTTCCCCCAGGCCTCTCACATACGTAAGCTACACCAAATTATTACGTTTGTCTGGTATAATGTACTAAGTTGCCTTCATGAACTATTTTGAACAGTATATTTCATTTATAGGAACCGCGCTGTTCATTATTTGGGGGAGGAAAAAAAAAGAAAACAAAACAAAAAAAACCCAGGAGGGCACCCAGATGCAGGGAGAAAGCCTGAAAATAGTTTCTAATTCCTCCTCGTGCCGCGAGCAGCCGGTGGGTAGGAAATGAAGCCCCGGCCTACACCCGTTCCTGCCTCATTCTCCTCCTTCCTTCCCAGCGGCGATCCCCTTTTCTGCCTGGTTTTCTACTCCTTTGCCCCTATTAACTTGTCTCTTCCCGATTTCTCCATCATTTCATCCCCAGGCGGACAGCGCACGCGCGCGACTCGACGTGAAAATGAAGCTGACGCGGCGTGAGCCGGTCCCTTGGCTGGCGCGTTATGTCCCTTGTCCCCAGCCAGTTTGCCCCACAGAGCGACACGGGGCACCCAGTCCGTGTCCCGGCTGAGCTCCAGCACTCCTATTCTTAATTTGTTTTTCCTTTACCGTTTCCTTACCGTTTCTCAGCCCAAGGACAAGTCGGCACCTACGGCAGCCCCGGGACATCCCAGTCCAGCGGGTGTCGGAGAGCACAACCAGGGACGAGGCATCTGACACGGCAAAAGGACAGAGGCAACAAACGCCCCGGACATTTTGCATCCCCTTTTGGGGCCAAATTGCTTTTCTGTTAAAGGCTGTAACCATACCAGATTACTCACTCGTGTGCCCCGTACGTACTCAGCCAAGCCTCTCTCTATCATTTTTTCTACATCAATTATTCCCAAATTACCCTGGATAAATGATGCTCAGGACCTTACTGTAACTCAAGCAATCAGTCTTGTAACGCTCTTGATAAACAGCCGCTTCACAATCGAATCTTTCATTCTGAGAAGTAGAAGGAGGTTTTTTCCCTGAAGCTGCATTATATGACTATATTTTCACAAAAGCTATTAATTATTGTCCATTTCTGTAACGGCCCACTGCGAGGCACTTCCACAGCCGCCCTCCCTTTCCCCAGCCCAGGCGCAATTTCCTGAGCTATGGAGTAAACAGAATTACTATGTACAGAATAATCCGAGCAGTCTCTAATGGGGCAGTGTAGGCTTTCTGCCGCTCCGTCAGCGTCGCAGGGACCTGCGTAACAGAACTGTGATGTTACAGTCTTACACTCCCGAGCATTGAAGTGAATAACGTGACTAGCTTGCCGCTAGGCAGATGGAGACTTTGCTAGGGTTGTTTGATGGTAAATGAAGACTGTTTTTTTATTTGCTCCAAGGAGCCTGGCACAGGAAACCCCCAAATCCTACAATAATAAATCCTCTATTAAATCTTTTAAATTCTGGAGCAAAATAAAAACCATTAGGCACCCACCACCATGTGCTGTATTCTATATTTTCCCAGCTTCCTACAACCTCCTGGCATAAAAAGATTAAGTTTTCTGAAGTAAAAAACAACTTCTCAGTTTAAAAATAACAGCCTCGTTGCCTTGTATGGAGCACTGTTTTATCGTATCACAGAGTAAAAAGGCAGGAGCGCTTAGAAATTGCAAAGATGGGCATAATCTGGAAACCCGTATCTGATCCAACCTGATAGTTTTCACGCTATCAGGCATTTGCAGGAAAACTGAAGAGCAGAGGAAAACATGATCTTTCCATAGCATAAAAGTGATCACCCAGGCATTAACCTCACTGTCACGATTATTTCACTCATACAGACTGATACAGTATTCCAGCAGATGAAAAAGAAATCCCCGTACATAAATCAAACTTATTCCAATCCTGACAGTTACGCTGAAGGGGAGGCTACTTTCTGGCTATCGCCGTCTGCTTAGGGCATCTCAGAGCAGAAATCAAGCGAGAGGTCGAGATCTCCGTGGCGATTACACATTCTTAACACCACTGAAAATAAGGTCACAAAAGCTGCGCCCTTGAAAATGAGCACCGTAAAGTCCTTTGAAATACAGAGGCTCAGCACCTCGCAGAATCGGGCCCTCCTTTAGCAGCTGCCTCCTAAGCGCGCTGCCCCACAGCCTTCGCCCCACTGTATTTTGCAATGTCATAGGGCACTTCCAATCTCTTTGTTCTCTAGTTTTTCAGATGCC
Organism: Haliaeetus albicilla; assembly: GCF_947461875.1. NCBI lineage: Eukaryota > Metazoa > Chordata > Aves > Accipitriformes > Accipitridae > Haliaeetus > Haliaeetus albicilla. The sequence continues at coordinate 45,870,016 of NC_091488.1, forward strand.
TGATACATAAAAGATACACATCTTTGCAAGAGGAGATGTCGACTAAAAATTTAGGATTGCCAATCCCAGCTATTGCGTGGTATTTTATTACAAGTTAAGGCAGCAGCAGAGTCCAGTACAACCTCAAGGCTGAAGCCTGCTTTTAAAAAAGCCAGTGGGAGGGTTTCCATTAAGGTCAGAGGGGGTACAAGGGAATGCTCAACAGGTTGCCTTCTACTATTTTTTTCCCCCTGAGAAGGAAGACTGCTTAGAGCACAATAAAAATACATGGGCATTTTTTCTGTGCAAAGTGCATCTAGGTGCAAAGCTGAAAGAGGGATGACAAGGCAGCGCTGGGGTAATTTCTTCATCACACTAAGTGATGCTTGTAGAAGTGATGACAATAACACCTGCGAACATTTAATAACTGACCTTTTAATAGGATCCTCTGAGCAGGACTGAGGACAATCCAGTGCGGCAAGTAGGTGAAAAAAATGTCTATCTGTGAGTCTCTCCGTCTATTCCCAAGGTCCCTTCTTCCTCAGCAAACTCAAACTTGCAGAACTGATATGCAGGCATTTCAGGGATAAAACAACAAAAACCTATTTTTGAAGACTCCCTAACCTACTCATTGTATGCACCATTCATTTCTAAATGCTACGATGTGTTCTCCAGAATTACTTCGTGTCTGTAAGCATCCATGCAGTCAGCCAGCACTTTGGGTACCTGATTTAGGGATACTGCTGTTAACTGGTGCAGCTTCTTAAGAAGTCTACGATGCACAGTTCTTCACTCTCATTAAAAGCAAAGACACTCTGGTGTCTTCAGTTTTCCCCTTAGTTTCAGGGTAGATTTCCGATCAGGGAGTTCTCTATTTCCGGAAGCTCCTAAAAGTAGAGGCTTGGTTTTGTTAATTCATTGGTCATGGGAAAAATGTTAATGCTAGCCAAGAGTGCATCCAGCCCCTGAGTGAAGTCAAAGAACTGTAAGTCATTCATAATTATTCTGTGTGCCCTGGCCCACTGATTTTCAAACAATCTTTGCTGTGGCTGCATTCGTATAAATGTGCTGATTATTAATATGATTTGTGTCAGTTCTTAACCAGTCGGTTAAGTACTCTTTAGAAACTGTAAATCGGTTCTTGTAAAGGTGGTTGGCAATCACTTCTTCCCAAGCTTCTTTCCAAGAGCTACATGTGTGGATGTTGCTGAAAATGTCCATTTAACAATACTGGAAGATTTCCTGCCCAAAAAGCAAAAGCCTTAAGAAGAATGAGCAGGTGCAGATGTGGTGCAGTGAAACTGTCCACTACGACAGGGACTGAATTCTACCGTGCAAGAGTTTAACTGAGCGTTTTTGGGGTTTTTTTTAATACATATATGTAGTGAATTGACGAAGAAAATAGAGCTTTGGAGAAATTAAAACTTATTTATGAAATCCCGCACAATTTGGCCAATAACTTTGCTTGTTAAAAGAAGAAAAATGGGGAAGCAGTTTTGAATGTCCAAATGCTTGATTTCATTATTATCTAAATGAAAATGCCTTATTTTTTTAATTGCAAATTCATTTTATAATTTCTTTTAAAAAATATTTTTTAACTAATTTAAACAAGGATGTTTGGGGATCCATTTTTAAAATGGTTGTGTAACTTAAAAACATGATGTAGTTTGACGACACAAAAATAAATATTTAAAGGCTGGCCAAAACCTAAGTTTTCCTGTTTCTCAATAAAGTAAAAAAAAAACAAACAGCTTTTATTCAACCAAACCTAAATGCCTCCTCACCATCTTGACTTTTTTTCTGCTCAGTCCCCAGATGAAAAATCCTCCTCTGAATTCCTCAGCTGCTGGGAATCAGTATGGGCTGGCCTAAGGCATTTGCTAGGTGCAGCCTTCCCTCTAGCAGCTGTAAGTCTGCGTTTGCAAATATACAGCAAGCATGGGACAGCCCACTGTCACGGGGCTTTGACTCGGACAATCCTTTCACCATCTTCACAGTACTGTCAGGTCAATAGCTCATCTGAGCAAATGGCATATGGAAATATTATTATAAATATTATTGTAACAAGTGCTTTTGTCACATCTTGGATTGATTTACTGATTCATTGTTTTCTGATCTTGCAGAATATGCAATTAAAAGATGCCCCCGGCATGAATATTGGTGCTAGAACTTGAATTGGCACTACGTTTCCTCTCAGAGTTTTAAAATATCTTAATCTGCTTTCAAAGGTATTTCAACTTAGTTTTACCATAACACCATGTTATCTTCCCTAGCCCTTCTCACCAACGCACGCTACAGCTTTTACCCCTAGAAATGCAATGGCATTGCATTTTGAGACAGCAGATGCTTCACAGGCAGAAAGGTTGGAATCGTAACCTATTTTAACCAGTGTTGGAAATAAGCAGCAAAAAGCTACACCATTTTCTTTCCTCTGAAAATAAAAATGTCTTGGTGTTGCTGCACAGTGCTCTCCACCCGTGGAAATTCTAGTTTGACTAATAAGCCAGAAAAGCCAAATCTTTCAACGTCCTGCTATGCAGGGCTGCTCTGGGCAGGATTAGGCACTGGAGCGCTGGGAAGCCCCCAGTCACCTGCCTTTCCCTGTATGCCCAGGTGCCCGCTGGTGCTCTTGCTTAAATCTGTCGGGATTTAACCATAACTTCCCATCCCATTACCGCAAAGTAACTGTATTGCTCAGGAGGATGTCAGAGAGCTAAGGGCTAGCATAAAATCCTGGAATTCCATCAACAGGCACTAGCAAGCTCAGCCTCTCCGGGAAACTCTGTTGATCTCTGAAACGTTGTTAGTTTTAGAAAACTTCAGCTTTTTTCACTGAACTTGATTTTACATCACAGGTGTAAACTACAGATCTCAATATGGATGCTTGGGGTGATTTAAATCCCACTTGAATAGATTTGACTTGCAACAGGAACTGATGTAAACGCCATATGAGCCGCTCTCAATATATCCAGGAATTTTCCAAGCACTCTCACACTGATTTTAGTGCATTCTTTAAACTAGCGTAAGCTTATTAATCTAGATCAGAAGGCAGGGGGAAAAAAAAATTTAAAAAACTCACGCTTTGACCTTTGAAGACATAAGACTGCAAGCAAAGATTCATACAGGAATCCAATTGATTAAAATAGGAACGGTGATCTGCTTGAACAGAGGTGACTTAAGTGGCACCGACTGTGTTGTAAAACAATGCAAATGCTCTTTCCTGAATGTAGCACTCTTGGAAGGCATCTTTCAACTTTTCCATCTGAAAAAAGCATCAGTTTTCCTTAAAGACAGATACAGATAAAGCTGGACACTTCTGCCTGAGGAGAGGCTAGCTGGGCTGATATTTGATATAAGCGCTCAGTCCCAAGTGGGAGGAGGGAGAAGTGATTGATGGTTTGTAAGGAATTACTTGACTTTTGCTTGTAACAGAAGCTTTTTGGATTCTCCTGAAGTTCTTGTCAAAGACAAGTAATGTCTTTTGAAATAGCAGCATTCCCCTTCCCAGCAGATGGAATAAACCTGCGTAAAAAATGCTGCAGATTTAAAATACATACAAAAGAAAGGAAGACGTTTGACACGCTGCCATTTTTCTAACACTCCGCCGTTCTGTAAGGTTTGTCTCTATTATTCTATTACCTGCCCTCTTAATACAGCGTGAGCAATTCACCTCTCTGCAGGAAGAGTTTCACAAACCCAGCCGCGGGAGTTCACCGATTCAGTAAGACGCGTGTTACCGCAGAGACAAATCCTTCTCGCTCTCTTGTCTCCTCCGGCTGGCTCCAAGGTCAGAGTTGTACGAACTTGACCAAGGCAACCCTTTCCCGAGCTCCCCCAGGGCTCTCCTGGCTCTCATCTGGACAGCTCCATCTGCCTCCTGCAACCCTCTCCTCTGGGAAGGGGGAGAGCATTAGCTCCGCGGCCGGAGCGCCGGGGGAGCAGAGACATTACGAGGGTCAGATTTTCACGTTTCCTTCCATCGCGTCCACAAGGGAGCAATGGGTCTGAGCTCGGTATCCCCTCCTTAGGAGGCAAACTGATGATCCAACAGGTGGGATGAATTCATACAGTCCCAGTCACACACACATTCGTTAGAAAGACCTCACATCAATAAAGCCCAGTCCCAAGCACTTCTGCCAAAGGCAAAGCTGACGCTCTCTGCCATACACCTCATTACGGAGCCTCGCTCCTCAGCGAGCCTCAAGGACCACGCAGAGGACGGTGTACGCCGATTCCCCCTACCTCAGGAAAGAGAGGAGGAAAAGTTCTCTGCCAGCTCTTGAAATCCTAGCCCCGTCCACCGAGCACTCAAACAAAAGCTGAAGTGAGAAACTACGTCAGGAACCAAACTAAGTCACTCCCTACTCGCAGGTTTAATGGGCGCTGCTCAAAAAATGGGACTTCATCAATACGAGCATTCAGGAGCAGTGGTATAAAAAAAATTTACAAAAATCACGTATCATCAATCACATTTCTCCAGCTCTTAAAATTTGTTTGCCCTCTCCGGAGGGTGGGTGGGCTGTATGGCCGGTGGAGGGTGTTTTTCCAGAGGCAAGGAGGAGCAGGTACCCTGCGGCAGAGCGGGGTTGGGATGGCTAATCCTCCCACCTCCCAGGACAGGCAGGAGAACCCACACGCCGTGGTAAAAGAGATGGAGGTTTTACTCTTGCCAGCCACGGAAGGCTTTGTCAAGCTATCGGATCTTAATCTTATGGATAAGCAGCTGTAATAAACACGTTGTAGGTCTCAAAATGTGTGCCGTGTTGTTTTCTCTCGTTGCAAAGCTTTGCTGTAGTTCGTTAACGTGGCTTTAGAAAAACACACGGAACGAAAAACAACTTGCAGTGCAATGCCTTTGCGGATTGACTAAAATAAAACTCTCAAAATTTTTTTGGTTTTGTTTTGGTTTGTTTGTTTGTTTGTTTTAACCGACGGGTGCATTTTTAATATATGCCATCAGAAATACCGATGGGATGCATGATATGAAGACGGCACTGGTGAAATTCGTTTCCAAACTCACTAGCGTGTTTCTTTACGAGGAACAGCATGGTCCCAAAGCTGAGAAATCCTAAATTTTTAGCCGCACCGTTTTGCTCTGCCTGCGAAGCGCCTGTCCAGCGTCTCGCCGTGTAACGACCCCGACCGCCTCAGGGAACCGCCGTGTTTCGGGGGGGGGGGGGGGGGGGGAGGGAAACGCGTCCGCGGGGAGACGTATCCCCCCCAAAAAAAAACCAAACAAAAAGATTTTAAACTTTCGACGAGCAAAGGAGCGCGCTGGGCTCTGCCTGGTCTGTCCCTGCGCCCCGGGGGCTGGCAGAGGGAAGGGCCGAGGAAAGGCACGGCTGTGAACGATGGTAAATAATATATACATCAAGGGAGGCAACGCCTGCCCCCCCCCAGCCCCCCCGTGACCTTTCCGTCGCTCAGGTTTAATCTATAAATACCCAGCAGACACCCGAGCCCATTGTTTTGCTGCCCTCGGAAACCAAACCTGCCGAGGGGACGGAGGGCTGCCCGCCACCTCCTCCTCCTCCTCCTCCTCCTCCTCCTCCTCCTCCTCCTCCTCCTCCTCCTCTTCCTCTCCGCAGCGGCGGTGAGAGCCGAGGATGCGGGGAGGCGGCGGGGGCAGGAGCCGGGGGAGGCTCCACCGAGGGGCCCACGCGTGGAACCCTCGAGCAGGACGGGGAAAGGGGAGGGAGAGGGGGAGAGCCGCTGTAATCCTGAATTCCTTTTCCCGACTTCGTGATTAAAACCCGCACGTGATTAAAACCCAGCCTTAGCCCCCTTTTAAATGAGTCTCGTAAAACAGCACATTAACTCTGGCGACAAGATTCACGGCCGAGACATAAATAACTCGGATGCTCGGGAGATATTTTTTACAAACTCGGGGGATTTTTCCGCTGGCTTTTCTCACCTTTCCGCCCCCCCTTCCCGGCCACCTCCCAACCTGCCCCCTCGCTTCACCCGGGAAGATTCGCCGGTGGGAAAGGTCCCTCGGGCTCGCCGATATTGTCGCCCGAGGATTTGGGCACGGCTGGAAAATCGCACGTAAGGAGCGAAGGATTTCCCCAAAACGGGGAGCTCTGCCTCCCACGGGTGTCCCCTGTGTGTCGTGTCCCCCCCCCCCTTCAAGACTGGATTTTGTACACGGCCCCCGAGGGCGGCCGAGCCCCCCACGCCGGGAGAACCACTCGCCGTGGGGAGGGAGTCGTGACCAACGCGTGGGAGAGAAAAATCCCCGCAGCCGCCTGCAGGGAAAAGAGCTGCAAAAAGGAGAGCGAAGCCCCACTCTTCCCTCGGCGGGGCTGGGTTCCCCGCAGCGAATGGGTTTTTTCAGCCCCTCTTGAACTGCAATTGGGGAGGGGGGGTATGCGGAGAGATGGATAAACCCGGCTAGGCCGATTTAGGTTATCGCAGGAAAATCAACACGGAATTTCCCGGGGGGTACTGCAATATTTGGGGCCTCTCTGTAAGCACCCCCGAACCGATAATATCTGCAGCAGAAGGAACAGCCCCGTGTTATTTCCTACGGTACTCGGGGGCAGAGGCTTTGAGTTTTGAACCTTTGGGACGCTATAAAAAAGCCCTTCCCTAAATTTTTTTTTTTTTTTTTTTTGCTATATCGCTGGAGATTTGGCGAGTTTAAAATAGTTTAGGTGTAAAGTTTGCTCTTAATTGGGTCTTGTAAAGATGGAATTTGGTGGCCATTATAGAGCCGCTAATCAATTTTCACCCAGCAGCAAAGGTACACCGCGGAGGATTTAGGTTTAATGAAGTGACTGTGCAAATTACAGTCGCGGACTTTATTTAAAGTCTATCAAGCTCCTAAAAATGATTTCTCAAACTGTTCTTGATTTCCTTTGCTTTATGAAAAACATCACGTTTGCTTTCTAAGGTTTCAGGCATTAGCAGCCATTCTCTCCCGCTCTCCAGTCTGGCGCAGGGGGAGTTTTCCCGTTTTTTCTTTACAATTCCTGGAGAAACGGGCAAATTAAACTTCTAGACCGTCCAAAAATATACCCTATTGCGGCTAAAAATTAAGGAGAAACGGTTCTAAAAAAAAGAAGACCGATGCACATATCTGCTCTGTTATTGGAAAGCGGATTTGTGTCGTTCCGTTCGCGTATTTCGTGTTTTGAACGGGGAAGACTCGGAAACCGTCAGCTCTTTTTTTAGCGGTTGATATTTTGATGGCTTCTGTCCCTTCTCCTTTAGGCCCATCGCTCCTCTGACAGAGAGGTCCCAGGCAGCAGATTTTACTTATTTCTCCTTAGGATCCGCACCGGGAAGGGCCGCTGCTGTTACAAGCAAAATGAAATGCGGTTCCTTGATTGCGGAGCGGGGCGAGGGCTCCGGAGCTGCCGGTCTTTCGCTCCCTTCAAAAACACTTAAAAGACTTTTAAAATTTTTTTTTTACAGCAGATATTTTTTACACCTCGATTTCTAATTCTTTCTCCCCCCTTTTTTGGTTTGGTTTGGTTGTTTTTCTGTTTGGTTAGTTGGGATTTTTTTATGCTGGGTTTTGGGCAGCGGATGCTTCTTGATAGCGTGGGGAATGTCACGCAAAAAAAAAAAAAAAGAAAGAAAAGAAAAATTTAAAAAAAAAGGCGTTTTCTTCTCCAAGTGCAGCAGAGTGGACTTGGCGCGGGTGGAGGAAATTTCTGCTCTTTCTCTTGCGGGATCGCGCCCAGAAATCGCTTGAACCCTTTTTCTCCCCCCCGACTATGAAAAATAAAGAGAAATTACCTAAAACTCGCTTTCTCCGCACACTCTAACCGGGAGCCGGGGCCCGTTCCCTCCGTCCCATCCGAAGGCGCTGGGGAGCGGGGCGGGGGGCGGCGAGAAGGGCGCGGGGGGGCAGCGAGCTTTTCCCCACGCGGGGTGGCCGTGGGGCCGCGGCTGCTTTTTGCGGGACCGTCGTTTTAGGCCGGAGGGAAACGGCCCGAGGCTGGGGGGGGGGGGGGGGGCGGGACGGACACGGGACACGGGACACGGACACGCAAGAGCAGACAGAGGGTTTCGCTTGAAGCCAAATGATCCCTCCAAGCTACCGGCTCCCCTTTAAATAAAAATAAATAAACAAAGAAAAGTTTAAAATGAAAAGTACAAATACCACGAGGGAAATCTCGTGTTCTCTCTCCCCAAATACCGTGCAGAAGCGCCAGGCTCGTTACCGGGGGCCAAACTCCTCGGGACACCCCCACCCTCACCCGTTCGTCACCCCCGCTCCCGGTTGAGCCCCTTTTCCCTGCCGGGAGCAGCGTCCCGGCGGGCCCGATCCCGGGGAAAGGATCGGGCCCCCCCGCCCCAGCCCCTCGCTGCCGGGCTGAGCCCGGCCCGTGGAGGTCTCGGGTGGGAGCTCGCCGCGGGGCGTGGGTGCTTTGTGCAGCGGGTCCCCGCCGATCCGAGGAGCCGGAGCCCCTCGCCTGGGTCTGGGGCGCCTGCCTCCTCCTCCTCCTCCTCCTCCTCCTCCTCCTCTTCCTCCACCGAAACCTCCAGTTAGAGCGGCACGGTCCCCGCGGGACGGAGTCGGGGTGGTGGCCGGTGTCTCGGAAAGGCGCACGGAGGAGGAGAGGGAGCGATCCCTCCCACGGGGGATGCGAGGGTCGTGCCCCCACTCCTTTGCTCCCGACCCACGCGGGACCGCCGCGATGGTCGGGAAGCTCCGGGGCAAGGCGAAACGCGTGTCCCGAGACACCCGGGAAGGACTATCGCGACCGGCAGGCACGGAGAGGCAGGGGAGAGGGAGAAGAGGGGAGCGGGGGGGACACGACACGCCGTTCCCTCCCGGAGAGATCATGGAGTGTGGGGGGGGAGAGAGCCGCAGCGAGTAGGAGAAAACTCCCCGTAAACCGGAAAAAAAAAAAATTGAAATTAAAATCAAAGTCCAAGGAATCTCCGCAAAATCTATATACCCCCCCCGCCTTTCCGTCTCCCGCCGGTGCCGGGTGTTTCCCGGGACGCCCTGCCCGGCGCCGCTCTCCCGGCGGGCGGCTCCCGGGGAAGGAGCGGGGCCGGGGGGGCCGGGGGGGTCCCGAAGAGAAAGGAGTTGCACTAACCGGGGTTGAGATCCAGGCACTGAGTCGGGTCTTCATTGTCCCCTAGCTGGCCATTGGGGCTGAGGCTTTCCATGGACAAATCCAGCCCCTTGTCCTCCCAGTCTCGCAGTTTCCTCTTTTTATTTGTCCCGATCAAGGCTTCTACCGAAAAAGCGTGCGCTCGGGAGCTGAGGGCCACCGCCGACCTTCGCCTCTCACTCATCTTATCCCCCAGCCCAGACCCCGGGGCAGAGCAGCAGCGGCTGGGAGCGCAGAGCCCGGGGACCGGAGGCAGAGCCTCTCGCCTCTTCCTCCCCCCAGCCCTCCCCGGCGGCACCCCCAGCCCGAAGGAGCCCTCAGTCTCCCGAAGGCACTACATGAGGCTGCAGATACTCCGGAGGCAGAGCCGGGAGGGTGTGCTCAGCCCAGGTCCCCAGCACTTGCTCAGAGGGGCTGCAGGCTGGATTTCATCTTTTTTTTTTTTTTTTTCCCTTCTCCCCTTTCCTTCTGTCTCTCTCTGATTGATCCAAACTTCTGGGATTTTTTTTTTTTTTTTTTTTCCTCCAAGAGTTAGGCAGGCTGCGTGCGCCTGTCAAGAAAAAAAAAAAAAAAAAGAAAAAAAAACCTGTTCCCGGCCAATAGGAGTTGGAGATCGGGAGAGACCCAAAAGCTGCGACCCAATGGGGAGGGGAGGGAGACTCGGCTTCAGGGCGAGGAATTTTGGCCATCTGAGTCCTGGAGCACCGGCCGGGAGAATTAACTGTTTGAAGAACGGGGAGCCAGTAGGAAACCCATAGCTGTAAATGCAGAGAGGTAACAACTCCCGCACTTCTCGCCACCGCACCCAGGTTTCCCAGGGGCTGCCGCTACCGAAGCCCCACGCAAAACACCCGAGAGGGGCTTTACCACCCGGGGGGGGACCGGAGGAGGGGGTGTTTTGCAAACGTCAGTCATGCCACTTTATTACTTGCGCTTGAATCGGTGTTTGGCCCGACAACAGCAGCGTCTCGGGGCGGGGCGGGGGGGGGGTGGGGGGGAGAAATTTCCCTTCAAACCGATGCGTGTCCGTGGAGCGGCGGGGCTGAGCGGGCGGCGTGGGCTGGCGCCGGCAGCGGGGCAGATAGAGCCAGACACGCCCGGGCAGGGGCAGCGCCTTCTTTTTGGGAAGGGGGATTTTCTTCTTGATCAATTTATTTTATTCCCCCTACCCCACGCCCCCACCCACGCCACCCCACCCCACCCCGCTTCTTTTTGTCATTTGAGCTACAGCGAGAAGAAACCCGCTAGGTACACATCCCGGCCGGTTGCCTGGATGATATTCAGAGTTTTATTTCTGCTCGCTTATTCATTCTGCCCTGAAACCCTCCAGGCTGGGAGGAGGGTCCGCAGCTGCTCCCACGCTCCTCGGTCGTGCGTGGGGGAGCCCGCAGGGAAAAAGAACAATTTGAGAAGCGAAGGAAGCAGCGTGTGTTTTCCTTAGGTGATGGGACCACGGAAAAATAGGCGAAGTCAAGCGAAACACCGTCTAGAGAAAAACCAGCGGGGAAAGCCGCCGGGGGTTAATTCGATCCCGTGGATCGAATACAGGTTCCAAATAAACAATAAATAATTATAAAGTAACGGAGGGAATTAATATGGATGGAGCCACGGTGGAAAAGCGGCCGAGGATACACCCCAAATTTCAGGAAGGGCTTATTTGGGGCTGGTGTTCCCCCGATGTTCCCAGCGCCGGGAGCAGAGCGAGATTTTTTTTCAGGCGAGGTTTTTCCGTGGGGCTGGACACAAGTGAAGGGGGCAGGCGGCGGGGGGTGTGTGTGGGGGGGTCTCCCTTCTTTTAGCTACCGGTGTGAGCCCACGGTGCCCGTGTCTGCGTGGTTCGGCGGGGCCCTTCAGCCCCCCCCCGCCCCGGTTCTCGCCGGCCTGACAGCACCCGCCGGGGTTCACCCGCCCGGAAAGAGATTTCGGATGAAAAGCGAGAAAGAACCCGTTTTTTCGGGAAATCCCGGAAAAGCGAAGCCCTGTTATCTAGGCCGAAGAGCAGGTTTTGTCCTCACCACCCACTCTACACCCCCTCGCACACATCCCCCCCCCCCGCTCCTTTCCCCTCCCCTCTCGTACATCGCCTTTGACAGGGCTCAGCGCCGGGCACAGCGGCACGGCCACACGGCGTGTGTCCTCTCGTGTGTCCCGTGTCCCTGCCGTGTGCGAGTGTCCCCCCCCCGGCACTACCCGGGTCCAGTAGCGGAGCAGCGGGAACGACAGAGACAGGGGCTGGGAGGGAGCCGGCCCAGGAGAGGGACCCGGAGGGGGCACATGCCTTTCCAGAGGGGTCCCTCGGCTGTGTGTCCTTTCCCCGGTGAAGAAATGTCCCCCAAATAAAAATAAAAATAAAACCAAAACCAAAAACCAAAACCAAAACCAAAACAAAAAATAAAAAATAAAAATAAATAAAAATATAAAAATAAAATAAAATAAAACAAACTGTTTCCCTATTTCCGAAAGCCTCGCAAACACTCGTCGGGGAGACAGACACCAAGGAAGGCTTTTAAAGAAGCTGGTGGGACATTTTAGAAAGAGAGCCCAAGAAAACAGAGGATTATTTATAGCGTTTTAGCGAGAGGAAATGGTGTTGGAAAGGCAGGGCGATTTAAACAAAATTTGGGGGCTGATATGAGAGCTCGGAAATAACGTTTTCCACAGCGTTAAGTGTGGCTTTACGGGTCGACCGTTTAAAGCAGCCCCGATACCTTTTGCGTCTCCTACCCACGGGCTCTCCGCGCTGGAAGCCATGTCAGACCACCCCACGCCGGGCCCTGGCAGGGGGACACAGCCCCCCCCAGCAGCAAGCAGAAACACGACGGAGTTTCCATGCCGGTACGGGGCTTTTCTCAGCCCCCGAGTGGCAAACGGCGTAAATCCGGAGTCGGCCTGGGCTTAATCTGGATTCAGATCCGACTCTGACCCCCAGCCGCCAGAGATGAATGCGTCCCTTTGCCTGGTCTTTATTCCAGACCCTTACTCGCAGGGGTAGCTCCCATTAAATCCAGGAAACTGCTCCCTGGAATAAAGTGGCAGGAGCAAGGGTCGCAGGGCCAGGCCCCGGGGTTTATAAAGAAATCATTCACTCCTGCTTTCCAGTTGTCGCAGAACGAGCCTGAAAATATTTGTTTATATATGGAAATATTTGGGGAAAAAAAAGAGAAATAAGGGGAGCTGGCTGCAGGGCGGGAGTGCTGTCCAGATGTGCTGCTCGCAAGGGCTGAGCCCAACCGGTTTCAAACCCTGCACCGCAGCGAGGAAAACCTTACCGAAGGTCTTTAGCCAGAGCTAGCCCGGGGATTTATTATTCTTTATTTACTTTTTAAAGTTAGTAATTGAAAACAATGTTAAAACTAGTCAGCGGGTGCAGGCTGAAGGCTGTCTGATAACGCGAGGGAGTGATTTACTGGACTTTAAGGCAACGTCGATTATCTTTTAAAACGGACCGGAGGATTTCGAGGCTGGGCTCTCTCCTAAGAGGCGAGTTTAAAGCGAATACAAGTCGCCGCTTGGAAACCTGAGTGAGGTGATGTTCCCGGGGCTGCGCGGGGTCAGTTCTTGTGACTGCGGGAAAAAAATACGCCTGCAATTTATTTTTATGGTCTGCACAAACGGTATTGTTGCATATTATTAACTAATTCATAATTATACCCCTATTATGCTGTCGATTCGTTCCCCCCCTCTCCCCCCTTGCCCCGGTTTTCTCAGGCTTTAAGAATTGAACCACCGCAAAACATTTACAGTCTCAAGTGTTTTTAAATAGGCTTTGTTTGTGTTTTACAGAATAAAAATCTCTATTAGTGTTTAAACAAACACCATGCCAGTCTCTTAAGCCTTCCAGATGTTTGCAATAAAATGTCAGGTTTTGCCTTTGGGACTCGAAATAAAATTTAACTACCTTCACCCTGTAATTATTCTCTTAGCTCTCCCTTCATAAATTTATCTGCTTTCTATCAGGAGAGAAAAAAAATCCGATTATACTCTTGGACTATAAAAAACAGCCACTATTTTCCCTCCATTTTACCAGGACTTCTCCCCGGCTCGTTTCGGCACCGCAGACCGAGGCGCGTACGTTATTTCTGTCTCTTTTCGGGGCGGCAGAAGGAGAGCAGGCAGAGCAGAAACTCATCGGCAGGTTTCCTGCGCTTAAGGCAACAAAATGCCCCTTGTCCCCGGGCCTGTCCCCCCCCCCCCGTCCCCCCCGGGGTCCCGGAGGGGAGGCGAATCGGGAACTTAAATTGTCCCTGAACTTCCTCCAGCTCCGGGCGTCGCTTCTTCGCAGGCACTAATCAGACCTGACTGCATTTCGGAGCCTCCCCGTGGAGCTGGTTGGAAATAGGCAATTATGATGAATAATTCAAACAAAGCAGGTTCCCCTCGCAAACAAAGACGAAAGTCCGGGCTAAAGACCCTTCTGCCTTCTCGGCTGCCAGCTTGGAACACCACAAGCGGGGTTAAACCTCTGCATTTTGTATTTACCACGCCAAACTTCGGAACAACCCGGAACGAAAAGCGGGGCTCTAGATGATCTCTTTCTTTATTTGCCGCCTACAAAGCCACTTTGCCTGGCTGTCAGCAAGGTCGCGGAGTTTCTGCAGCTTCCAGCTTTCGCTGCGTGCATAAAACCCGCAAATACCCACAGGCGCGCTTGGTCTTCGCTCCCTGCGGTCCCCGGGCACAGCCTGAGGGTGCCCCCGGCCGAGACCCCCCCGCTTCACACCCACGGGCGCCCCGGGACCCCTCCCCGGCTGCTCCCGCTCCCGCCGTCCGCTTTTTTAATATTCATTTTCCCCCTCCCCGAAGGAAGAAACCTTCCTCCGCAGATTTCCCCCCTGCCTTGCGCTGAGGTCTCTGCTGACAGGTGAATTCGCGTGGCTGCAGCTCTCGGGTGGCAGCTCCACGGAGGGCAGAGGCCGGCGAGCCCGCTGGAAGAGCAGAGGTCTCCCCCAAAAAGTCGAGCTCCTGAGGTTTCCTCGGGGCCTCCTTTTCCCTGCCCCTGCCCCCGTTTGCAGGTGGACTCGGGGAGGGGGGGGATTTGGCCGGAGGGAAGGGAGGAAGGGAGATCTCAAAGCGGTTTTGGGGTCTGGTTTGGGTTTTGGTCGTGGGTTTGGTTTTGTTTGTTGGGGGTTTTTTAGTTTGTTTGTTTTTGTTTGAGGTTTTTTTTTTCTCTAAGAAATAAACCGCCCTCACGGGATTTCGGAGATCTGGAGGGTTAAGGGACCTCGGAAAGAGCAGGGAAAAGCCGGCAGCGGGGGCTGTCTCTAGCCAAGCTCTAGGACAAGAGCTTCAACCACATCCACTGGCAGAGCCCCAGGGCACATCAGCCGCTCCCGGGGAGGTTGCCCCCCAGGCGACACGAGCATCTCCGGGAGGCCGAAGGGCTCAGCCCTGCCCGTCCTTGGGCTCAGCACCGCTCCTGCTCCGAGCCCGGAGCGGGCCGTGGATGCCTCTTCCCTCTCTCGCCCCACGCCTCGCCGCGGCGCGGCCAGAGGGATGCGAGGAGCACCGGGAAAGCCGGGCCGGGCCCACGCAAGAGTCCTGGCGGGGAGATCTGAGTCTAAAAAGTGACTTTTCTCAGCCGGGAAATCCGTTTCAGGCCGGCAGCAAACAGCATTTACACGGCGGCGTGTTGAAGAGCTACTTCTGCGCAGATTATTGCCGCTATTATAATTTGGGATAGATTGAGGGTTTTGAAGCTTTGGTGGTTTTTCATGTTTTGATTTTTTTTTTTTCCCCAGCCCCAATGCAACCCTCGGCTCCCAAACCCACAGGATGGAGTGTGATGGGTGGGGAGGCGCGGGGCTTCACCCGCACACGGGGCTCACACCACCTTGCAGCCGCCCCAGTTTGAGGTTGCCCGACTGGGAGGAGGAGGAGGAGAAGGAACGGGAGCGGCCAAAGCCTGCTTTCACCCCCCCCCGGGGCCAGGCCGGACTCACCTGGCAGCCACGCTCCCCCCACCCTTGTCGTGTGTGTCCCCCCCTTGTCCCCACACCTCGCACACGCCGAAAAAAAGCAGCGTCCCCCCGAAAACGCTGCGGGTCTTGCACACAATGGGTCTCGTATGGGGCACTGCAGGCGGACAACTGGCCCCTTGTTACCGAGACGGCTCCAAAGTCCGCTTTTCCAGGGAAGAAAGCCGAGCTGCGCACAGCATTTCAATGTGTGTTCAGTCAAAAAAATAAATATAAGGGGAATTTTTTTTTTTTCTCTTCGAGGCACAGCTCTTTGAACCAAGAGAGGTCTGTGCGCTCCCCGACCTCATACAAGATGTGTTGGACTGTAAACAATCCCGGTTAGGGCCGATCCTAAAAGGCAGGAGATTTTAATGGGACTATTCAAAAGAGCGGTGGCTGCGGGATGTGACCATCCTGCTGCGGAGAAGAGGCGGTGATCCCGCCGGGCCATCAGCGCTGGGTACCACCACCAAGGCAGGAGAGCGGTCCCCGGCCTCCACGACGAGCAACGGACGTGGCACAACCCCGGGAACTTCCAAGACGGCTTATTTCGCCCCTCGCCCCACGTCAAACGCGACTGCTGTGGAAAGCGGGCACGCCAGAAACCCGCTCCTGTCCCCACAAACCAGCCATCGTCCGCCGGGCCCCTTCCCCACGCAAACCTCGCCCGCTCTTGCTCCGCGCCCGGAATTTACCCAGATTCATTATTAAGCGAGCTTTTATTAGTTTCTAATACTGTTTCTAGTAACCGTAAAGCTGCCGGGGACTGGGTTATCCCAGAACGAAATTTTGGGCCGTCCCGGGAGGATTGGCCCCACGTTTGCCCAACGCCCTGTCCGCCTCGCAGGGTTTTTTTTCCCCGGCTGGAAGATGGAAAGTTCGGAATCGCACCGAGGGCGACGGGCGATGCCGCCGTGGGGCACCCCCTGATCTAGCTGAACCTTTATCCCCCCACCACGGCGCAGCCTTCTCGACCCCCCCGCAGCCCGTCCCAGTAACTCCCAGTAAAGGCACGGAACCTACAAAGAACCACACACCCACCCACCCCGCGCTCCCGCCCTCGGTGCTGGCTGCTCTTTTGTCGGGGTCACTTTCTATCGCGATATTGATACTAGGAGTGAATTTATCTTCTCGCCATCCCGCCACCCCCCCGCCTCAAGGCCTTTCCCTGCCCCCGGCGCGTCCCCGTGGAAGGGGGCACGGAGTCGCCCAGGGTCAAACGAGCGGCGTGTGGCATCCCCGGAGGAGGAGGAGGAAGAGGAGGAGGAGCCCGAGGGGCCGAGCTCGCAGCCCACCCCCCCGGGGAGCATGAGAGCCCACTCCCGAGCTCTTGCGGGGCCGGGACCGTGACACCGGGCTCGGTAAAGCCGAAGCGAAGGCAGACCGGCAGCGGAGCGCTTCCCCGAGGTTACCCGGGCTGGACGCAACAACCGGGAAGGTTTTCGTGTGAAACCAGAGCGGTTTGGGAAAGGCACTTGCTGGCACCGGGAGCCGGGTCTCGCCTGGCACGGCCGCCCGCGGTGGACCTCGGGTGGGTGAGGTGGGAGATCCGGCTGCGGAGAGGGGACGGCGGCCGGCCCACGGGAGGAAGGGGCAACAAAAGCCAATTTGGAAGGGGATCTGGCAGCTCAGCACATACCGGGGAGCAGAGCGGTTTCATCCCCTCGGGGGTGAGCCGTCAGGGAGGGAGGGAGACCCGCTGTGGGCTCGGACCCGCTGCCCCTGCGTGGGGCGGGGGGGTTCAGCCGCCTGCATCCTGCGGTTCTTTCGTGCGTGGGTGGCTGGCGGCTACACAGGTATTCCTGACTTTGGGCTTCAGTCAAGCGGGACCAGCGTGAGGAGAGCGGCAGCACAGCAACCAGACAAAGCCAGCCTGTGCCACACTGCAGCCGCGCTCGGGGGAATAGGGGTTCTGCCTTCGGAAAACAAAAAACACAATAGCAATTAAACGCTCATCTGAGTGTGACTGCTTGTTTGGCAGAGACTGACCGGAACCTGGAGGCTTTCCCCTCGCCAGCACACACATTTGTCCCCTTTTCCCTCCTTCCCTATCGGTGAGAGAGCCGTGCCGTGCCGTACCGGCATGTCCCACCACGGGAAAGCTCTCCAGCGACCGGGACGAGCCTCAGGCTGTGGGTGCCCCCAAATCCCCCACCACCCCGGTTGGAGGGGGGAATGCGCAAAGGGGACAAGTGTGGCCTCTTTTAAAATCGCAGGGCTGAGCAATAATAGCCTCGAACTCAAAAATGCCCCCCTGGCGATCCTGATGGGAAGTTTTCTTCTTTACAGATGCATTGCTGCAGACCGGTGCATTTGTTAAGATCCCCCTGTGCCTTGATAATCCTGCCCGGCCGCATTTGCTCGCTCTGCGTTGATGTGGTTTCTGCTCTTGCCTTCCAGGATTATGAAAATCTCTCCCTTCCTCTCTTTTCCGTCTAAAGCCGGGTTTCAGAGGAATGTTGGCTAAACCTCCTCATCTGCTGCTTTCTTTCCCCTGTGATGGCAAATTCGGCGTCACTTGTGGACTTGCCCAATGCAAACATTGCATTAAGAAGTATTTCAAGGCATTTTATTGTTGCTCTGCAATCCTTTGATGTGGTCCATAGGCATCAAT
Source organism: Haliaeetus albicilla (assembly GCF_947461875.1). Taxonomy (NCBI): domain Eukaryota; kingdom Metazoa; phylum Chordata; class Aves; order Accipitriformes; family Accipitridae; genus Haliaeetus; species Haliaeetus albicilla. The sequence continues at coordinate 45,887,643 of NC_091488.1, forward strand.
TGTTGATGTCTCCCTGCGACTCCTCAGTGTCAGCATCTCGTTTCTGTCCCCGTCCCCCCCCCCTTCTCCCCTTTTAAAAACACGGGTTTTAAACAGTCGCGACAGATCCCGCCACCTCACCCGCGGGTCACCACGGTCCCATTTCTCGGGGGAGGACCCCTTCTAGCGGGACCGGGCTGCTGCCTCCCTCGGAGACCCCAGATTTCCCCGCCCGCAGCTCCCGACCCGAGGCTGCGGTGAGAGGCGGCCGTGTGTCTGGCCGTCACGTCTTCTCCTGTCCCCGCGTGGGCACCTCGCCTTCCCGCTGGCGTGTGCCAGGGAGAAGGGCACATCCTCCGCGCATCCTTCGCGCATCCTCCGCTCCCCCAGGCACGGCAAAAGCAGAGCCCGGGCCGAGCTCCCCCCAGCGTGGGCACCCGGGGAGGGGCCGGGGGGAGGGCAGGCTCTGGCAACATTCCCACGGGGCACGACGGACTCCCGAAAGAGCCACTTCACGCTCTGCGTGGGGTGTAGGGACAGCGGGCTGACCCGAGTCGGTCCCCTCGGGAGGGAAAAGCCAGGCAGAGGCAGCGATTCCCCAGCAAGAAAATCACCCGCGTTCAACGCCGGGTTCAACACAACCCACGCCGGGGACACGACGCTGTTTGGTTCGCAGTGGGAGAGCGATGGGGTCGGTGTCTCTCGGGTCCGGGTCCGTCCCCCCTCAACTTCCTCGCATTTGATTTTTCTTGTCAAAATAAACTCCCGACCTCCGCACGGGCGGCTCTCTCTCGGGAGTCGAGCCTTTAGGCAGGTGGCTGTGGCTCGGTCAGGGAGGGGGCGGCCCGGGGAACCCCCCCAGGTCCTCCCGGGAGGCAGCTGCTCCCGCCCGGGTGCTTTTAGCACTGCCCCTGTCATCACCGCGGGGCCGGCCGTGGCCGTGGCCGTGACCGTGGGGACCGGGACGCCGGTCCAAGTCGCCTCCGGGCGGGAGGGAGCAGAGGAAAGAGAGCTGCCCCCACCCCGGCGGGCGCAGGCACCGGGTCGGGTCGATTTTGGCAACACCAGCCCACGCAACCCTGAGCTGGGAGCGTCGCGAGAGACGCGAGGCTGGCGATTTTTGTCTGGGGCGAGCCGTTTTGGGGGGCGAGCGCTCGAAGAGATTTGGCCATGCCCCAGCGAAAGCCGAGGGCTTCCCCGCATCTCCCCTCTCCCCACGAAGAGGGGTCGGGACCTTCTGCCACGCCAGGTCCTGGCTCTCGCCACGTCCCCAGCCGAGCATTTAACAGCTCCCGGGGCTCCCTAGCAAGTGCGCGCCTCTCCCCGCGGCATCGCGCCTCTCCCCCGGGCATCGAGCCCCTCCGCCCGCCCCGGGCCGGCGCAGGGAAGGGCAGGTCCCCTCGCAGGCTGCAGCCAGCCCCATGAGCGCTGGCAGAGACTTTTCCCTTGTGAACGAAGCGGGGAGAGACGGGGGGGGGGGATGTAAAACTAGCCCCGAGCAGATGTTCCGGCCAGCAGGCTGGTTCGGAGCGCAAGCCCCTGCCTTCCCCGCCGCCTCATTCCTGCGCCTCCCCGGGCCCTCCCCGCGCTGCCCGATGACCTCATTCCCGGCATGTTTGCCATTACGCTCTGAGTTACCCAACCTTTTTTTTAAAAAAAAAAAAAAAAAAATTAAAAAATATAAATTGCTGCTTTGTGAGATCAAAGTAACGATTTCTGGTGCATCTGGAGACTGGAGAAAAAAACTGGAGCAGCAACAGTTGCACAACTTCAAAGTGGTTTTTAACAATGATTTTTCTCCTTCCTCTCCTCCCCGATCTTTCAAGCATCAGATAAAGACAATGGGTTCCGTGGCTGTTTTCCAAAGAAATAACCTGCCTAAAGGGCCGTACAAAATCTCAAGTAGACAGGAAACACCTTACACGGCTTTCTTCTTTCCATCAAATAGAAATAATAATACGAGGCTCGTCTTTCTACTAGCCCCAATCCCATCGCTACTAAACGGCGTCTGCGGACTGTGTTATAACGTGTAGGGAAACGAGTTTCAGGCTCGGGCTGCCACTAAGGCTTTATTCTTTTATAGAGGCTTCTAACAACCCAGCACATGCCCCGTCGAACACAGCAGCCGAGAGAAACCCAAGAACTTGCAGGGAAGGAGCAGAGGGCGGCGGCGAGGGGAAGATTTCACCAGCAGACGCCCTGGGGCTGACAGGGGATGCAGGGGATGGAGAGAGGCAGATCCCGGGAGCGGCAGAGAAATGTTTGTGCCCTTTATCTGCAGGAGGGACATGCCTGCCCCGGGACCCTGGGGATCACGGGGTGGAGAAACCGCGCTCTCCTCAAGCCCCGCTCCCCACTGGGGTCACTTCTGCGGGAGCCCTCGGTGCCCTCTCTTTAGCGTTTCCAAAGAGAAATACCGTGACATTTCCCTCCCCCCCCGTGTCCCCTAAGCCCCCCCCGGGTCCTCAGGACCGGGCGATGCCCGCAGCGAAGTGCCGAGGCCGAGAAGGACGAGCCCGCAGAGGCTCTAAGGCTTCGGCGCTCCCGACCCTCCGCCTCCCCCGCACTTGTCCCTTTTGTCCCCTTAACGACTCCAGGGCCGTGCCTTTGAACTTGGAGCAGGGGAGAAGAAACCCCCCACGGGCTGGGCGGTTTCCTGCGAAAGGGGAAAAGCCGATCGCCACTCTTCAGTGTCAGGAGACGCACCTGGTGGCCCGGGAAAACCGAAACCTTCGCCAAGTTTTGAAAGTTAGTGGACAAGCGTGTAAAAGCAGGGAGGGAGAAGGAGTCACCCAGAGAGCCGCGGAGGAGAAATCGCCGCGCTTTGCCTTCTGCTCGGGCAAACAAGAGCAGCTCCGAGTGTCCCCTCCAGCACCGAAAAAAAAAGGCCGAGCAGGGTCACCAGGAGCGACAAAGCAGTTCACACCCGGGGCAGGGCCTCCGGGCCTTCAGTCGCAGGTCTGCCCCCGCGGGACAGACCTTCCCCTCCCACGGCCCACGGCACGGAGCTGCCCGACCCTCAGCTCCGCTTCGTGGCCGCGGGGGACCACGGCGAAGGTCCCGCCGGCAGATGTGACACATCTGGGTCACACCGTCCTCCCTCCGTCCTGACACCGGGCAGGCGGGTCGGCCTCTGCGGTGCGGGTCTTAACGGGACCCGCTTTTACTGCAGCTGCGTTCTTATCTGGTTTTCGCCTTGGGGTTTTTGTCGTGTCTTCGTCGTCCCCCCCCTCGCCCAGTTTTGATTTTTAAACGCACGGGCTCGGGCGGACGCCGTCTAGCCGGTGTTATGCGATCAATTCTCTTTGCTGCCGCAAAGATTTCCAGGCTCCCCATCCCCTCTTTAGGTTTCACGACCGATCCCCGGCGATTTTAGTTTCCAGGTTTGCGCGGCGCGTCCCGTAAGCGACTCTTCCAAGGCCGCCTTTTCGTTCTAACCTCGGCATCGGAAAACGATTTAGCGAACACTTCCCCGGCCCCGAGAGACCGACCCGGCGCACAAACCCCAAAGCCTGGCCGGGGGGAAGACACCCCCGGCGGCACCCCAGGAATCGTGGTGTCCCACCATCTCTCGGGGTGTTTCCCTGCCAGAGCGGAGGCTCTCAGGACCTCGGCTTTACAGCCCGGTCCCCTTACGGTTCGCGGCCGTAAACCCGAGTAAGAGTTGCAGGGAGAGCTCGACCCTCCAGCCTTCCCGCACTCGGTACGAATAATCATCGTAAATGGCTCCGGAGCAAACGTTTCGGGGTCGGGATCTCCGCAGCTGCAGAGCGTCCCTCCTCCGTGGTTTGAGGGCTAAACGCCGAGCGGCTCGTCCTTTCGGAGAGCACCTTTTCTTCAGCGTTACTGGCATTTTCCAAAAGACGTCTGTCTAGAAACAGAGCTGGCTTGGCGGCGTTAACTCTTCTCGTCCTCTAACCGTGATCCGAGATTTCGAAATTGTTCACCTCCCGTTTGCAACGGCGGCTACATCGCAGAAAAGGGGGAAAATACCCGGGGGCAGGGGGGAGGATTTCAGGCATCAGCTATTTCTGGAGGAAAAAAACCCCAAACCAACAATAAACCGGTAACCTATTTCAAATGTGTCTAGAAGAAGGTGAATGTTATCTCCTTCCACACAATACAGGGGCTGACACCTCGTTTACACGCTGGCTCGGCTCGGGAGCTTTTTACGGGTCTATGTTTGTGTATATAAATACAAATACAAATACCATTCCTTCAGAGAAGCTCTCTGAATTTTGACTGCTGTGATTGGGTTTTGGTTTGGGGGCCTTAGCTGTTCAGGAAGGAGATGAGTCTTTCTTTGTCTCATTACTCACGTAAGAACGAATTCGGGGGGGGGGGCTTGGGGGGAAACCCACCCAAACCAAACTATTAAAGGACTGGACATACACTGGAGTACTCGCTGGTTTGACCCAGGTTGCCTCTCCCAGAAAGCTCAGCCCCAAAGGTAGACAGACGAACAGACACATGGACAGACCGGCGGGGAGTGACACAGGCAGATTTTGCAAGTTAGAAAAGGAGCTTGAGTTCAGCCTGGAAAGGGGTGGCACAGTTCAGAGAGTGGAGTTCACTCGGATTTGTTTCTTTGGATGGAAGCACATACCGCTTTTGCAGGCACTGCCTTGCACGAAACAAAACCGCACCAACACCTCCCTGTCAAGTTCAGAGCAAGAAGGAGAACGCGGAGTAAACTCTTCCTGAGCAGCTGAAGATAAAAATCATATTCTAGACAAGATGGCCTGGCCGCTCAGACACAGCACAAAGAGGGGTCACAACCAAGGGGCTACATCACTCATACTCACCCCCTCTGCCTTGCCAGCGGGTCGTGTGGAGACCAGAGACAACACTTCTAGATGCCTTCAAACAGAAACCGGGCATGGTCACGGCAGCCTAACCCACCCCCCCACACAGGGCGCTCCCACCCACCCACCCACAGAGGCAGGCGAGCCCCTGGGTGCAGGATCTGAGCTGGGATATGGGGAACCCTCGCAGCCCCCCTGCCCGCCCGGACCTGGGATGAGCCGGGGTGTGTGTGTGTGTGTATGTGTTAATATTTTCAGGGCCCCAGCGGCGTGATTTTGTGCTGGCTGCGGGGTTCCCAAAACCGCCTCCCTCCCCCCCCCGGGTGGGGAGCCCCCGGCTCCATCAGGGCGGTGGGGAAAGGCAGCGGGAGCCGGCCTGCCGCCTCCGGGGGGGGGGGAGGCCGTACCTGAGGGTGGCTGCGGGCTGCCCGACACCTCCCCCCCCCCCCCCCCCCGTTGCCTGCTCTCTGCCTTCCCCGGGGGGGTACACCCGCACCGCACGGCAAACCTGGTGTTAGCGGCCCCTGCCTGCACCCACACCCCACAGCCCTCCCGGCTGGGCACGAATCCTCTTTTCTCAGCGGCTTTACACCTTACCTTCCTTCGTTTTGTTTTTTTTTTTTAATTATTATTTTTTTCCTTTCTATATTTTTGCTTTCACACGGGATCTTAACTCTTATTCTTGATGTGTTTGCCATGGCAATTGATCGCTCCGTGCTTAGCCTATTTTCAGCAACAGCAATAACGATTTTCCAGGGCATTTTTAGCTCTGTCTTAAGGATAGACTCGCTTCCTCGGAATCCGCTTTCAAGTGCATTTGCCGAGCCTTAGTTTAATCTCTCTGCCCAAACGGATCTCCCAAACCACCCTATACCACTGCAGCGCCTTAGAATGTGGAAGGAGTCAAATACGTATAAATATGCCTTTCCCAGCTCAAAGCTGCCCAGCTCGCAAGTATTAGGGGGAAAAAACTAAACCATATGTGTACAACGCCACATTCCGTATTGCACTGTAAGATAAAGAGCTCTGCAGCATCGATTCGATGGAAGTCATTAAAAAGAAAGCCCGGGAAGACGCTATCCGTATTTGGGAAGCAAATGCTTGTTTAGAACAATTTCTTTCGGACGCAACAACGCTTGGGGAAAGTTTGCGAGGCGCAACGTGAACCACCGAGGCAGGCGCCCGAGTCTCCTGAAATAAGAGGCAGAGAAGCCGCTCGGCGGGGCTGACCCCCGGGACTCCGGGAGAAGCCGGGAGCGGAGACCTCCGGCCCGGGGGGAGCACCGGGAGGGGCGGGGGGGCAGAGCCCGGCCGCTCCGAGCCGCAGGAGCGATGCTCTGCCCGCCCTCGGTACCACACTCCAGCAGCCGGAGCCTCCGCCGAAGCGGCGGGGAGATCGGCGGGACCCGCCGGGCTTTGAGGAGAAAAGACTAAAAACGATCAGCGGCATTGAGCCACGGCGACTAACGCCGTGCCCTGCGCGGAACGGTGCCGGGCGCTCAAGGCTTCGCTTCTCGAAACGCATCGACTCTCTAATTGTTGCCGTCTTCTTTTCTCCCCTAAATTGGTTTTCGTCGCAGGGAAGTTGCCGCAATTTTCCCCGCTGAGATGCTTGAAAAGAAAGAGCGCTGCGGTCCGCCGCTGCTGCCTCCCCCGCCTCCCCCACGCACGTTGTCCCCGGGGTATTTTCACGTGGAGTTTAACCTCTCGCTCATCCCCAAGAGCTCCAGCTGCGGGGAACGTTACATGACGGGGCGCTCGGCAACTCGCAGATTTATTCCCTGCCTCAGCAAAACACGCCGGCTTTGGCCGAAATCGGATGAAGGCGATCGTTGCCTCGCTTTAAGCCCCCCCGCCAAAGCCCCTGGGATGGGGACACAGCCCACCCCCGAATTTGGGGCCCGAGGAGCAGGGCAGAGGCGAAGGGCTCCGGGTTAGCCCCTCTCCTCCACCGCCTCTCCCGTGGCCCCGCGGCTCTCGCAGCGCTCCGGGGAGGCGGAGGGCCCCGCCGGGTTTTCCATCGCCTCGCAAGTCCGCGACGGGTTCGAGGTTGGGATACACGGCCGGGATGGGACGTGGCTTTCCGAACCCCACGCCCCTGCTCTCGTTTCGAAGGTGTCTTTAGGTAGCCCCGGCAGAGGGGAACGACTAAAAGCCAAGAGGATAAAAGGTCGTGTGTGTCGGAGCTCGTACTGCAACAAAAGGCGGCGGGCGGCTTTATCTGCCGATACGTTCGTTCTGTCCTCGCTGCCAGGAGCGGGATCAGGTGCATTTTGCCCTGTCGATCCTATTGCCCCCTCTGGAAAACAAAGCCAGGGAAGGTTTCCCGGGAGCGCGGCACGCTTCTCCCTCCCTCCCCACGTTACGGAGGGGACGGCTCTGGCCGATCTTCGGCTCGGCTCGGCTCGTAGGTTTCGTGCTTAGGGGAGCGGGGAGGGCTCAGCAAACTAATCTCCATCCCCTCCCGTACGCTTTCCAACCAGCCGGCCACTGAAATCCTCCCCAGCCTCCCGCTCGCTTGAGGGAAAAGCGCTGGGGAAGAAATCGCCGGGAGGGGGACGGACCGAGAGGAGCTTGGAGTCACCCTCGTTTCCCCTGCAGGGCTTCGCTACCCCGAAGGTGGGGTAGGGTCTGCCCCCTTCTCTGCTCCCAAATCCCCGGGAGGGCGAAGGAAGAGCCCTCCGGGCCGCCGACACCTCGGGCCGGCCTTCAGCGCTGGGCTCTGCTCAGCGAGCGTCGTCCCAGAGGAAGGGAGGCAGAGGACGAGGGGCTCGGAAAGGCTGACGGGCAACTTGAGCGTCAAAGACGCCTCTTGCTTGTTTTTTTTGACGTTTCGGAGGGCTCCGGGGGTGCCCAGAGGCCCGGGGGGAACCCGGGGACAGAGCCCGGCCCCTGCGCGGAGCCGCGGCACGGAGCTGATGGAGACCTCCCGGACCGACCCCGCAAATTACACGCCCCGAGCCGGGCTCCCTCCCCGCGGGGACCAGTTTGAATTCGAAAAGCTGAACTCCGTTCTCTCCTTGCACCCGTGGAGCTCGGAGTCCACCCTCTCGCCCCGGCCAGAGCAGCGGGACACACGCAAAAGCAACCTCCGCCTCCGTCCTGCGGGAAACCAGGGCCCTGGGCTGGGGGGGGAGGCTTTCTGAGCCGGGAGGGGTGTTGGGGGGGTCCTTTAGGAGCCGGGGGGACACACACGGGACCCCGGGGCTCTGCTCTGCCCTCCCCGAGCCCACGGCCGCCCCCTGGCGCGCACGGCCCCGCACTGCGCTCCCCCCACCCGCCCGGACTGTGGGGGACACACACACAACCCACACACACGACGATGGGGACCCCCGCAGAGGGGAAGCTCCTTCCCACCCACAGAGGGTGAACAACGCTCCCCACCGCTGTGGAACGCCGGGGACGTCTTCCGCGGCAAACTACTTCTCTCCCTTGGCTGCCGTTTTGGGGAGTGGGGAGGGGGGAGAGGGTTGCAACAAGGGCTGGCGGGGGCATCCCACCCTAGAGACACCCACCAGTAGAGTGAGGGGCAAAGGAGCAGAGGGACCAGCTCCTTAAAAAAAAACCCCAAACCACTAAAAAACCCAACCCAAACTGTTCACTATTCAGGAAATTTAGTAATTATTTTTCCCCTCGCTGTAGTGGCATTACCCTTCTTTTGATATTAGATCCTTGCCAGAGGCCCTCGCTTTCAGGCTGCAAGGAAGAGACAAAGATTAAGGAGCTGCGGTAGAAAGTGTAGCGTAAGTTTCTTTCAGGATATTTCCAAGCATTTTGCAGCAGAACAAAAAGTATCAAGTCAGAAAGCAATAGCCTACAGGTTTCTGTGAAGCAGACAACTTTTGACGCTTTCATTGGATCCGTTATTTATTACCCTGGATTGAACTGTCTGCCCTCCAGCACGTTTCACTATGTTTATTCATGCCACAAGCACCACTAATAGAGCATCTCAGGAAGAAATACTGTAACTCAGCGCCAAGTGAGGGCATCTTCAACTGGAAGGCTCAAAATGCTTAGCAAATATTAGTTTAGCCTCCCAATACCTGTGTAATGAAGTCTCCTACGCCTCATTTTATAGTGAAGGAAACTGAGGCAAAGCACAGTTAAGCAACTTGCTCAAAGCCATCGAAGAAACAGAAGGTAAGCCATATTTTTAGATTTTCTTTGCTTAACCAAGGAGCAAAACTCTTCCTGCAGAAATAATACTAAGGGAACAGAAAACTGCAAGGCAGACAACAAAGACCCAAATCAGATTACAAACAACAGACCAAAATGGCCTTGCTGATGCACATTTCGTTGCTTTTTATGAAGCTGTAGCAAAACATTCTACAAAGCTGATAGGAAATCTTCTCTATTTATTTTAATTCTCAGCTGCTGATCCTCAGCTGCAGACACATTACTTTTTAAACTAAAGAGAACTAAAACACCCCCTGCCCCCCCAACCTTCCAGCATCCATTAAACCTTCTCAGGCCACCCAGAGATCTCCCTTGACAACCCACTCATCATCTACCGAAACATCCTCATAAACCACAAAGACGACATTCACACTTCAGCTAATCCATCTCCTCAAAGGCGAGCAGAGAATAGAGTGAAGCCCTTTGAGCCAGGACTTTGCTGGCTGAAAGAAGAAAAAAGTGGAGTTTCTATCCCTGCCAGCATGTGATGATGCTTGTAAGCAAAATGGATTAAAAAAAGCAGTGGTGCTCACCACCCCAATTTTGGTGTTTTTTTTATACACATATATTGTAACTCTGAAGTCTATTTTAACACCACTGTTTTTCTGTAGGAATTAAGCCCATTAGAAAGAAGCCTCCCGCAAAAGCACATTTCATCTTCAAGTGGAGCCAGAACAACCTGCTCCCACATAGAAGCCAGCAACACACCTGAATCCAAGATCTTTAGAATCCCAGTACATCCCTGAGCTGTTTCTCCGATGGTTATCAAACACCAAAATGATACTTTCCCAACAGGTCACACCAACACCACGCAACCTGCAGCCTTCATGCAGCCCACATAGTAAATTCATCCACTTCTCAGCTTCCTTCTAGGGGGTTCATGTTGCTGAACATAAGTCAGGAGTGTCGCAGCTTAGATCAGTTGTCTCAACGGCAGCAGTAATCCTCTCCCAACCAACTTTTTCCCAAGGTCCATGAAGGCCCTTCTTCCTCAGCTGCCAACGTGCATGCCTAGCGAACGCACTAGCTCTGAGAAAGAAATGGGTTTAGTCGTCCACATCCAGTGCATTCAGCCTGCGACCAGCCAGTAACTCCAGCACTTCTTGAGAAGTGCTCTTGATGTGACGGGGAGGAGCTTTCTGTGCATCAAAACTACAGTTAAACTGTGGCCCTTTGAGATGCCTTGGCAACATGGATTCCACATATGCCCCAGGAATGTTTGACTGGATTCTTTTAAGAGACACAGCCATTGAAGCGCAGCATTCACCCTGCACACCTTGCTTCCTGTTGCAAGAAAAAAGTGTAACCTATATTTAAGAGCAAGAATCTCAGGAGTAACTTTCTGGTCAGAACAGATGGAAGGCAGGACACAGCACATGTGGATAACAAGTCTTGAAGAACCACAGCTACTGTAAGGTAAATACCCCCCTTCCCCCCCCGCCCCCGAATATCTACACAACTTCAGTTTTGGGGTTTGCAAGCACTTATGTCAGTAACAGAAAGTTGATGGGGGTTGCCTAGAAAGAATGGATGCCACAGTGCCACCCTGAACTTACATTTGGCCCACAAGCCTAAATAGAAAATTGCTTTTTCCCATTCTCACTGTAGGAACATCTGCCAGACAGGCTGGGAAGGAATAAGTGTGGGCAAAGCAAGCTCCAGCCCACTCAGAAAGATCTTTCTTGGCTTGAGTACTCGAGGCACTTATTGAGATCTTTGTTATTCATGCAGCAAACACCACAAAGAGAGTCTTGAAATACATCTGAACAACTGTTTCCAGTCACAATAAAAAGTCAGTCTCACAACACTGAACATACAAGATTTTACTTCACTCTGAGAAGGATGTGCTTTAGGGAAGGAAACATGATGGTAAACAGGGTGAATGAAGCCAGAGACCACCTACACCAGAAACTCTGGGTAATGCCAGAGAGTAGCCTTGTTTTGATAAGTTTCATCTGCATTTAGTTTAACAAGATGTTTCTATAAATGCTGGGGCATCAGAAAGAAGTTTTCACCAAAGATAGCAGAGAACATACATCAAATGTTTCTGACAGAATTTCATTAATTTTATCGTCACGTGACCATCATTTCACGTTGATGGATGAGTCGTCCCACATGCTGTTGTATCTACAAGTGACACTTTCCATGCAGGATCTTGCCTGTGCTTTGTACGACCTGAAGTCCCTACCTGACCTGTAAGCATCTTGTTTCAGAATGGTTTAGGACAGCAAGAGAGATCTGGTACCACCTTGCTCTGCCATAAGCTGTTGCTTCCCACCTGTAAGGGTTAATCCATTAACCCTTCAAATTAGACTCATACTGTCTTTACATTGATTGTATTGAGGAAGCAGATGGCTTGCTTTACTCCACCATCACATACAGCCATGTGACTTCTCATGTCGGCCATATGAATGAGACTATGACCATGCTATCATACCCAGCCTTTTTACAAGCATGCTGTTACTACCAAACATTTAATAACTTTTAAACATTTCGGTGCTGGAACTCTTGTTCTGACATTTCATCTTGCAGATACACCAAACATAGCACATCTGGAACCGATCGAGCCTTCTGGTGTGGCATAGATTTGCTGTTCCTGTCTCACAGCCACGTTGGAGTGCTGAGAGCACGACAGCACAACAGACATTAAGCTCAGTGCTTAGCTTCACGTCCACAGGCAGCATGAGACCACTCATGTAGTGGATAATCTCATCCTCAGTCACGGTGTTCTGTGACAGCAATCTACAACAGTAGCAAAATACCTTCCCAGATGTTAAACAGTTTAATTGTAACTGGGCACATGTGCTCATCCCTCAGTGCAGGAGGCTGGCATTTGGGTTTATATAAAATAACTGTGAAACCAAAGCTGCTGCCCAAAAGCAAAATGATCAAGGAATCTGCCATTTGCATAATAATATGAGACTGCTGCAGGTAGAATGATTTTTCATTGGCACAAAACAAAATAAATACTTTTCCGTCAGAGCTTCCACAATATGACCATTAGCACAACCAACAAAACGCGAAGAAAAGACAGTGGGCATCAGCACAGAATCTTTTGTGACAATAAAGAGAATTTTCCATTATTTCAGCTGTCATCCAGTCACCAAAGGACTATGCAATAGAAAGCTTGGTCGGAAATTCAAGTTTAACAAAAGTCTTCTCTCACAACCTAGTGAGTTAAAAAAACCAAACGGAAACACAAAAGCTTTAATTAGATCAATGAGTGTCACAGAAGATCACAGTTTTGCTGCAGCATTCTCCCTGAAACTGGCTCATGCAACTAGTAAAGTCCCACAATGTAAGGGACTTCTGAGATGATGAGAGGAGATGCTTGGGTCCTTCCAAAACTTTTGACTACAAAATAAAGTGACATTCTTCTTGCAGCATAATTATTATTGCCAAATTTACCCAGAAAGAAGGAACAGATCAAACCGTTTAAAGGAAATTAGATAGTCCAATACAGCAGAAAGAGGGATTTTGTTTTCCTGGCAAGAACACATAACACCTTTCCTGAAGAGAAAACCTTTTCCAGTAGACTCCCTATGCTAGCATGCTAGTCTCATTCTCTCTGTGAAGCAGTCATGAACAAACAGGTAGGCAGCATCCAGGAACTCAAATGCAGAGACATCAGTACAGGTGAAAGAGCATGTTGTTCTGAACATAAATCTAACCAAGCTGGACCACTGAAAGAGCATGCTCTTTAGATTCAAGACTCAGACCCACCTGTGTCCATATTGTTGCTATTGCCAGAACGACACACAGATCCTCTCTTGAGTTTTGTCATGATCCTTGAGCCGCATGGATAAGTAGAATGTACATCAGAGCAGTAATGAAAAATATGAATGAGTCATTCGGAATGGACCTTTGGCTGTTACTGATCCTACAGCAACTGCTGAAGTTGGTATTGTAGCTTATCAAAAACAACAAGCTGTTTTGGGAAATCCCATTTTGGGAAAACATCCAAAGGCTTTGGAACTGAGGATTAGATTTGGCTTTGGCTAATGGTATCCAAACACATTTCTGCTGACACAATCATCTAGCAAACTGTAGAGACCAGAAAAGTTACCGTTTCATGTTATAGAACAGTCCTCAACAAATCAGATGCAGAGTTCCTACGTAAGCTGACATAAAGGATTTCATCAGCAGTATTTGCTCTGATAACCTATAGTCCCAAAACATTTAGATGCAGGTCTGTCCCAAAGAATCCCATTTCACTGTCCTTAAGCTTTCAGCTCACTCGTATGAACTCCCTAACCTTTAATGGAGGCAACCATAACCCTGCTAAGGAGTTTTGCCTGAATTGTTTGTAGATAAACAGACACTGAATCAGAACTATGCACAAAGCCTTCTGGAGAATCTGAGAACCCAGATCATGGTGTTTGAAAAATAAGTATACTTCAATCACATCTTTAAGAGTTACAAACAAATTCCGGTATAATGTACAATATACATAAACTCCAGTTATTTAAGGCATGGATGTATGCTGGAGCAGTGCCACAGTTAATTTATGAGGCCGGTCATCATCTGGAGTCTCTGCTGAAAAAAAACATTGTTCCTGCATCTAAAATGCCTAGTAAATTCTGTGTTCTAAATTGGGAGCACGGAACTGAGACTCACTATTAGCGTCTTCTGATAAGCAATAAGATGACTTCCTAGGAACCATTGGCCGCAAAGATGAATGACTCAAGTGTATAAAAGTTTTAGTCAGATCTTAGCAAGTTATTCACTGCGGAGCTGATATTTATCTCTAAAGGTAAGTGAATTTCTTCAGTTACCTGGAGATGCTAGGTCCAATACTGCAGATCCCAACCACTACGTATGTACTTCAGATGCACTAAACATACAGGAATGGGAGAAGAGGAGATTTTGAAACTAAGACACAAATTACTGCACATATTCAAATAAAAGGATCGCTGAAGAAAAGGAAGCTGAAAAAAAGAGTAACACAGCAAGGGGTGAGGATACCTCTCCACCTTTCAACTCCTCTTTCTTCAACTAGGAAAGATGTGATTGGATCTCTTTCCCATCCAGTCCTGGAAGAACACCTTACAATGACTTCCACAGCACCACGGGGCATGTCTACACTAGCACTGCGGCTGGGATCACGAGCGTGCTTCTGCAGAAACTCCCCACCATCCCCACTAACTGCACTTCAGCAAGTATCACAGAGAAGTCTCAGGGAATATGAACTGGATGAAACCAAACATGAAAACGCGTTTCAGAAGTGCACCTACTGCACTCCAGATGTAAACAAACAGTAAAACCCTGGCACACCATACTAGACTTAGTGGGAAACCAATCCTTCTGAAATACATAGCATCAAGCCTTCTCCAACAACTGTTCTCTAAAAAGCTGCTCTAACTTATCTGCACTACTTTGCTAAAGTAAACACTGCCACAGTACACCATCCAGAATGGGTGCTTACAAAAATGTTCTGTAGAGGAAACGGGGAGGTAGAAGAGCAGAGACCTTTGCTCATTGACAGCAGTGAGCATACATTGCTTCAAGCTCAGCTTCTGCCTGACAAACTCATCCCAGATGCCAAGTAAATGGCTCAAGGAATGCAAAGAGGCAGCCAGGCTAGGCCCACCTAGACTCTTAACCTGAATGCCAAGGTGGTTAACTTCCCAGAAAAGCCACACTCTATGAAAAATGAAATAAGCAGCAGAAACCTGCAAACTTCTACATTACAGCTGTCTCCTCTCAGGGGACTCTAGTGATCCTGGTTGTTAGTGGAATTGGGATTATTTCACTGGGCAGACACAGCTTTTATTTTGAGAATTCCTCCACAGGAGCTACTAAAATAAAAAGCTAAGCCAACAATCAGTAGGTGAACATACTCATTTCACACGTTTCGCTTTCCTGAAGACGAAAACCAGGCATATTTCCTTACTTGAAGGTCAGGCAAGTTAAGATTTGTTTGACTGATAGGGGAAAGGGAAGGGGAAAACCCCAATCTATTCTTGAATTAAAAAGAAAGAATATAGTAAATTTGATTGAAACATTGCTAAATATGTAAGGTATTAAACCCCTGCCCTGAAAAAAGGGCTCTTTGGAAGCTTTTCTGCCTGCTTCACCTATGTGATTTTCAAAAAAAAAAAAAAAAAAAAAAAAAATCTAAGTTTTGGAAAGAGTGCTCAGAACAGTTTGGGTAACAAGCCAGAACTGCCTGTTGATGTCACCCCCTCCCCACTTTTTTTTCATAAACTGTATTGAAGACATATGAATACTCTTATTTCCTTTTCACTGCAAAGGAGGTGTGTTGAATGCCAACCCTGTACGTTAGGTGATTTGAGCATCAGAAACGTAAAGACACCTTGAAACTATGATTTGTCTGTTGAATACATGCTCCTATCTTTGCTAGTGAAAAAAAGGAACAGGTAGAAACTAGATACATTCAAGATTTCTGGCATCTCCATGAGTGCTGTGTTAACTTAAGGAACCTATTATGAGACTTTTGCAGAAATCAATCCATGTTAAAAGTGTCACAGAGAACACTTTATGCCAAGTCAGTAAGCAGCAGTAACTGTGTGCCTTACTTTTCTGTCTTAGTTCCCATGCAGACTAATGTAGCTGTTAAACACTGACAAAAGTTTTGTAAAGCTACCTGAATATGCACAGTTATAACTGTGCCCTTTCCTAATCCACTGCAGCTAATTTGGAACCAGGGACTATTTTTGAATACACGTATTCTTTCCAGAGGACATTACCTTGGACTTGTCTACACCGAGTTTGGTTTCCCACCATTCTGTCTCCATCCACTCTGCTTCTCTAGTCTTGACTAACTTTAGAAACTCTGTCATCATCAAGTTCTTGCATGGCAGTTCTCTTCTTCAGATCCCTAACAAATAAATACAGGTCTCAGTACAGATTCGCAGACGCTCAGTCCACAACTTCTTGTTTTGCAAAATTAAATAAATCTTTCTGAATCACCTCACTACGATCATCAACTAAATTTAAAACTAAATAGCTTTTTTTTTTAAAAAAACACAAACAAACAACTGCACTACATAGAATCCCCCCCAGTTTTACTAACTCAGTCACGTAAGACTGCTATCCTTCACGACAAATACCATAGCTATGTAATGGCTATGAGCTGCTGGAGTACAGGATGAACTCAATTTACATTACAGTATAGCAATTTCAAACACAGCACCATTAAGTGCAATGATATACTTAAATATGCTGGCACAGGAGCAGTAGGGCTTTCATTACCTTTTAACATGTACTACTCCTCCCCTCTTCAGAAGAGGGTGTCTCCTTTTGGCAATTGCCCTTTGCCACGCATTCCCCAACAAATGCCATGGTCCGTGGGTCCCAGTCTGTGGGTCTTGTGAGGCCTAAGATCAGTGCAGACTAACACCATTCTCCCATCACTGAGCTTTCTTGAGACTCAGTAGTGAGAGTTCATAAAGATCTATTTAATCCCATTCTGGCCCTGACCTCAGCACAATTTTCTAAACAAGTAATTTTGTACATTTTACAGAAAGTTCTCCAATTTCTCAACCTAAGATTTTTTTTCACACAGGATTACATCTTTTCCTTTGCACCTTTTCTGAAGGACTCCTAGACTTGATGCTGAACTGGAAATCCTGGAGCTCCCTGCTAAACTGAACAGCAGGTGAAATAGGAGCAGCTGAAGCACATGTCTTTTGTCACTGAAGTACCTTAGACCTGACCAGCAGGATGGCACAGGTGGCAGAAGGGAAATTCAAGTCCACTCTTGGATTCTTTGGAGTGACTATCAAAGAGGCCACCTAGCACAGTAGTCACAGTGAGTTTTAGAGTACGGATAACCATATGCGTAAGACACACTGACTCACTTCACACAAACTAGGTTCAGATACAAAATCACACTGAGTTTGAAGACGCGAGACGGAGAAGCAGCAAGTTCTCTCTTCATCACCCTGAGCATTTTGATTCGTAAGCCTGTGCTTTTATGCTGGTTATCCACAAACACATTCAATCACCGTATCGAAGCTGAATAACTACCAATGGGATGAGTTGTTCATCTGTAACAAGATCACATGCACAGCTAAGGATGTTCTTGAGAAGATTACAAATCTTTCTGCTAGATTCTGATCACCTCGCCTATACCTCAGCTTCTTGCAGCTGTCAATGGAGAAACCCAAAACCCCATTTGGGCAACCTTGTATTCTGCTTTTGTGTGATTTCTTCATGAATTGTGATTGCTTCCGCCCTCCCTCTTTGACTATCCAGAAAAGCTTAGTGCTGGTCCCACTGAAATATCTGGCTTCATGCACATTTTTTAATGCAAACACCTTCAATGTTCTATTTAGACTTTCCAGGAAAAAAAATGTTTTGTTTCAAACCAAAATGATTAAGAAGATACAAA